>NC_142044.1:38193629-38494418 GCF_982192425.1 Myodes glareolus
CTTGGTTCATCTGTCTCTGTAGATTTTTCCATCATGATCTCGACCTCCCTTGCTCCCTTTGATTGGATTCCTAGAGCTGAGTCTGGTGCTTGGCTGTGGATCTCGCCATCTGGTTCCGTCAGTTACTGACTGAAGGCCCTATGACGATAGTTGGAGTATTCCCAAATCTGATTCTAGGGGAAGACCAGTTCAGGCACCCTCTCCACTGTTGCTAGGAATCTTAGCTGGGGCCGTCCTTGTGGAATCTTGGGACTTTCTTTCTCTAACCCCATAGTGGCTCTATCAAGATCTCTCTTTCATCACTCTCTGCTCCATTCCTCATGTTCTCATCTCCCATCCCCCCTTTACCGTTAATTCTTGTTTGTTTGTTTGTTTGTCTTTGGTTTTTCAAGACAGTATTTCTCTGTGTAACAGCCCTGACTGTCCTAGAACTCGCCCTGTAGACCAGGTTGGCCTTGAAATCACAGATCAACCTGCCTTTGCCTCCCAGGTGCTGGTATTAAAGGCTTGTGCCACTACCGCCCAACCTGAGTTAATTCTTCTATTGCATTATCACAAGCCCATTATTTCCCACCTGGATGAAGAATGAGGAAAGACTTTGGCAGTGCCCAGGGGCCACTAGCAGGTCTTTGAGGGGTAGCTTCCAGCTCAAGATGATGCTTCTGTTTTGCATGTTGTGTTAAGAAAGGGAAATTGTGCCGTGTGTGATGAACTGTGGAGTTAATCTCCAAGTTATTCATTTGCTTGGCTATGGATATGTTGATTCTTTCAGGTTTTTGTTTTTTTTTTTTACTGTAAAGACTGCTGTTTCCATTTTTTTCTGTGCACACTTAGTCGGATGTGTATCTTGAACCAGAAATTTCAGATTGTAGGTATGCATTGTTTTTCTAAAATATCCATCTTAAGCCAATCCTTTGCATCCTAGCCAGAGTAACTAATTTTGCAGCAAGCCGCTATTCAGCTGTTTTATGTGCCAGACTGTATCAGAACAAACTATCTTTCCCAAGATTATCCAAATCAGCAAAGTCCTGGTACGGGCAAGAATGGAGCACACAGGCATATACATTTCCTGGAGTCTAGTTTTATTATTATGTTGTCTGAGCCTATAGTCACCTCGTCACTTTAACACTAGGTAGCGCTCTGAACTCAGGTTTGCCTCAGTTCTTCTATGAACTTAAAGCCATATAAAATAGGACCAGGATAGCAACTTCAGGAAGATAAGGCTATCTATTGCTCCTTGAGAGACCGTAGTCATCTAAAGGTGAACTTGAATGAGACATTTTTTAGGCTTCAATATGAGTTTCAGGTAGGACACAGATTCATTTTAAATTTCTTTTAAAAATTCACACAGCACAGATGAACCTCTAGCCCAGTGAGCAGTCCGGGTCTTGAATGAAATAGCCTTATCATCTACACCTTTTTGTCTTTATCTATAAGATTCCAGGGACTAGCTATACTTAGTTTTGTTATTTATTTATTCATTTTTTGTTACAAAGTCTTTCTATATATCCCTGATTGTCCTGGAACTCACTCTGTAGACCAAGCTGGCCTCAAACTCAGAGATCCCCCTGCCCCTGCCCCCCAAGTGTTGGGATTAAAGGTACTGCTGTGCTCTGCTTGACCATTGATATTTTGTTTCATTTGATTTTTTTCTTTAATACAGGGTGTCAGGTATCCCAGGTTGACTTTGTGTTTGTTTTACACCTGAGAATGGCCTTGAGCTCCTCATCCTCCTGGGATTTGGGGTGTTTACCTTGCACTTGTTCTTATTCAGTGTTGGGGATTCAACCTTGAGCCCTATGTCTGCCAGGCAAATACCCTGCCAGCTCGGCCGCATCGCCAGCCCTGGTGTTATTTTTATTTGTTCTAAAATGATGTCATATACAGGTGGCATAATTCAGTGATGTTGAGCACAGCCCCACTGTGGTGTGGCTGTCACCAGCACTCTCTGTGAAGCTCCTTCCTGTAGCGCTGAAGCCATCCACTTCCTGGTGACTGTCTCCAGACTCTGTTCGCAGAAGTTTCATGGTGTTACCATCTTTGCTTCCTACCTCAGTTTTAAGGATCATGAATATTATTCAGCATCTTATACACTGCGCATTTGACACAGGTCAGATTTAGAATTTCTATTGCCTGAGCTTTTATAGTACACACCTCATTTTTCTGCATCTTATGTTATTACTACCAGGACTTGGTTGTGGTGGCTCCGGGGCAGGAAAGGAATGGCTCAAGAAGTATTTTAGAGTGGAGGTGCTGGGGCACTGGAGATAAGGCCATCTTTCTTTGAGGCCTCCACCCTCTGTGTTGGGCTCTTCCTTTTGCTGCTCTGGGAGCTTGTGTTCTGAGGGCCATGTGCCGTCTGGGTCCAGGCTCCTGGCTTTTGCAATCGGGATGAGGATGACATCTTCCATATTGGACTATCAATATAAGGAAAACGTGGTCCCAAGCAGTGTGTTACCTGCGTTGTGTATGGCGTCTTCTTTTCTCTTCCCTTTTTAACTTTTAAAGAAAAGATTGTTTGTTTGTTTGTTTGAGACATGGTTTCTCTGTGGCTTTAGAATCTGTCCTGGAACTAGCTCTTGTAGACCAGGCTGGCCTTGAACTCACAGAAATCCACCTGCCTTTGCCTCCCAAATGCTGGGAAGAAGGGCGTACTCCACCATCAGGCTGTTTATTTATCATATGCATGTAGCTGTCCCTACATGAACTCATGAGCAGGTACCCTTGGAGGTTGGAAGACATTT
The DNA here is from genome assembly GCF_982192425.1 of Myodes glareolus. Classification (NCBI taxonomy): domain Eukaryota; kingdom Metazoa; phylum Chordata; class Mammalia; order Rodentia; family Cricetidae; genus Myodes; species Myodes glareolus. The sequence continues at coordinate 38,196,374 of NC_142044.1, forward strand.
GATGCTTTATTGGAGTTACAAGTGATTGTGAGCTGCCTGATGTAAGCCCTGGGAACTGAACCCAGGTCTTCTACAAGAGCAGTCAGCACTCTTAACTGCCGAGCAGTCTGCCCAGCCTCTTTACTTCCCATTTTCTGAGACAGTTTTGCTCTAAAGCCTAGACTGACCTTGAACTCACTTGCTTCCTACGTCAGCCTCCTCAGCTAGCCTGGAGCTCAGGATCCTCCTGCCTCCTTCTGTTGGGTTTACAGGCACGTACCACATCCAGTGATAGCTATTTCATAATATCTATTTAAATTCATCATAAAAAGTGAAATCCACTATATAACAATATGGAATGCTTCACAAATTTGAATGTCGTCATTGCACAGGGCCCATGCTAATCTTCTGTGCTTCATTGCAGTTTCAATATATGTGCTGCTGAGTTGAGCACTTAGTGGCCATCTGGAATCTCCTTTTAAATATTAGGAGATAAGCCGAGTGGTGATGGTGCACGCCTTTAATCCCAGTACTTGGAAGGTAGAGGTAGGTGGATCTCAGTGAGTTCGAGGCCAGCCTGGCTTACAGATTTGAGTTCCAAGACGGCCAGGGCTGGTACACAGAGAAACCCTGTCTCGAGAAAGAAAAAAAAAAGTGTTAGGAGATAAAAGGTTGTGTTGCTGATTCTGAGCAAGGAGCCACAGCGACAGTCACCTGGTACGGGTGAGAGGTACCCAGCTACCCAGGACTGTTACGCCAGCTGATAACCATCTGGTGGCTGATGCCACTTTAGTTACAGTCACTGACTGACTTCCCAAAGTTTGAGCCACTTTTCTTCTGTCGCCTCACTTGCCAGCTGCTTAGCATTTTATTTATTTGTTTGTTTGTTTGTGTGTTTGTTTATTATGTATACAACATTCCTTCCATGCCAGAAGAGGGCACCAGATCTCATTACAGATGGCTGTTAGCCACCATGTGGTTGCTGGAAATTGAACTCAGGACCTCTGGAAGAGCAGTCAGTGCTCTTAACCTCTGAGCCATCTCTCCAGTCCCCTGCTTAGCATTTTAAAAGATATGTTTAAACTTCATCTATTTGTGTTTGTTTACTGTGGGTATGTGAGTGCTGTGAAGAGGAAGTAGACATCAGAGAATAACTTACAAGAATTGGTTCTCTCCTGTAATGTTGGTCCCAAGGATGAAACTCAACAGTCTTGACGGCCTTTACTCACTGAGCCATCTGCCCCACCCCCACCTTGGTTTTTCTCTTTTTTTCTTTTGTTTATTTATTTTTAAAAATTAGTTTACTTTATTTTTTATGTGCATTGGTGTGAGGATGTCGAATTCCCTGGAACTGGATTTGCAGACAGTTGTGAGCTGCCATGAGGGGCAGGGCTGGGAATTGAACCTGGGTCCTCTGAAAGAACAACCAGTGCTCTTAACCACTGAGCCGTCTCTCCCGCCCCTCTCTTTTTCTTTCTAAATTTCTTTTTATTATTGTTGTTATTATTATTATTGGTTTTTCAGGACAGAGTTTCTCTGTGTAGCCCTGGTCGTCTGGAACTCGCTCTGTAGACCAGGCTAGCTTCAAACTCACAGAGGTCTGCCTGCCTCTGCCTCCTGAGTGCTGGGATTAAAGGTGTGCGCCACCACTGCTTAACTTCTTTTTGTTATTTTTAATTATATATGTGTATGTCTGTTTATAGATTTGTGCATATGAGTGAGTGTACCCTCAGAGAGCAGAAGTGTCAGGTTTTCCTGGAGATGACTGTAAGCCACTTGACATGGGTGCTGGGAACTGAACTCACATCCTCTGGAAGAACAGCACATGCTCTTAATCTTTGAGCCATCCCTCCAGCACTCCCCCTTTAAATTCATCATCATTATTTGCTGAAGCTGGAGATTGAGAAATGAATCTTGAGTGTCTTTCGACTGTAAGCCACTGTGATTTAATATTTTATAGAAAAGAGGGTGTGATTTATAGAAAACACAATCTGAGCAGGAAGCAGAGCCCTTTGAATTCTGTTCCCAGGGGCTCGGTATTCTGCGCAGTCCCCAGCTAATGGTTAGGGTCCTTGCCCACAGCTCCCCTATATCTCTTACTGGTACTGTGCTTCCATGATGGCTTCTTTTGAATGAGCTAGAAAGCAATTCTTTTCAAAGGTGACTGTCTTAGAAAGTCAGCTACATTGAACAAGGCAAGCGTATTTGGTAGAGAGGACAAGGGCACATGCAATACAAAGAGCTTTTCCTAAATTCATATACAGAGAACTGAGCACTCTCAGAGTGGGGGCACCATTTTGCAGTGCATAAAAGACAGGATAGATGTCTCAGATGGTTTTGTCTGTGGCTCCTGCTTAACAGTGGCATTTCCTTAATTCCTTCGACCTGCTGTGGTCTGTGCTCTGCTTCCCCTAACCTTGCAAAGTTTGCAGCACACTGCATTTCAACGACATAAGATTCAAGAGTGTAGTTCTTCATTCACAAGGACTCTACAGAGAATTAAAAATCCCTTTTAACTTTTTATTGGTAAAATCTTATTTGGGATTTTTTTTCTCCTTCAGAGCATTTGGTCTTATGCCATGTCCTCCTTCTACAAGAGGACCAAGTGAGGCCAGGTCCCCTGAGGCCGAGACATCAAGGTAGATGTGGGTAGGATGACACTGGTCTAAGTCGGTAGGGACTAAGCCATCTTGTTTGTTTATTGCAGCTGCTCAAATGGAGGTTAAGAAGCCCTTTATACTCTCTTCCATGAGGCTCCCTCTTCTGGACACCAACAATAAGGTAAAGTGGGCAGATTAGCGTGGCCGTTGTTGACATAGACCAGTTAGTTTGGCTCATCACAAAGAGCCAACAGAAGAGTGGCGAGAACACTGGAAGTGCCTATCCTAGTCTGTGGGTGCAAGCAAGCAGAGAGATGAACACATGTAGTGTGAGCAGGCTACCTTTCCACAGTTAGTGAACCATTAATGAATCCAAACCACCTCAGAATTGGGACCTGTCATAGACCCAGAGGGCTCCAGCACCACCCTGAGGTTCGCTATTCACCAGAAGGACTCAGAACTCAGGCAGCTGGTATACCCCCCACTTACTGCAGGGATTGTTTAAATCAGATGGGGAGTTGGGTGTGGTAGCTCATGACTGTAATCTTAGCATTTGGGAGTCTGAGATAGGAGAGGAGCTCATGCCTATCCTGGGCTGCATAATTAGAACGGATCTCAAAAACAAAACTCAGCTAGAAAGCAGCTCTTGGGACAGAGTGCAGGCATGCCCAAACCTGCGGCTTTCCATTGCCTTTTATGGACAGGGCAGTAATGTGTGACCACACATAAGAGTATTGCCAATTAAGGTCATTCCTTAGTCTTAGAGTCCTGAGCCTTTGGCCCTGTTATGTGGATGTGCTGGGCTGTCTGTATGGCTGCACTCAGCCTCCAGCCCTTCTGTAAATGGGACTTATACCATGTGGCTTGCAGGCTCCTACCTGAGGCCTTCCTTTTACTGTGGGAGGTGACCCTGGCCCCAGATCATGAGACATTCTCACCAAGTAGAATATCTCAAGGGCTCCCAGGAGCCTAGGAAACAGGTCAGACTCTTCTTTGGGCAAGGTAGATCTTTCCAGCCCCCTGAGCGCTATTGTCTTGAGCAGGGCCTGCATGCTCAGAGGCAACAGGATGCTAGCCTTCCCTGAGAGCTACTGCAGCATTGTACAACTTCCAGAGACCTCCTGTGTATCTTACTGTTATTTCTTCAGAAGCTTCTGACAAAAAGTCCAAATAACAGGCTTTAGACCTTTATATTCTGGCACAGTCTTCCCTGATACACCTGTGACAGGGTCCTGTAGCTCGTTATGGGTCCAGACAATGCTATGTTCACACTGTTGAGTGGGCACATACATGCTCAGAGTGGGTACTTGACTACCAACCCAGACCCACGCTGTTCCCATAGACAACCACAGCAGATGAATGTGACATAGGGATAACAGGGTGGTAATCTCAGGAGACTTGCTTGGGGTAGCTGCATTTGATCTGACATTCTAGGAAGCAAAAACATTCTCATGGGTCTGAAGGCTCCTAAGAGTGGGCCCCATGCAAGGGGACAAGACTGGGGGCAGAGGCCAGTGTCTGGTTAGGGTACGGTGGACTAGAGGAGACACTGGCCCTGAGTAAATATTGTTTTTGGCTATTGGGGCTTGCCATGCATGCTCAGAACTAGGCTGGTAGTTGAAGGTCTGAGAAACATTGCCTGGGGGAACGGACAAAACAGCCAGGAAATGTGGGTGTCACACAAGAGAAGCCAGCTCTGAAGGACACCAATCCTATAGCTTAAGGCCAGATGAACAGTGCAGATAGGACAGGTCTGTTAGGCACCAAGATGCCACAAATGTAGGGTGGGGAGGTAAGCCTGGAGGACAGGGTGGTTTGGAGCAGATCTTTAGCAGAGCTCTTTTCATAGCCTTGAGGATGACGCTTGGTAAAAGTGTGTGAAGGAAGGCAGTTGGTGAGATGAGGTAACTTCTGAGGAGCTGGGAGGAGGGCGAGAATGTATGTGGGGTAGCAGGAAAAGAGGCCTTCTTTTGAGAACTGCATATGTTACATGGTGGCTAAAAGGCTGCTAGCCGAGGGCTGAGCAAACTTCTGTAAAGCCAGGTGTTAGGTACAACAGCAGGTGTGGGTCTAGGTGTGGGTGTAGATACCCAGACCAATCTGTCTCTGAGTCTAGATGCAGATGCAGTTGTAGGGACAGTTGTGTTGTGGGTATATACGGACATGAGCACTGATACAGATGTGGGCACAAATGCGGTGCACATATAGATGTGGGTGCAGGCATAGCACAGGGCCTGGTGTGTGCCCCGTGCCCCTTCCTGACCTTCTTTTGGTTCTGGGCAGGTGAAGCTGGCTGTGGTGCAGGTGATAAGTGCCATGGCCCACCATGGCTACCTGGAGCAGCCTGGAGGTGAGGTGATGGTTGACTACATTGTGCAGCAGTGTGCTCTGCCCCCGGAGAAGGTAAGGACTACTACCAATAGACCCACCTGTTTCTGGATCTGTTGGATGCCAGGCTCTTCAGCCGGTATATCTCTTTAGCACTGTTAGCACTGGTTACCAAGATCAGCTGGCCTGGCAGCAGGTGGCTGTGTGCAGGCTGAGGTTCCCTTTGGTTTCTGAGTCAGGGTCTCTGCATTTCTTGAGTCCACTCAACAGATTCCCAACTCAGAAGCAGAGGCAGAAGACAGAAACTTTATTCTCTTTTTTTAAAAAAAGATTTATTTATTCATTTATTACATATACAGTGTCCTGCCTGCATATACATCTGCAGGCCAGAAGAGGGCACCAGATCTCATTACAGATGGTTGTGAGCCACCATGTGGTTTCTGGGAACTGAACTCAGGACCTCTGGAAGAGCAGCCAGTACTCTTGACTGCTGAGCCATCTCTCCAGCCCAAACTTTATTCTCTTTAATTCTTTTCTGTTTTATAAGTTACTAAACACACTAGTTTCTTTCGAAGGAGAGCAAGGTAAGACCAGATAAAGTAAACTGCAAGCAGTGGATGGAGGTGCAGCTCAGCGGCATTGTGCTGGCCTGCTGTGCTCCTCTCTAGTGAGGAGATGTGTGCAGGTAGAGCAATTATACACTAAAGTTCTTAGGTTGCCATATCTGGATTTGGTTTCTTGGAGTTAGCAAAGCTAGATTGTCCTAAGGCCAGTTCAGAATAGAGACATGTATTAGTACTTTTCTATTGCTATGATAAAACACCATGACCAAGGCAACTTAGATAAGGAAGGGTTGTTTGGGCTTCTGGTTCCAGAAGGACAAGTCCATCATGGTAGAAATACAACAGCAGTGGCAGGCATGGTGGCAGGAACAGGAAGCTGAGAGCTCACATCCTCAGCTGCAAACATGAAACAAGAGTGAACAGGAAGTGGGGCAAGACCACTCAAAGCCCACCCCCAGTGACTCACTTCCTCCAGCAAGACTCCACCTCCTGAAAGTCCCACAACCTCCTCAAACAGCGCTGTCAGCTGGGGACAGGAGACATTTCTTACTCAGACCACCACGTGTGACCACCTGCACTCTATCATTGTGGTGTGCGTAATACCTCAAACAGGACTACTGTGTTTATTCTTTTAAAATATAATTTTAAAAAAATTAGAGCTGGAGAGACCGTCCAGCAGTTAAGAACTGGCTGCTCTCCCAGAGGTTCTGAGTTCAATCCCCAGCACCCATATGGTGATTCATAGTCATCTATAACTGTAGTTCCATAGGATCCAGTGTCCTCTTCTGGTATGCAGATGTATGTGCAGGCGAAAACATTCATATATATATATATATATATATATATATATATATATATATATACATATATATATGTATATGTATATATATGTGTGTGTGTGTGTATGTAATACATTTTTTAAAATTTAGATTTATTTTTTATTTTATGTATATGAATATTTGCCTGCATGTATATACATACATACATACACACACACACACACACACACACACACACATATATATATATATATATATATATATATATATTTTATGTGCATGCTTGGTGCCCACAGAGATCAGAAAAGGGCTACCCTGGAACTGGAGTTATGGATGGTTGTGAGCCACCACGTGGGTGCTGGAAATTTAGCCAGGTGCTCTAAACCACTGATCCATCTTAAATCCCATAATTTTTTTTTGTTGTTTGTTTGTTTTTTGAAACAGGGTTTCTCTATAACTATGGAGCCAGTCAGTTCTGGAACTTGCTCTGTAGACCAGGCTGGCCTCGAACTCACAGAGATCCACTTGCCTCTGCCTCCTGAGTGCTGGGATTAAAGGCATGCGCCACCACTGACTAGCTAATTTTTTTATTCTTTTGGAATTTCATATAATGTATTTTGATCACATCCACCCCCTGCTCTCTCTCTAACTTCTCCCAGATCTACTTTCTCTTATTCATAAGATCACATTTACAAATTTATGTGTGTGTGCTCTTACATGTTACAGCACATGTATGAAGGCCAGAGGAAAGCATATAGAAGTTGGTTGTTTCCACCATGACTATCTTGAGGATAGACTCAGGCTATCAGGTTTTGATAGTGTGAACAGTCTCACAGGCCCATCCTGCATTTGTCTTGAAATACTAGAGGTCATGGATGATAAGCCCATCTTTGGAGGAAGCCTTGCTAAGGTTTAGGAGCCCACAGGTCGATTCCTTCTTAAAAAAAAAAAAAAATTGGTAGGGAGGGGGAGGAGAGGTGTGTGTGTGTGTATAATGTATGTATGTATGTATGTATACGAGTGCAGACACACACATGTCACGACTGCCACATGGAGCTTAGAGGACGACATTTTGACATTGAACACCTGGGAACCACTCAGATTGTCAGTCTTACAGAACAGAAGTGCTCCCACTTCTGTTTACTGAGCCATCTCACCAGCTTTTCCCGAGTGATTTTAGTAAACTTTATGGAAGGTGGCAGACATGCTCTTCACAGGGCAGGTTTGGTGGGTCTGCCCTGTTTCCCTTCCTGCCAGTCTTTTCCTTTCCCATGCTAACCAGGGTGTGCTCTCACTTTGCCTCTTCCCCTAGTCTGAGAAGCCCGGCCCTGATGGGGAGGACCTGGCAGCAGATAGTGTGCGGGCAGTCAGTATCCGCACCCTCTATCTGGTCAGCACCACAGTGGACAGGATGAACAGTGTAAGTGTGTCTGTCTTTGACTCAAGGCCTGCAGCCTGAGCTTTCCCTTCCTGAGATTTCCTGCCCTCCCCATCCTGACCTGGGTAACAAGTGAACTGTGGAGTGGAGGGAGGCCTTGAGAAGGCAGGGGCTGGGCTGGGCTCGGAGGACTTCTCAGCAACGGCAGGACACATTGTCTGCCTTAGCTTGAGGTCCTCTAAAGCTGCCCTGCTCCTGTATAGATGTGGAAACCAAATCCTATCAGCTCTGCTGCCCTGGAGGCCGTGCCCAGTGCTTGCAGTTCACAGACCATGGCTCTCTGTCCCTCAGGTTCTCTGGCCCTACCTGCTCGAGTTCCTCACCCCAGTGCGCTTCACCGCGGCCCTCACCCCACTCTGCAGGAGCCTTGTGCATTTAGCCCTGAAGAGGCAGGAGGCAGGGGCAGATGCTTTCCTCGTCCAGTACAACTCGAATGGTGTGGAGGCCCAACTACCTTGCACCTGACCCGCACCAATGCCTTAGGTCTTATCCTTTCTCAGCCCTCTGCCCTTGCCCCTGCCGCTGATCTCTTCCCCAGCTGCTGCTTTCGCATGACATCCCACCCCAACTCCCTGCTTCTGCATATGATCCCCATCTTTCATCTCACATCTATCCCTACCTTGTAACAATCTCTGTGTTTCCTGTCCAGCAAACCTCCCATCTCCCTTCGCTATGACCACGAGACTGCTGGTAAGTAGAGGGTCTGTTATTGTGTCCAAGCACACTGGCTGACACTGTCCTTGTCCTTAATGGGATACTCGCATAGGTGTCGGCTTGACCATGGTTACTCTCCAGTACAGGAGTGGACTCTGTGTTTCAGAGTCCCTGTCAGTTCTTGTGGCAGGTTCGGACCCTTGCCCTCCTCTCATGGAGGTGCCTCCCACCTTGTGTTTGCTAGCTTTCCTTCACTCCTGGGAAGCTGGTCCTCAGGTTGGGCACTGTGGCCTGGGAAGTTGTCCAGCCACATCTCCCCCAGGAAGTGCAGGTGACTCCATGTTTAGGCAACGCCTTTCCTCCCCCTCCTTCAGGTTGTATCTTCCAATCCCTACCTGGGAGATGGACGTGGGGCAGCCTCATTGCGCCTCCTGAAGGTGATGCATCGGAATATACACCCTTTGCTGGGCCAGAGGTGGGAGACAACCATGCCTGTGCTGCTGGAGTACCTAGATGGTGAGGCCAGTGAGACTAAGGAGCCCATTAGCCATCCCTGACCCCATTTGTACCCAGTCTATCATACGGCTGGCTGATACAGACCTGGGTTTTGTAAATTGTAAGAAATAATCTTAGCTGTAATCTAAGAAAGGGACTGGATGTCTCAAGAGGTGTTACCTGGTGGCTTGTGGGAAGTGGGTGCAACCTGTAGTGTGATTGGCTGCTGCATGCCTTCTGGGAGTTCAAAACACAAAGAGCATCCATTCGTGCATGTTGGGATGAACTTGCCTCGCAGAACCTCAGCCAACAGGGTTACTGGTCATTTCAGAGCATACTGAGGAAACCTTGTCACTGAAGGAGTGGGAAGAAAAGCTTCTCGTGGTGAGAGATGGATAGAAGACCAAGGGCCTGTCTGTGCTCCTCTGAGATACTCTGGGCCTGGGCACGGAGGGCTGGAAATGTGGGACTGGTATATTGTGTCTTCCGAGGGACTGATTACCTGACTTCACCTGGTGGTATGACTAGGGAATGGGCTTAGCAGAGATGGATTCTGGCGTGAGGCTGGTGGTGGGCCTCTGGGCCTCAGATTTCCGTGACAGAGTTTCTATCTTCTATCAGCCAGCACCAAACTTGAGGCACTTTGGGCCATCCTGGCCACAGAAAGTGGTCTGTCCTTCTCCTTCTATTGTCCCCAACCTAGTTCAGAGCAATTGGTGCTTTGGCAAGTTTCATAGCTGCCCACCTTCAAAGATCACTTACCAGCAGGGGTCACCATGAGGTTATCATGTGATGTGCCCGGGCCTTACGCCCCCCCATAGCCAGCCACTCACTAGCACTCTCATCTGCAGTTCCTACGAGACACCCTGGCTGTGGTATCTGACAACACGTGGATCTGCCAGCTGAGTCAGGAGATGTGCAAGCAACTACCCTCTTACAATGGGACAGCTCAGGAGAAGGTACCCCAACTACTCTCTTAAACAGTAGGACAGGGGGCTGGAGAGATGGCTCAGAGGTTAAGAGCATTGCCTGCTCTTCCAGAGGTCCTGAGTTCAATTCCCAGCAACCACATGGTGGCTCACAACCATCTGTAATGGGGTCTGGTGCCCTCTTCTGGCCTTCAGGCCCACACAGAATATTGTGTATAATAAATAAATAAATAAATAAATAAATAAATAAATAAAATCTGAAAGAAATTAAAAAACAGTAGGACAGCTCAGGAGAAGGTGCCTAGGACAAGCCAGCTGGGGTCAGGGTCTCTGCACAGTCCGCAGTCCCTAACTCCTATGCTTTCAGTGTTTGATTTTCCTGTTCTTCCTGTCTGTGCCTTTGTCTCATGACTCTAGCAGCCCTGGCCAACCCAAGAAAAGCAAGCAGGATTAAGAGCCTCTTCACTCCAGCAGCAGTTGGGAGATAGGGACTGGTTACTTGCTACTTGTTCCTCAGTCACAGCCCAGGGCTCACCCATCCATCCTCATGGGGAACCCTTCCTATGTCTTTCTTGAAATTCAGCTCTCCAAGGGGCTGGACATAGTAGTACACACCTTTAATCGCAATACTTGAGAGACAGGTGGATCCCTGAGTTCAAGGCCAGCCTGTTCTACAGAGCTAGTTTCAGGATAACCAGGGCTACACAGAGAAACCCTGTCTCAGAGAGAGAGAGAGAGAGAGAGAGAGAGAGAGAGAGAGAGAGAGAGAGAAAGAGAGAGAGAAACAGTGCTCCATTAGCAGTGCCACCATAGTGCATCAGGAGTCAGGTGCATGTGTATTCTCTGTCTTTGTTCCAGAATTTCCTGTATAAGTGCATAGGAACCACACTGGGCGCTGCTTCAAGTAAGGAGGTAGTGAGAAAACACCTTCGAGAGCTGCTGGAGACAGCCAGATACCAGGAAGAGGCAGAGCAGGAGGTAAGAAGCCCCTAATGCCCAGGGCTACCAGGCCTTAGGCATCTCCCTCCTCTCAGGCTGCTAGCCAATGCATGTTCATGTGTGCTATATAGGTACATGAATGCATGTGTGGCACACTACCTGCTTCTATGCATGTGTTCACATGTATACAATGTGCCTTTAGGTTTATGTGTGCATGGTACTCTGTGTACATATGTATATGTATTGTGTGTGTAAGTTTCTCCCCACACAGCATGTGTGCAGGTGGGCCACTTTGCTCAAGTGTGAGCACACCTGTGCACCTCCCCAGGGCCTTGCCTGTTGCTTTGGGATTTGTGCCATTACCCACCTTGAGGACACTCTAGCACAGTTGGAGGACTTTGTGAGGTCAGACGTGTTTAGGAAGTCCATCGGCATCTTTAACATTTTTAAGGTAAGGAGAGACTACCCAGAATGGAGGCCTGTGGCTGCCCTGCTTGTCAGTGTCTGTGGTAGGATGGGTTCCTGCTCCTCTGACTGCAGCTCTCTATTTCTCAGACTCAAGGCTTGGGCTGAGCACCTTCAGGCTCAAAGTGACAACAAAACCCCTTACTGTGTAGCCATTTTGCAGCCTGTATCCCTCCTCTGTGCCTGGGCTCCTTGCTCAGCAGAGGACCTCCCAGAAGCAAATCTAGCTGGTGACAGTGGTATGCCTCCAGGTGGGGTAACAAGAGGAATTCTGAGTGGCAAGGTTCCATGTTAACTTTCTGTTGCTATGGCAAAATACTTGAGAAAATTAGCTAGAAGGAGGGAGGATTTATTTTGCCTCCCAGCTTCGGAGGTTTCAGCGCGTTGTCACTGCCAGTTGATCCAAGGCCTGTGGCAGACTGCACATGGTGGAAGGGGATGAAGAGGGCTGCTCCTCTCACACCAGCCAAGAACAGAGTTTACTTGCCTTTGTAACAACACTTACCCCTAAATCCATGATGGCTCTGTCAAAGGGTTAATCCGGTGATGCACCAGTTCCTTCCCAAAGGACTTCCACCTCTGAACACAGCTAGTCTGGGGCCTTGTGAACTTTACAGACATTTTCCAGTACTGCCCCTCTAAACATCACAGCACTGGGGCTGCTTGAGCTCCGGGGACATGTGTTATCTGAACCACACAAGTGGGGAACTGAGAGCTGCACGACCAGGTGGTCTACGCTGTGCTTTGTCCTAGATGCTGAGATTTTTAAGCATATTCCATAATGCCCAACTCTTAGCATGATGCTATTTCTAGTGACTGCTGTACTCAATGGAACCAGAGGGTTGGCCCAGATGTGCAAGGACCTGCACACCTTTTCTTTCTCTTCTCTTCCTTCTTCTTCCTCTTTATCTTTTTAAAAAGTATTTTTAGATTTATTTTTCAGTTTTTATTTTTATGTGTATCAGTGTTTTGCCTGCATGTATATCTGTGTACCATGTACTTGCCTGGTGCCCACTGAGGCCAGAAGAGGGCACTGGATCCCCTGGAACTGGAGTTATAGATGGTGTGAGCTACCACATGGGTGTTAAACCTGGGTCCTCTGCAAGAACAGGTGCTCTTAATCATTGAGGCATCTCTTCAGCCCCTCTATCTTGAGACAGGCCCTCACTATGTAACCTTGGCTGGCCTAGAACTTGATGTGTAGACCAGATTGGCCTCAGATTCAAAGATATCTGCCTCTACGTGCAGAGTGCTGGGATTAAAGGTGTAGCTGCTGCCCGCCTTTCTAATGTAGATATTCACAAGTTGTTAGGGCAGGAGGCTGGTCTGTAGCCACAGCCCTGCCATCTTCTGATTGGTACCTCCAGATTTTTACACTTCTCCTTTGCTCCTTGCTCCCACTGCCTCAGCCCTTCTCTGTAACCAGTTGGTTCTCAGTGGGCCTGTGTGGGCACCTGGTCTGACCTTCTACCATCCCTGGGTGCTGCCTCTGGTGTTCCTGGCTAGCTCTGGCTATTCCAGGAGCATTAGAGTATAGGAAGCACACTGCTAGGCAAGGCTCCGTGTGGAGAACAGTTCCCTGAGTACCTGCTATCCTGCTGATTTCTCCGCCTCCCAGGACCGAAGTGAGCATGAAGTAGAAAGAATGAAGAGTTCTCTGATCCTGTGCTATGGGCATGTGGCTGCACAGGCCCCTCGTGAGCTGGTGCTGGCCAAAGTAGAGTCTGATATCCTCCGCAGCATGTTTCAGTGCTTCAATACCAAGGTGGGCATTGCAGTGTCTGTGTGGGCCAGTCACACAACTTCAGATTCTTAATTTATTTTACTTTTTGTTGTTTAGGTTCTGGGAATAAAGGTAGAGACCAAGGTATAGTGTATAGCAATTGTATGTGAACTGTGCCTTTTCTCTCTCTCCTCTGGGCTGGGCTTTGGGGCAGAGCCAAACCCAGAACTCGCTGGACTTCCTGGGCTTTCTGGCCATGGTGGTCCTGGAGGAGTGTCCTGCCCACTTCCCTTGAAGCAGCACTTCATGGAGCTGTAACATCTAAGCTCCTGCTAAGGGCAGAGCAAGGCTTCTTCTGCATCTAGGCAGTAGGTCCTGGACCACATCCTTTGAATCAGCTGGTAGGCTACCTATAGCTGTGTCCCCCATGGCCCAGCGATAGCTCTGGGCTCCTTTGGCTCTGCTCCCAATGCTTTTGGACTTGCCTTTCTCTATACCCCAGAGAGCACCTAGGGGAGGGCTAGTTAAGCCCAGAGCTATTGGAAATAGCCAGAGGTTCTCTTGGTCTCATTAACATGCTCCTTCTGATTGGGGATAGTATAGATATCCACAATACTAATCTGACAGGCCTTTGTGAGGGACAGTTGTGGGGAGCCTTCTGGGAGTGGGCTGGGATTGATGAGGTTCTTTCAGATTTTTGTTTCCTGGCCCATAGGAGTAGGATGGCCCCCCTCATGCCTCCTGTGAAGCTCTCATACCACATAGCAATTCCCCTGTGGGCCAAGGCCCTAGAATTTCCCCCCGGTCCCTCCTTGGTCAGGAGGCTGCTGTAGGACTTTATGAGCACAGTAGACAGTTGCAGGCTGTTCTAGAAAGGGCATGTGCTCCAGCTTCTGTGGTTAGGCCCAGCCCTGTGGCTGCTCTAAACACAGCAGCTCTGGGGGGCAGGTGTGCAAACTTTCTGCAGCCAGCTGTTCCCCTAGGACCCAGCCCTGAAGCTGTGCCTCGTCCAGAGCCTGTGCATGGTCTGCCAGGCCATGTGTAGCAGCGCACAAGCCAGTTCCTTTCAGTTCTCGAGGAAGGCAGAGCTGGTGACACAGATGATGGTGAGTTCTGGGCAGAGGAGGTGGGGCTTGGGGAGGCCAGAGGGATGAGTGCAGTAATGCAGCCTAGGGCCTCAGTGGATACAGACAGAAGCCTGCATCTCAGAGGCCTCAACCACCCACTTAGCGTGAGACAGGGTGATCAGAGAGGAGGCTAATGCCTCCTCTGAGGGCCAGTTCTGTGCCGCCACCCCAAGGAGTTCATCAGGGCAGAACCCCCAGACTGCCTGAGAACACCCATTCGAAAGAAAGCCATGCTCGCCTGCACATACCTGGTGTATCCTTTCCAGCCTCTCTGTGGACAGTAGGCCTGTGGATCTGTGTCCATGTGTATGGCCTGCATTGTATGTGTGAAGTATTGTGAACAAGGTAGCAGCTGTGCCATCTGTGCAGGCCCAATGGTTTCTGGGAGGGAGCAGGCTGGAGATGACATCATTTGTTCATTGAGTGGGGCCCTTAACCTGCTGCTCAGCAACTTGGAGCCTGTATTGGAGGAGCAGGCACAGGCAGATGTGATCCACAGCTGCTTACACAGTGTCATGGCCCTACCACCTGAGCCTGAGGGGGAAGATGGTACCTTCCAGGAGGTATTGCTGTTTCTATGGGGGCAGGGAGTGAGAAGGTCACTGAAAGAAGTGGGACCATGCATGGGGCTGGTGGCCTGGCTCTCCTTCCAGCCTTTGTATCTGGACACGGTGTGTGCCCTTGAAGATTTGCTGACAAGCCTGCTGCAGCGGAACATGACCCCCCAGGGCCTGCAGATCATGGTTGAGGTGTGCTGTGGGTACTGGTTGTTGTGGTGATGGAGCGTGGGTATCCCACCTAGTTTCTGGTCCTTTTCCTACCCCCCCCCCCCACTGTGGTTAGGTACTACAGAGACAGTTTAATAGTCTCCCTGGGGGAGGGGTCCTTCTGCCTGGGCAACTCTGACCAGATAGTGCCTCTGCAGCATTTTCCTTGACTACTACAAGTGCTGGGATGGAACACATGAGTCCTGGCTGCCGTCTGCTAACCACTTGAGGCAAGCAAGATGACAAAATGCACACCCTGCCATGGTGTTCTTCCCATTCCTTCCATTGTTGCAGTGGGCTGGGGCCGTACCAATCCCTAATCTAGGCACCTAGTGCCTCATAGGCCTGGATCACTCTCTGCCACCTCAAGTGGGCAGGGGTGAGCTGCAGCAGACCCTGCTGTGGGAGCCACCCTGGGTCCCACTGGGGTCCCTGAAGCCCCTGAAGCATGGCCTAGCAGAGATGCTTAGCTTGTCATTGGGATGTGGGCTTCTGCACTCCTGGGTTCCTCCCCCAGAGGGCACCTGTGTCAAGTCCATTCTTGTACAGCACCTGAGCCCATGGATCAAGTCCCCGAGGGGTCATGAGCGGGCACGGGCACTTGGCTTGGGCGCCTGCCTGCTGCAGTTCTTCCTGGAGCACTTGCATGTCAGTGTGAGTACTGGACCTACCCCTTCCTTCAGCCCCTCTGCTTAAGGACAACTGTGCTCCTCATGTCCCAGAGCATCCTGTAGGCTCTCTGATCTCCTGCTGCTTTCTTCTCTTGTCCCACAATCTTCTCTAACAAGGACAGTGGATAGGACTGCCCTAGACTCAGCTCAGGGTGAACCAGCCACCCCTAGGAGGGTTGTATTTAGATCTTCACTGTTGAGCTTTGATTGGCACTATCTGTGTTAATCAGAGCTTTTTATCAGGAACAGATAGATTTTTACAGGCATCTTTTTGTCACCAGTTGGAATCATCTTGGGGTATTTCTTATGATAGTTTTATTTTTGTTTTTGGTGTATGTGTTTATGTGGTATGCATGTACTTTTCCCATAACCATGGGAGTTTTTCCTGGTTTATGTTAACATGAATCCTACCATTCTGGCAGCAGCAACCACCTGTCCCTAGGTCTTGCATCCTGCCTTGGTCTTCCCCAAGTGACCTGAAAGTCCCCTTTCTTATCTGATGATTTGTGGGATGCAGAGTCCCTGTATTGGGCACAGCTGAGAGAGGACCAGGGGAGGCATGGTGTGTGTCTTGGGGGGCAGGGGCAAGGGGAAGTTGTTTGCAGCCTCTGGCAGGCAGGAGGCAAGGGTACTCAAGGAAGGAAGAGAAACTTCAGTATATAAGGGGAGCAGAACTTGAGTGATGAACTGGGATCCATTCAGGATAAAGGGGTACCCTGTCTCCTTCCCCTACCCACAGATTTACCATTTGGGTAGAGTCATTCCAAGGCTGAATCAGAGTGCTTGTGACTTCTCTACAGCTTAAGAAGAAGCTCCCCATTCCCTATGCTTAGGGAGCCAGGTGGACTGGATGTGAGGGGGAACGTTTACTGAGGTCATCAGCCATAAGGAGGGTTCCAGACCACATAGCTTCTCTCTGGGTCCTACTGACGTAGATTGTACTTGACTATCCCCCAGAATTCCTTCAGCCCAATCCCCTTCACCTTCCATCTTCCCCTAGACCTTGGTACCCTTCCACAACCTGGGTCTCCTCGTCGGTCTCTTTGCTCCACGGTGTGCTGACACATGGACTACCACCCGCCAGCAAGCTGTGGGCTGTGTCCATTCCCTGCTATACCTGCAGCTGGGCTATGAGGGTGAGCTCTGCTGGGGATGTGGGGACTGTGGAGGCAGCAGTTGGGACCTGAGTCCAGGGAAGCCTCAGTCAACTCCTGCCCTTAGGCTTCTCCCAAGACCATCGTGATGAAGTGGCTGAGCGGCTCCTCACCCTGAAAGATGGCCTTGTGCACCCTGACCCCACCATCCTTTTCCATACTTGCCACAGCATAGCCCAGGTACTTAAAGGATCCCACAACAAGAAGAGGGGCTGTCGTGTGGGGCTGAGGGACTTCTCAGGAAGTACTTGTTACCTCTAGCTCAGCAGGCCCTGAGGGGCAGCAGTAAGCAGGTTCCATCCAAGGATTGGTGTCTGGGACCCCGTTTGGTCAACACTGCCCCATGTCTCATACCTGCCTGCTTCAGTACATCACAGTCTTGGCAGGATCAAGATGTTTTGTGTGGTAATGTCAAGATGTCTTGGTGGAATGCTGAGGGATCCAGCTGGCTGTGTAGTTGCCTGCTGCCTGCTCTCCAGCTTTCTTACTGAAGGTGTGGGTTTCTAGAGTGGGAGGACATGGTGCTGGTGTGTATGTGAATGCTCTACCCGAAGTTGAAAACTACTCAGCCACATGCATGGTCCAGCATGGGCCCTATCTTTGTTCCAGCTGCCTGAGGCACTTTGTCCTATACCATTTGGAAGTCCAGCAGTGGGCCAAGATGTCTCTTCCATGCCCTATATACTGTGCTCTTTGGGTACCAGATCCAACTTGAACCATCTGGCCAGATGTCTAGTCTGAGGCTCAACGGGGCTCCAAGGATGGAAAAAATAGCTCCTCCCTTAGCGAATCCTCCTTGGTACCCTGTCTGTGAACATTTCGTCTCTTCTTTATATGGCCAGGATCTCTGACAGAGTCTGACAGGAGGGGCTCCTGGACCTTTTCTGGAAACACTCAGTGCTAGGGAGCAAATATCCAGCATTATCTCTTGGGGTTGGCACTGTGATGCTCTTCTTCTGGTGTATTTCCTATGGCGGAGAGAAAAAGAAAAGGAGGCTGAGCTGGAGGGTCACTTCAAGGAGGTGGGGAAGCTGCAGGCCTGGCCTGATTCTGTATTATAGGAGTTCCAGAACAGCTCCACACAGGTGACTCTCCTGTGCTTGGTTCAACCCCAGCCCAGCAGCTGTCCAAGGACCACCTTCCTGGAATAGTTCCAGACTCAGAAGGGTGAAAAAGGGAGAGCTAAACTCGTGAGTTTTCCCTCAGGAAGCAGTCTGGGCTGATCCTACTTTGTTCTGGCATCTCCCAGGTTATTGCCAAGCGCCTCCCGTCAGATCAGCTCATCAGCCTCTTGCTCACCATGTTTGAGAGCCTGGGAGACCCAGACAAGAACTGCTCCCGTGCATCCACAGTCATGATCAACTGCCTGTTGAAGGAGCGAGGCACTGTGCTGCTGGAAAAGGTGGGAGTGGAGCATGTTATGGGACTAGAGTGAGGCTGCGGGCAAGGCTATGACTGGGTCCCCTAGACTTACCTGCCTAGATGTTCCCTGTTTGACTCTTACATCTCTGACTGAGTCTATTTTGGGTCTGATTCGGACAGATCTTTTTCTTATCTGAAAGACCACTTAGAACTTAATTAAAGCAACTCTATTAAGAATTTAAGCCAGGTGTGGTGTTATGCAAATCCACGGGAGTCTGTTAAAGGGTCTCAAGAATTTATTAGGGTATAAGATAGGGATTAGCACTCACTAATACCGAACAGGTTATGCCTTAGCCGCTATCCAGCTGCTGTGTCCTGCCGTTCTGCCCAGGGACCAACCACACCTTCCTTTGGCTCCAACCACCTGAGAGAGCAAGACACACACACACACACACATACACACACATACACACACACCACAAACACTAACAAGGAGCTGATACTTGCTGATCTTCTGATTTTATTACCAAGGAGGACACGGGTACATTGGGTCACCAGGTCCTAGGGGTGTCAGGCATGGGACTTCAGGATCTCATACAGAAACCCCAAGTTCATGCACAGGACCACTATTCTGCCTGTATTTAGAGAGCTTTTTGGTCACATCCCAGTTGGGACCTACTTGGAGAGTGGTGGTGGTGGTGGTGGTTGCTGGGCTCCATTTTCTGTCTTGTTGTGATAGGCTTGTGATAGTCCATATTAGGATTTAATTTGTATTTTCTGGTGACTGGGAGCTGATTTGATGACTTCTTTTTTGAGGACACTGGTCTTTTGCTCACTTCCGTGTTGGGTTGTCTGTGCTCCTCTCACTGATCTTTATGTGGGGATACCCTGAGTGGTCTGGTGGATCTGAAGCAGGAACTAATCAGGGAAAAGGAAATGAGTGTCTAACAGAAGGGCCCTCAGACCAGGGAGTTTCATGTGCTGTGTCCTCTAGACAGGAATAATATCTATATGCCTGCCACTGAATAACTGTCAAAGAAGCTGGCATTGTGGAGATACTGTCTGATGGGATCATCGGTGGCGGGGGAGCAGAACAAGATGGAGGAGGGGCCTAGTGTATTGCCTGGGTCCACCTAGTGAGGCCTGGGTTTTCCAAAGCCACAAACCTCCCTGGGTCATACATCAAGGGATGTCCTGGTAGTTGTACAGATGAAGAGTAAGAATTGGGCTGGAGGTGATGGTCACCAGGTATATGTGGCTAATCCACATTTGCCTACCTCACATCCAATGGTAGACATCTGGGTTATTTCTACCTCCTGGCTGATGTGAATAAAAAGTCAGTGAACACAGCTATACAAATTATCTTTTTTTTTCTGTGCAAATATCTTAAGTCATTGCTTTTTATCTCTTGGGTGTATAGCCAAACTGAAAAATATTTTAAGGATTTAAAAAAATATATTAGGGCTAGAGAGATGGCTCAACTGTTAAGAACGCTGGCTGTTCTTCCAGAGAACCTGAGTTTAGATTCCCAGAACCCACATGGTGGTCACAACCATCCATAACTTCAGTTCCAAAGGATCCAATGCCCTCTTCCAATTTCCTCAGTTGCCAGGCATGCATGTGGTGCAGATATACATGTATGCAAATCACTCATATACATAAAACAAAAAATCTTGTTTTTTAAATTTTTATTTTAGATTTTATGTGTATGAGTATTTTGCCTGCATGTATGAATGTGTACCATATGTATACAGTGCCTGCAGAAGTCAGAAAAGGGCACTGGATCTTCTGGAACTGGAATTAGAGACAGTTACTAGTCACTAGATATTATATGGTGCTGGCAGCTGAGCAACTCTCTCACTAACCCTGATTGATTGATTGAGTGAGTGAGTGTGTGTGTGTGTGTGTGTGTGTGTATGCATGCCACATGTAAAGACCAGATGAGAAGGTTGGATTCTCTGGAGCAGTACTTATAAGTAATTGTGAGTTGCCCAAAGTGGGTGCTGGGAACCAAACTCAGGGTCCTTTGGAAGAGCAAGAAGCTCTGATGGTATGAGATGCATCTGTGTGTGTGTGTGTGTGTGTGTGTGTGTGTGTGTGTGTCTACCTGGAAGCAGGAGAACTTGTGAGCACCCATGCAGTAGCATACACATAGGGTTCAGAAGACACCATAGGGGACATGTTCTCTCCTTCAACTGTGTGAAATTGGGAGCATCCAATTCCAGTCCTCAGGCTTGACAGTAAGCACCTTTTCTTGTCGTGCTGCTTGGTGTGGGTATTGGGAAGTAAACTGTCGGGACCTTTGTGAGATAAGTATATACTCTTAACCACTGAACCATCTTTCCAGTCCCATCATTGTGGATTTGATTTGCATTTCTCTGATGGTTAATGAAGCCAGGCATCTTTGTATGTATCTATTGACTATTTGTGTATCGCCTTTGGAAAATGTTTATTTAAGCCAGTTGTTGTTGCTAATGTTTTACTATCAGTGTAACAACTGAGTCTTCAGTTTTCTCCTCTCATCTTCATGGGGGTTCTGGTGAATAAATTCAGGTCATCAGACCAGTGCCTTTAGCTGTTGAGCCATCTTGCTGCCCCTCAGAGATTAATGGGCCTGTTACCTTATAGTTATTTATACATTTTGTATATTAATCCCTTATCAAGTATATGAGTTTCAGATATGTCCTTCATTCTATAGTAACTTTATGTCAATTTGTCCTTTGGTGTGTAAGTTTTGAGGTTGGATAGTCCCTCTCATCTCTCTTATTGCCATGCTTTTGGTAATCATGTCTAAGAAATCATTGCCAGAGCCATTGTTAAGGAGGCTTTGCTCTGTTTTCTTCCCAGAGCTGTATGGTTGTGGGTCTCCCCTGGCTTCCTAGAGCCAGGTATACTTGCGTGGTCCTAAGTTACAGAGCCCAACCAAGAGTTTAGACTTGGGCCTGATCTGACATCTCAGTTATCTTGTAACTCAGCATTTCTGCATTGTTGGTCTACCAGGATCGTGGGAATCCTCTCTACCCGGAGAGACTCACAAAGACAGCCTCTTATGGACAGGCTGGTGCTGTTGGGCTTCTGGTCTAACACCAAGTCCATTTGGCTCTGGCATGCAACTGGACTGAGATCCCACTGAATAGATCATGGTCCTGAATGCAGCACACTGTAAAGCTGTGTGGGAGGCAGGGTGGGAGGATGTAGCAGATCTTCAGCACCAGAGTCAGGCAGTGGGAGGAGGGTCTTCTGTGGGCCAAAGGGGAACACAGGAAAGAGGAAGCATATGCTAATGCAAGTGGGTGTGGGACGGAGAAGAGGTCCATGGGAAAACAGTCTGTTCAAAAAATCAGAGTGAGAGGACACGTGACCCAGCCCTCCACCCAGGAACACTCCTGGATGCACACAGAAATTTAGAAATGGTCACAACAGCGTTATTCAGACGCTACCAGTTTATGAATGAGAAAAGAAAATGTGGTCCATCCATACAGTGAAATATTATTTTACCATATGGAGGAATGAAGTCCTAACACATCTGCAGTGTAGATGAACCCTGAGAAACATTGCACCTAGTGAAAGCCAGAAAAGCAGCACTATGACCGCGTGATCCATTTATGTGAAATATCTGGAACATGCAGATCCACAGAGAAGAGGGCAGATTCGAGGGTGAGGGGCTGGGGATGAGTTGAGCTCATGAGAACAGGATTTCTTTTGAGGTAATTTAAATTTCTGAAATTGAATGTGTGATTGTTTGCACAACCGTCATTATGCTAGAACCACTGTATAGGGAGACCATGTCTTCACGAACCGTTGTGAACAAATGACCTAGACCAAGCTGATGGAGGGAGGCAGGAACATTCCCAGGTGCTCAGAGGTAGACAAAGGTCTAGAGACCGGACAGAGCCTGCCTACTTGGCCAGGAAGTGGGGTTCTGTGCAGAACTTAGAAGTGAAGGTGGACTTCTAAGTCAGAATAATGAGGAACTCCCCCCCCCTGCCCCCCGCAAGGACAGCATACCAAGTCACTGCTGCCATAGGTGGTAGAAAAAGTCCTTTGCAGAAGTCATTACCCTAGCAGCAGGCCAGGAACAAGGACCAGTGCTTAAAAATCTCCTAAGAGACTCAATGCCTTGTCACAGCTTCAGAGAGGGGCTGGGAGTGTGACTCAGTCCTAACATGATCCCAACAAACACGACCTACCCCACCAAATAACACCAACAGACTTCCCAGAAGCTGGAAACAGGAAGCTAGCTTCCAGCTGCCAGTATCCAGATGCCACAGGCCTGTTGAGGTCACAGCTGGGTCAGGACACACAGCAAGAAGATGGAGGCATAGATGAGCAGATAGACGGGAGGCTACCCAGTGAGTAAACCATTTGGGGACTCCACTTCCTGTCCTCAAGGTCATCCATTGACTCTAATGTCATGCTCACACCAGAGTCCTGTGGTTCCCCAAGGGAACTGCCCTATACTCACATGGACACTTGGCCTCCTCTACCCTTTCTAGTTTCACCAAGGAGAAAGGGCCTGGCCTTGGCAGTTCCCATTGGACCCAGAATCTTTCCAGTGTCTGTTGTTGCTGAGGAACTTTCTGGTTCCATCTAGTGGTTCCCTTGCCGAGGACTAGAGTGACTAGCTCTGGTCACTTCTGTAATCTACATGCAGCTTTGGCTTGATGTGTTGTGCAGGTGGGGGGTGTTTTCATGTCTAGTACCAGAGAGGAGATTCATAAGCTAAGCCCTACAAGAATGCCTAGAAGTGGGCCACATTTTGGAGAATAACTGAGGCTGCCCATCTATCCACTACATTTAGGTAGTTCTACAGGGAGTTCCAGGCCAGAGCTTTTCCACTCACTCATTCGTGTTCCCCAGTGTTTGTGTTACCTGCTTTGTATAGCAGCAAGATACCCACAAGCTCAGGCAGGCAGGTGTTGCTGCAGGCCCTGCCCCTCCCTCTCCAAGTCACCTTCTAGCCCAGTCTTACTCATGAGTCCATTGCTCCTGTTTTGTCCTCCCTCTCTGTCTCCTAGCCTGATTTCTCATATGGGTCCTGCCTCTAGCAGACAGTGGCTGAGTTACAGGAACACTCTAGAGACCCAAGGAACCCCTTTTACCTCATGCTCCTTAATCACCTGCTCTGGACATCCCAAAGTAGCTGTAGCTCCACCTCCCCTATCCTTTCCTCCTTCTCTGTAGTGCTGGGGAACCTAATCCAAAGTAGTCTCCTACATATTAGTAAATGCTCTACCATGGGCCATGGCCTACTTCTCTCTTCTCGTGTGGGATCTAGGTTCTTGTTCTTAGCTGCTCACATCAATGGGAGAATTACGTTGGGCCTTTCTGCCATAAGCCTGCAGCTTTCAGTCAAGAGCTCTGGATTTCTAAGGACTTTTCTTCTCATAGTCTGGGCTAGTGGGGCCCTTTCCCATCGTGCTTCATGTGGACATATGCCCTGGGATGTTCATAGCTTCAAAGCCTGACTGCAACATCCCACTTGAGCCTGTCCCGTCTGCAGGTACCTGAGATTGTGAGTGTGTTGCGAGCCAAGCTGCGGGATACCCAAGAGGAACACATCCTACCGGCTGCCCAGCACAGCGTGTACCTCCTAGCATCTCAGCACTGCGAGGCAGTGGTATCCAGTCTCCTGGGAAGCCCCCTGCCCTTTGACAGGTACTCAGTACTGTAAGCTTGTTTGGAGTGGAGGTGGCGCGGGGGGGGGGGGGGGAGGAGTCCTGCATGCCTGCATGACATAGTGTGTGATCTTTCAGCATCTCTCCCCCTCTTCTGCACCCTAAATTTTCTGCATGAGTCCCCATGGACCTAGGCTTGCGGAAAAGATGATTACATTGAAAAAGGCCCTACCTTTCAGGTACCCAAAGCATCTGTCCTCCAGATGTTTTAGGATTACGGATTACCCAGGATGCCTGGGTTTTTTTCTTTTTCTTTTTCTTTTTTTCTTTTTATTTGGTTATTTTGGGTTTTTTTCTAGACAGGGTTTCTCTTTGTAGCTCTGACTGTCCTGGAACTCGCTCTATAGACCAGGATAGCCTCAAACTCAAGAGATTCACCTGCCTCTGCCTCTCGAGTGGTGGAATTAAAGGCATGTGTCACCACCTGACTATGTTTTATCTATACTGTTTGTTCATTCCGAGGAGATGTTCATAAATATTTCTACCTGTGCTGTTAAGAAATAATGTTTTAGCAGTCTTTTATAGAATAGAATGTAAAGAGTCTGTCACATGCATATGCCAAACCTGTGTGCCAAGACAGGACTTCATGTTTATAAATGGTTGGGGAAAGATCAAAAGACATGTAAAGATAATATAAGATTCAGATTTGTGACCCACCACCATGCTCATCCCCAACATTTGTGATATGCTGCTAAATCTAAGGCATTGCAAAAGTTGTGAGGTCCACAGAATCTGAACTATTTGTGTTCTGGCCATTTTATAAACTTCTGGGCCTGCTTGGGTATTGGTGGGCTTGCCTCTAGTGTGCAGTCAGCTGTCGGGGGAACTGAGCCTGGCTTCAAGGCATGTTCTGGTATGTATCTTTCCCAGCACTGGACATGACTTTGCCATGTAGGGGGTATTTTGCTTTCTCACAAACTTATTGGTCTTAGAACTTGGAGGATGTTTCCAGTGGTATCTGTGAAATAATGTCACATTTCTGGCTCCTCTTGGTTGCTGTGGAGGGACCTGCCTGTGCCTATCCCAATGTCTCTGTAAGATGTAGTTTCCCTTAGATGGAGTCTCTGCATCTTGCTGGTGTCTTAGTCTCCTATGCCTCTAGCTTTGTTTTGAGTCAAGGTGACTTCAAATTTGTTGTATAGCTGAGACTGCCTTGAATTCCTGACCTTCTTGCCTCCACCTTTCAGGGGCTGGGATGACAAGCATATACCACTATACTTGCTCTCATCAGTTATGGTGGGCAGAAACTTAACCATTTTTCCCACAGGTATTTCTCTGGTCTCTATTTCTGAGCTGCTAACTTTACCATCTACCTCTCTCATTCTGTCTTCTGAACTCTTCATTTTTTCTTTCTGGCCTCAGATTCAGAGATCTACTTCCTGGGTACTGGGATTAAAGGCACACACCAACATGCCTCATTCTACTGTTTTTGTTTTTTTCCTCTCTCTCTTCCCAACTCACTGTTTATCCTATTTGCTATATGACATATTGTGCTGGCATCAATATGTCCACCAAGTGGGATATGTGCCTTATTTCTACCAAGCCTGTTTGGTTCTCTTAATCATTTCTTACATTTATTTTTGTGTGGATGTGCATGCCCACAGAAATAAGGACACAGGACTAGTTCTGGAGACTGGTTCTTTCCTTTTATCGTGTGAGTCCCAAGGATTGTGGGGCTTGGTGGCAAGTTCCCTTACTCAGTAAGCCATTTGCAAATGAGGTTCATATCTCAGAGTTGCTACGTGTAGAGTTTCTAATAGACATTTTTAAGTTTGTCGTGCATCTCTGCAGATACATGGGTATGACTGTTTCTAGTATTCTGGGCATTGCCTGAACATTCTCCTCATGTCTCTTCCTTGTGTCTTTGGTCCTCTGACCACGCACTGTCCCTGGGACCTCTAGAGAAGCCTAATCTTTGCTTCTGGCAGCTCCTTAGAGACCCTCCACTTCCGGCCTCAGGTCTTCTTACCGCCCTCTACTGCCAGCTGTTTCCAGACCCCGGGGTCAGATCTCTCTCAGCAAGATCTGATTCTGGCATGTCTGAGCCTTGTGGAATTGGGGGGACCGAGCACAAGGCAGTGGTGGTCAGGGTGCTGCAGCCAGCAATCACTCAAGATGCTTTTCCTTCCTGTTCCAGTCACACCTGTGCCCTGTGGCGGGCACTGGCTGTGGAGCCCAGCCTCACCACTCAGGTCTTAGAGCTGCTTCTGGAGAAGATGAGCAGAGATGTCCCATTCAAGGAGAGCCGGGCCTTCCTTCTGGGCAGCACTGCTGACAGAGTAGCTACACTGCTTCCCCTTGCGGTGAGTAGGGACTTCAGGGGCTACCTTACATGCTACCCCTGCCCCCACATGAGGCTTGGGTACCCCAAAGGCACCTGGCAGCTGTGCTGGGGCTCATAAAGACCAGCAGGTGTTAGCTCCCAAGGGAGCCCACTTCACATTTTATCCTTTGGAAAAAAAAAATAAACCCAGCCCAGCCACACTTTAAGCAATAAAGCAGCTGTGAGAATTTCCTCTCCCTTCTAAGGAACCAAGAACAGATGGTCTGAAATTTGTCCCCTTTAAGGCCACACTGTCCCCTACGCTGCCTCATGCCCCGAGGACTAAGCTACACAGGGTCCTATCTACTCTATGGCTTCTCGGGCCCCTCCTGCCTCTCCCTAGGGACCCAAAACCTGAAATGTACATGGGATTATTCATGCTAAGACTTGGACCCTGGAGTTAGGGGTACAGAAACTGTCTAGAGGGAGATGTGACCCTCTAGTGGCTCTGCCCCAGGCCACCTGTGCATTGTATGAGGTCCTGTCTGCCCCATCATCTGGAACCGTGGTACTGGAGCTCTACCCTCAGCTGTTTGTAGCACTCCTCCTACGAGTCAGCTGTACTGTGGGTGTCCATCTGCCCAGAAACCTGCAGGGCAAGGAGCGGAGGAGCACCAGCCCAGCCAAACCAGCCAGGAACCTTGATCCCTGCAGGTAATAGGGTCCTCGCCTGCTATCCCATGCTTACTTGTAAACACGTTATGTGTGCATGTGTGGTGTGATATGTACAGTACTGGAGGCAGTGAGGGCAGAATGCCAGCTGCCTGGCCCCGAAGAAGACACAAAAGACCTTGTCTAAAGAGTGGTGGGCTTAGAAGAAATGACTTGGCCTCCAAGAACCAAAAATCTCTCTGCATAAGTTAGGGTGGTCATATGTGACATTTAAATGTTTTAATGAATTTCCAGGTCTATATATTTCCTGTACCTCTAGGCTGGTATACCATATGGCTGTGCTGGCTGGGGCTATGGAGCATTCAAGTGAAGTCAGACTGGTGCCCTTGAGTTTTTGGTTGGGCTAAGCCTCTATATTGTCCCAGCAGTAACCTTGTGCACGTGTTCACAAACCCAGGCAGGAGTTGCTAACATGCCCTGGGCATCTTGCTATCTAGGGCTGCTTTTACTGTCTTTACTGAGTCCTAGCTGGTTAGGGCAATTGAGGCAGGGTACTTGCTTATATTGGCAAGTCCTGGAAGGCCATGGTATCTGATTCCTGCATGCTAGTGCTGGTCTTGTTCCGTGCAGCCCCTTGGGCCAGTTTGAGCAGAAGTTGAGACCTCTAAGGGAGGCATAGCAATGCCATCTAAACTGCAGGATGGGGCCACCGTTACCCCATTCCCTGCCTGCCCTAGCTCCTTCCTATTCAGATTATCTGGCTTTGGTTATGCACCTTTGCCCCACTACTGCCATCACTTCGGCAGAACTGCTTACTCATAGTGCCTGCACATAAACTCCAGCAGAAGCTGGTGTATGAACAAAACAGAGCAGACCTGGGCCTGGCATGCCAGGAGCCAGCTCTTCTGCCTCTGAAGACCTCTGGTCTGAGTGCTTTGCAGAGCATAACTGACAGGTGTCATCATGACCTAGTGCTTTGCAAACACCACCCTGCAGTGTTTTGTGCTGATAGGTACCAGAGGCATCTCAATTGCTCATATTTCCCTAAGTATAAGCATATACTTCCCTCCAGAGGTATTGCAATGGCCTGAGCAGTTCTCTACTTGCTCTGCAGGCCATGCTCCACTTTGACCAGCTGTGACTCTTCAGGTTCTAGTTAGGACCATGCTCAGTCTTTATCTGGCCTGTGGTTGGCCATGCCCAAACTCAGGATGTTTCTTATAGGCATACTGTGGGCATCTGCCCAGTTACCACAGCAGCCACTGTGCCATTTTCTCAGTCTGTAGTCAATGCAGACTGCCTTGAAGCAACCAGAACTTGGAGCACAGGATTCCTGAGAGTGGCCTTCCAGCTGTTTTCTTGGGGGGCTAGCTCAGATGGGAACTGTAGGTGTTTATCGGGGGCTGTTGGTTAATGGCACATCACCTAAAGATGCTCATGAGATAAACCACTCCTCCCTATCACCTCAGACTACAGCTCTCATCCCTGTGCAGGGTCCTTGTTCCTAAAACTAGACTAGCTTGCCACCCTATATGAATACCCAGATGTTCCATTTTATGCTACTAGACTCTGAACAATGTCATATAGTCCTGTGTCTATCATGCCCTTCACTGAATGCTATCAGCTGAGGTTCCACATAGCATACAGGCAAGGAAGGCCTGCCCTCTGTCTAGATGTATGGTTGGACACCACCTTCCTTCTCATCCTACTATATACCACTTGGCAGTCATAACCTTCCCTACCCAACCCGTGTAGGAAGTAACCACTGCAGTTACAGGCTCACTGTAGCCACAGCCATCACCTTCTCAGTAGGTGAAACTTCACTCCTAGTGGGTCTTGTGTTATCCCTACTTCCCCAGACCTCTTAGGTGATGCCTCATAGACTCAGGCACATATAGGACATTATGGGGTCTAATGTGAATGCTAGTGTCAGAGGAAGTCAGGGCTATGGGACTGGAGAGCCATACATTTCTGCAAGGGATATACCCACTTTGATGAGTCACCTTGGTACAGAATCTGTTCAACTTCTTCTCCATGGTAGAAGGATAAATCTTAGCAGGGGCCAAATTCTAATTATAGCTGAGCTTAGGAAACAGCAGCAGTCTTGCAAGAGACTGGAGTAGGTTCTTGCCCCAGAACTTAAATCAATGGGAAGAGTCAGGGGATAGCCCTGTCCCACAATGCCCACCCCCACTTTCAGTTGGTTGCTCTCTGGTACTAGTTGAGCTGATGTTTCATTGTGGCCTCACCTTAAGGATCTATTCAGTTTCAGTGAATTGGATATAGTCCTGTATGCCACCTGTATGCCTCTGGGTCCTCAAGGTAGACACAGACTCTATCCAGGTCCAGGCTGGGCATGAATAGGTATCTGAGAGCTCAAAGGCTAAATCTGTGGCCTTTGTGTATAGCTTAATGGTTCTATATATTACAGAGACTGGTAATGGCCAATCTGGCTAGCTCACCTCCGGGCCAAATGATTAGTCTTTCCCTTGAGTTCAATTCAATCCTGATACCCACTGGCCTCTGAGCTTGCTCCTTTGAAGGATGATACGGGCAAGATAGGCCTGGGCAGCCACGGAAAGCTTTTTCTGAATGTGCATACAAGTGAGCTACACACGCAAATGACTTGCCAGCATTTGCTGGTTCTGGTAGAAAGGAACAAGGCAGACAAGCCGTCAAACACCATCCATTCTACACACAAACAGCTCTGCAGTGGATGCCCTTCAGGCCTTGCTGCTCCGAGGTGGCAGTCAAGATGTGTTGCGGTGTGTGGAGCAGGAGGGAGGCTGGGAATTGCTTAGGACCTCAGCAAGGCATGAGGATGGAGTTGCTCAGCTGGCCAGGTAAGCAAGCCACATCCTCTCCAGGGAACATGAGGGTGTGGGCCACACACACCTGTCAGGAGGCACAGAGAAGGGATATCCTGTGGGCTTGACAAGGGTAGAGGGGTGGGAAAATGCCTGAGAAGCACTTATAGGGCCTGGGGTAGAATGCCTAAGGTTCTAGCCATGTGAAGTGGGAGGTAAAGTGCCCCTCAGGTCAACATAGAAGCTGGTCTTGGGTAGTGGTTTGCCAACATCCAGGCTGGCCAGCTCCTGCCTTTTGGGACCTCCTTCCCTAGTTCCATGGCAAAGTATGCAGGCCCCCGTCTTCCTCTGGTGATGAAGGCGCTCGTGTGCACGCAGAGCAGCGTGTATGAGATCCAGAGGGTCACGACTACTGCTTTCCTGGCTGAGGTAGGACCCTCTGTTTTGAAATGAGAAGATGCTTTCTTAGAATCAGTGAGATGGAACATGGGCAGCTATATCCTACAGACAAGCTTGACCAACCACAGTCTTTGCCAGTTTGCTTAGCCCCACCTACTAAAACCCTACCTGGAGTCAGCCAGGGTTAGGCCCTAGGTAAGGTCAGAGCCCCTGTTCCCAGAGGCTGATAGCCTCTGAAGAATGGGAGACCAGGCTAAGAAGAGGCCCCCAGCTTCCCCCTTTCAGGAAACCTGTAGGCTACAATGTTTGGACCTAGGCTGGTGGGGGTCAGCAGGCACAAATGGTCAGAGTGGCTCTGCTTCCAGCTACTCAGCAGTAACGTGGTCAATGACCTAATGCTCCTGGAGCCACTGCTGGACAACCTCACAGCCCGGCTAAAGGATTCAAGTGCCAGCGTACGGCGTCTGGTGCTTCGAGGTCTGGCCAACATCGCCTCTGGTTCACCTGACAAGGTGGGCCAGCCCCCAGGAGATATGGCTGAGTATAAGGGGCAGCATGGGGTATTCAGCTGCTTGGGGGTGAGGTTTGCCTGTAGGGTGGGACAGGCTGAATACAGTGGTCTCCTAGGTGCGAGCTCATGGCCCCCAGCTCATGACGGCTATGGTCAGTGGGCTAGATGATGGTGACGAACCACACAGTCTGGTGGCCTTGGAAGCTATGGTGGGCCTTGCACGGCTGCTAGATCTAGTGGAGCCATGGGACCTACGTTTGGTGCTGCTACACACAACCATCCGCATCCGGCCCTTCTTTGACAGTGTAAGCTGTAGGGCACTTGCAGGCCTATCTTCACCCTCAGCCAGGTCCTATAGTAGATATCAGACACATCCTGCGGGAGTGCTGAGTTTTAAGATGTATGCTTACATCAAATACTGCTTTGCCTGGCCTGGCTCCCCAGCCCCAGTGATCAGATCCTCTGTGTCAGCCTCCAACCTCCTATACTCACTATTGCATACCCACCCCCACAAAGCCACTTTCAAATCCTTAGTACCAAAGTAGGGGCTCAGATTGCATGCAGGTCTCCTTAGAAAGAAAAGGGGGCTGTGGTGACATGGTTGCACCCCTGCTAGGAAAAAGTGGAGTTCAGGACTGCATCCATCCGTCTTTTTGGACACCTCAACAAGGCTTGCCATGGGAACTGTGAAGATGTCTTCCTGGAGCAGGTCGTGGGTGGGTTAGTGCCACTCCTACTGCATCTGAGGGACCCTCAGGCTTCAGTGGCCAGTGTGAGTGATTGTCGGGTTCAGGAAAAGGGTGCTGGGCTTGGCATGATTTCCCTCAGGCCTGGGAGAACTTGAATATAGCACTCCATTATATTGCAGGCCTGCAAGTTTGCCCTGTGCATGTGTGTCCCTCACTTGGAGTGTGCTGAGCTGGCAGCTGCCTTCCACAAGTACCTTCAGGAGGGCCGCAGTGTGCACTTTGGGGAATTCCTCAACTCCACATGCAAGCACCTGGTGAGAAGAGTGCTGTGGGAGACCCTGCCTGGGGTGGGCTGAGGACCCTGATCCTTGACCCTAGTGTTCTACAGATGCATCACTTCCCTGATTTGCTGGGCCGCCTAGTGAGCACCAACCTATTCTACTTCAAGAGCAGCTGGGATGATGTCAGAGCTGCTGCTCCCATGTTCACAGGTAAGCAGGCCTTTTTATTATTACCCCATCTCACCTCAAGTTTGTACACTACACAGCTTTATCCCACTTGCTTCAGGGTTCCTGGTGTTGCATGCAGAGCCTGAACAGAAGCCACAGGTGGACCTGGAACAGCTTATCACAGGTGAGCATGCCCCCAAATCCAGAACACATGGCCCTCTACTACATCCCAAACTTCCCATCTCTGTTGGGGCTTTGCTGACCCTGTAGGCACCCGCAGGGACTAAGTGATTTTCCTGGATTTCAGGGTTTTTTTTTTCCCCCCTGTCACTGGTGACCTCATCGTCTCTAGTAATTCACGGAAACTTCTTAACTGTTCCAAAAGAGCTTAAAAAACACTAAAAAAGGAAAAACTATCTTTCCGTTGGCTCCCGAGCCCTCCCAGCAGAGGCCCGTCTGTTAGGAAGGCAGTGGGCGGCCCCATGCACAGGCCGAGGCATGTGCACAACTGGCCCGTTCCTCTGCCCACAGCCCTGCAGCTCCTCCTGAAGGACCCAGTGCCTGGGGTTCGGGAGAAAGCTGCTGAGACACTGGGTCGCCTGGTGAAGTTTGCCTGAGGCTGATTTAACTCCTGCAAGCAATACGCCAGCTTATCCTGCCTAGAGGACTCTGCTGCCATCACATATGGGGCCAAGACTGCGGTGCGCTATTTATTGCCTAATAAAGCCACTTACACCTCAATAGGTGACAAACGTATCAATATCACTTTTCCTTCTGCTTAAGCTAGAAGGGAATCCTGAGGTCCCCTGGTCTGGGGTACCATGGGTCAAGCCTGAGCAGCTCTCAGGGTGGGGGGTGGGAAAACCAAACAAGAAGGCAGGAACAATGGGGATCAAGGATTGTATTGATTCTGTGTGTAGGCACACCCACCCCGTTCCAGGTCACCCACAGTAGTGCATCAGCCTAGCTGAAGAGTCGGATGGTGCCATCTGCCCCAGAGGAGAAGATCCATGGCTGTGTGGGGTGGAAGGCCACATCCAGAACACCCAGATCTCGGGTCAGTGTGTGCCCCTTAAGCACCTTGACAGGTACCAGCAGTGGGTTCTGCAGCAGGTCACTGTGGAAGAGAGGGATTCAGGACCCAGTGGGATGGTCCCATGGGAAGGGCTGGGCAAGGGTTAGCACTCACTTGTACACCATGCCATGGCAGACAATAACACTGCCATCGTCTGAGCCAGATGCAAAGAGTGGGTATCGGGGGTGGAATGCCACAGCCCGCAAAGCCTTCTTGTGATGCCTGTGGAAGTGTGCATTGACAGTGGGCTTCAGCTGAAGAGGCCCCTCTACCTACCTACCTCACCCCAACCCACCTTACCTCAGCACTTTGTATGGCTTAGTGGAAAGATCCAGGTCAAACCACACCAGTTTGCTGTCATAGCTGCCACAGATGATGTTGTCACCTAGGGCCAGAGCAATGATAGTATTCCTCACAAGACTTAGAGGGTTCATTCCCTGACCCTTACTTGAAGAAAACATGTTCCCCTCACCTGCTGGGTGCACAGCCAGGCTAGACACCCACTTGCAGTTGGGCATCAGCTTCTTGGTAAGCTCCTGGCGCAGCAGGTGGTAAATGCGGACGCTGCGCTGAGAGGCCACAAGCAGGAAGGGCCGGGTGGGGTGGAAAGCCACACGCTGCACCTGTCCGTGGCTGCGGCGGAATGGGCTCTGGCTGCGCCTCCTGCTCAGCTGGTGGATCAGCACCTGAGTGTGTCCTGAACTAGACAGCACCACAGCCAGGTAGTCCCCTCGCCCATGCCAGGTCACCTGCGTCACTGGCTAGAGAAGAACAATGCTGGCTGATTGTCTGACCAGGTCTGGCATGTTCCTATCCCCTTCCCATCACATACTTTGCTGTGGCAGATACGTAGTCGCAGGCCCCCCTGGCGTTCTTCCTCTGAGGCCTCAAGCCAGCGGGCTGGCTGCAACGTTGGCTCTTCAGGTGGAGTGAAAGCATCCAGCAGCTGGTCTGTGCTTCCCACCAAGAGCCGGTCTCCCAGGGCTGGGTTCAGAAGCAGCACTGCATCATCCCTACAAACCAGGGCCAGATACAACCCCTCCTCAGCATAATCAGTCCCCATTTTTCTGTAACCCTTCCCAATCCTACCACCATGACCCTAAACTTACATGGCTGCAGCTACTAGGCATATG
The DNA here is from genome assembly GCF_982192425.1 of Myodes glareolus. Classification (NCBI taxonomy): domain Eukaryota; kingdom Metazoa; phylum Chordata; class Mammalia; order Rodentia; family Cricetidae; genus Myodes; species Myodes glareolus. The sequence continues at coordinate 38,230,023 of NC_142044.1, forward strand.
GCGGGATTGGGGTTCCAGGCAATGCTCCGCACCACACCCCCAATAGGCACAGTCTTCATACAGCGGGCAGTAGCCACCTCCCAGAGCCTCACTGAGCCATCGTCCGAACCTGGATGTGGTAGTGAAGGCTCTCTGCACCTGAGCCTCTAACCCAGATCCCTGCCTCCCAGTTCAGGGCAGCCCCCACCTCAGGCCTACCTGAAGCTAGCCACTGGCCCCCTGGGGAGACACTGATGCAGCGGACAAGGTCACTGTGGCCCCTATAGACCTACAGAGAAGGAAGATTGAAGATAGACAGACAGACAGACAGACAGACAGACAGACACACACACACACCCGGGGACATCTGCCCACCTCTGATTCCCCACTTACAAGGGCCTGGCAGACAGGGAAAGGCTGAAGGTCTCTTGGCCGAGGGAGCTTAGGGATGAGGTCTTCAGGATCCACATTCACCTGGGGCAAGAGAGCACTTGGTCACTACCCACCCTATGCGTCCCCAGGACCTATGCAGCTGCCTCACATACCCTCATCTTGCGTTGCCGTGGGCACAGATATAAGTCAAGGCAGCGCTCAAAACGCTCCTGGATGAAGCGGCCATAAGCAGGCACTGTCCTCAGGCTGGGAAACTTCTGTGGCAGGAAGTTAAGCTTTCTCTCACAAGGTTCCTGGTGCATCCATGCCAAGCGCTGGGGAGACAGGAGACGAGTGAGAAAGGCTCAGGGAACATGGCTGGGGACCATACCCACCTCAATGCTGGCCCACCTCCTCCTCTGTGGGCAGGTACTCGGGAGGTGGGTTGTAAGACTCAGCATGGCCAGGCAAGGCCAGCTTGGGTGCAGGCACGTGCATCTTGTGGCGCCCCAACACAGCATTTGGATCCTCCTGGGCCCACAGGTCATAGAATCTAGGGGTGGAGTCTTGGGGCCGTCGCGGCTTGATCCAACCCATCTTGATGGCATGCACCATGCGAGACACCTGCACACAGAGCTAAGGTCAAGTGGCAGCATGGGAACCTTACAGGGTGGGGTAGAGAAGAGTGACGGGGTTCCCACCTTCTCCTTCTCAATTAGGGATGGAATGAAGCTACGCTTGTCAGCTGGGCGGTTGGTCACGGGGTGGATCATGATGTCACCACTGAAGAAATCCACAGATGGCTGGAAGATAAGCATAGTGTTAAGGTGGGAAGCTGCATGTACTTCAGACCCTAGGGCCAGTTGTTACCTACCTCATAGGGGTTGAAGCTCACATCTCCAAACTGGCCTCTTTGAAGCCGGTGTACCAGGGCCACTTGCTCATCAGTCAGCCGCAGGTCACGCCCTGTCATCTTGTCCTGTACAGTACGCCTGAGGGAAAGCCAGTCAGAGTCATACTTCAGGCCTGAGGAACCACACAGGTTCTGACCCAAGGTCCAACTCACCAGAAATCTGGGTCATCCATTTTGTCTAGAAACTGGTCCAGCTCATCTCGTGTCCGCAGGGGCTTGTAGATACGTTTGCCATCCAGGTCATAACCCACATGTGGGAAGTCATCATACCATGCCAGGGGCACATTGCCCACAGTGTTCCGAATGTCCTGTAGCACAGTCACCACGTCAGCACCTGTCCCTACCATACCTGATCCTCTTCAAGCAACCCAAGGACAAAAGAGCCACCCTAGACCAGCTTCAAGTGCCTAGAGGCCAGGTGACCCAAAATCTGCCCTAGCCCTGGCCCCAGGGTCTGACGTGGCATGGCAGGGGTGCTATGCCCCCTTCCCCCAAGCTCTCTGAGGCGCCAGAGCTTTACCTTCACATTTTCCACTGAAGCGATGCCAACCCTAGCCTCCCCCCTTATTGGATTCCTTGGCCAGGGCTCTGGGCAGCCACAGACAGAGATGACCTCATCGCCTATGGGCTCCCTCCCCTGGCAGAGGCCTTAGGCAGAAGTGGGTAGTTACAAGCCTGGAACCATGGGAAGACCCCACCCCACCCATGGGGAGACAAAGCTTTGCTTTGCGCGGCAGGTGACCAAGGACCCCCTTCTAGCTCTACTGGTCTTTCCCCTCCCACTTCAGTGGGCAGAGCAGCCACATTCCTGGACACACATTCCTGGTTTCAGCCCCTGCCAGCCACCACCCTCACTCCTCCCAGCCTGGGGACTGCTGCCCAGGCGGCCACTTCCTGCAACAGTAGCCACAGGGAGGAGGGGCCCAGACATAACTAGCACAGCTGAGTGCCAGCAGCCCCTCAGCAAGACCCTTTGGGCCCTGTCCCATTGCACCTGTCCATACCAGCCCTTTCCAACGAGTTCATCCCTCAAAATACCCTGTATAAAGTATGCTCTCCACCTAGGGGGCCACTTTCAAGTCGGAGGGAGGGATTGAGAAGTGCCGATCTTAAATATCCACTTAAGATCTACGTGTGCACCGGAATTAAGGAGCCCCATGGAGCACATAGCAGGGATGGGGGTGCGGTCTCCCTAGGCAGGATGGGTCAAAGTGGTAAGTTTCTGGTACACGGCACAGTTCATACAGTCAGGTGGTTCAAAACCTATATGCCCATCTCTAGAATGCCACTATTGGAGTTACCCCCCAACACACACACACACACACACACACACACACACACACACACAGGGCCTGGCACAACAAAAGACCCAAGTGCACATGGAAGGAGAGTCAGACAGGGTGTGGCCAAGCACTCGGGGCCAGGGCAGCTGGGTGAACTTAGGCATGCCAGGGGAGAAAGCCTCTTGATTTCTGATTTATCCTCTTCCTCCCTGCAGAATGGGTAGAATGAACACCAAGGTCTTGGGGCATCAGTAGCACCCCAGAAACTCCCCAACTAGAAAGATGCTCAGGACCGCCTAGGCACGACTATTAAAAAGGAAAAGAGGTGCACAGGCTCTGCATAAACTTCTCCAGGCCAGGGAGGGAGGCGGAGGCCAGGCGCGGGGGAGGAGCCGACTGCTATAAAGGCACTGCTCTGCTGGCGGCCCCACTCCAGTCTGAACACATGTGCCCGCGTCGCCCGGCAGCCGCCACCGCGGGGCGCAGCGGAGACCCCTGGCCCGGCGGCCTGTGGGGGCCTAAAGAGGCGGCATGAGCAGCGCACCGTGGAGCTGACGCCGCGCCCCCTACCCGGCCCATGTCCTTCGCCATGCTGCGCTCAGCGCCTCCGGGTCGCTACCTGTACCCTGAGGTGAGCCCGCTGTCTGAGGATGAGGACCGCGGAAGCGAGAGTTCGGGCTCCGACGAAAAGCCCTGCCGTGTGCATGCAGCACGCTGTGGCCTCCAAGGCGCCCGGCGGCGGGCAGGAGGACGGAGGGCCGCGGGGAGCGGGCCGGGACCCGGGGGGCGGCCAGGCCGCGAGCCCCGGCAGCGGCACACAGCGAATGCGCGCGAGCGGGACCGCACCAACAGCGTGAACACGGCCTTCACTGCGCTGCGCACACTAATCCCCACCGAGCCAGCAGATCGCAAGCTCTCCAAGATTGAGACGCTGCGCCTGGCTTCCAGCTACATTTCTCACCTGGGCAACGTGCTGCTGGTGGGTGAGGCCTGCGGCGACGGGCAACCATGCCATTCGGGACCCGCTTTCTTCCACAGCGGTCGTGCGGGCAGTCCCCTGCCACCGCCACCACAACCACCACCTCTGGCCAGAGACGGAGGCGAGAACACCCAGCCCAAACAGATCTGCACCTTCTGCCTCAGCAACCAGAGAAAGTTGGTGAGCAGGGCCGGGAGCACGGAGGGGTCCCAATTTACTCATCAGCCCACACCTGCCATGCAGAGCGGGGTGTCAGGCAGGGGCAGCATTCCCTAGTACCTACACCTGCCATCAAAGCTGGGAAAGGAGGGAAGGGCACATAGGCGCCACACCATTGGTCTTAAAAACCTGCAAATACAGGATCAAAAAGTAACGCTCAAGTAATGCTAAGAAGGGCCACCCAGGAGAAGGTCTGGAGGGAGGGAGGGCAACAGGAACTCATCCTGGCAGGGATGAGGGGGCTATTCCAGGCTTTACTTCCCAGCAAGTTGAGAACTGAAAGGAGCTGAATTCGGGAAGAGGCATATTCATAAACGCCCCATCAAAAGGGGAATAGTGCGCAGCAGTGAGGCAATCAGAGGGGAACCCCCAGGGGGTCGATGTGCCACCACCCCTCACCTCTGCAGCCCACCTCTACCCCAAAGCATAGGGCACCTGCTGTCCCTCCCCTGGTCTGTCAAGACCTGCAGTGGATGGGCTAGGGGAGAAGGCTTGAACTGAGAGATGCTGGCCAGCCATGATTTACTGCTCTGGCCCGCACTTGGTGGCACCGGAAAAGCAGGGTGAGCAGGGAAAAAATACAACGGCTTTCCCCAATCCCCATTTCCTCTCCAGACAGCACGCGCGAGCTCCTGGGGCCTGAACATCTGGGAAATTTAATTTTACAGTTTCGGCTGTGCAGCAGTGTACTCCCCGCCCCAAAATGCACTGGGGAGGGGCAGGAGCTGGGGACTGGGGTGCCCTAGCACTGGCCACCTGAGACAGTGCCCCAACAGGAAGCCAGGAAGGTCCGGGCAGTGCTGGGTGACACTAGGTCTCCACCCAGGCCCTGACACACCCCCATCCCCTCTGCAGAGCAAAGACCGTGACAGAAAGGCGGCGATTCGAAGTTAGAAGGAGGAGGGTCCACAACATCCAAGAGGTGATGCCTAGTGAAGGTGGATGTCACTGAAGAGTCACCGAGAGCCCCACCTCGGACCTGATCTGAGCACAGGTCCCCCAGGAGCACGCTCACCTGGCCAGACCTGCCCCAGCTATGAGCAGGGCCTATGAACAGACAGATGGACAGGCGGGCTATGGCTTGACTCTAAGTAGCCCAACACTTCCCAGGCCCACTGGAACTTCCCATGCTGACTCCCTACCTGAGCCAAGTGTTGGCATCTTGTGTCTTTAATATGATAATATAAAGTCTGAAAATTTTTGTATAATTAAAAATGAAACAGTATCTTCCAAATTGAGGCAGACTACCTTCTTGAAAGGATCTGAACTCACTATGACCCTAGCTTTCTCACCCCATCTTCCCAGCGTGAGGCATAGCAATGACAGGTTTAGATCACCTATCAAGAACTTTGTACCAGGGATCTGTGATGTGGGAGCAGGGCCAAAGGGACAGGGCAGGGAAGAGAGGGTGGAGAGGTAAAACAGAAGGAAAGAGGAGAGGACACAAGAGGCAGCAAGCAACACAGCAGCCTCGCCTCCTCACAAGGAACATGGGGGGGGGGCGACCAGACAGGGTCTCGGACTCATCGGCATTTGTCTCCCTAGCAGTGCTCCATTAAAAGTGGGTATAAGGAGAATGTAAGCAGTGCTGTCCAGCCAAGCAGGCCACCAGGCCTATATGGGCCTTAGGACACCATCTGAGTAGCAGCTACCCAAATGTCCCCACTGATCCCCACCTAGGCCCAGAGAGACATGGGGCCCACTGACTGCGAGGGCTTCTGCTCTGCTTCCAGCTGCACATTGGAAAGATTGCTAGCCATCCAGCACTCTGCCCTATCCATTCTCCCAAAGATCCCTCTGGCCTGAGCTTGATTTAGACCCTCGACAGGCACTGTGCACAGCTGGCTGGTCATTAAAATCATGCAGGTGACAATTAGTTGAGTGGTACAACAGAAGAAAGGCCAGGCCTGACTTCTGGCTGGGTGGTGGGTAGGGAAAGGCAGAGGGCACCAGGTGCTGGTACTGGCAGGCCTCCTGGTCCCTGGCTGGGGGGAGACCAGGTGTTGAGGCCTATGTGGGCATCCTCATAGGGCAGGACCAGCGTGGCCCCTCCTCTGCACTGAAGGGCTCCAGGGAATGCTGGTGCAGGAAACAGTGGTGTAATTTTGGAGGAAATTCTCAAAGCCAGAGCCATTAAGGCAGGGGTAGGGGCTGTGTCCAATCTGACAGAACTATAACAGGGTAGAGAGCCATAGCGGCAGGTTTTGTTCAGAAAGAAACCCAACCCCAAATTTCCTCTCCTTAATCCTGTAGGAGCCCACAGCTGCTCACAGGGAGGGAGACAGGGCACACTCAGTCACTGCAGAAACTTCCACAGTCCAGGAAGCCACAACCTGGAGGTGCAGCTGGGGCTGAGAGAAGCCACTTTCCCTTCTCATGTATTCCTTATGCAAGGCTCTGGCCAGCTTCACTTCCAAGCTACAAGCACCCTGTGACAGACACTGGGTTGAGTCCAGAGTCACAACCTGGCAGGGTGCACCTGTATCTGGCAAGTGGGTACCAACCACCACCAAGGACCCTTGCTGACCTTCCTCCTCTGCTAGATACGGGTCTCTTGCCCCTCACATTTCAGTACCTAGGTGCCAATCTCCCACACAAACCCCAGGAGGACCAGTGACTAAGTGGGTACCTACTTCTGTGGTCAGAGTGGCTGGGCCAGTGTCAGGAAGAAACCAGAGGAGCAGGCATACAAAAGGCTCTGAGAGAAAGTCCCCAAATAACAAACTGGAGAATACAGGTAGGAACATTTGTCCATATGTAGAGGCTGCCAATCTGAGTAGCAAGCATGGCTGGGGACTATGGGGCCACACAGAGGCCCAAATGATGCCCAGCTAGCTCCAGTAGGCATCTCATGACCTAGAACCCAGTAGAAGAGGAAAGAGCCAACTGAGTGATTAGGGCAAAGCAGAAGAAAGCAGGGAAGTCCAGGAGCTGGCAAGCTTGAGCTTCAGCAAGACTGAATGGTAGGCCAGAGTCAACCAGACAAGAGCTGGAGGCTTGGGTGTCAAGAGGGGTCAGATGAAAGGGAATGAGCTGTGGGGCCGGAAGGCTCTCCAGAGACGGAGAGTTGGGGTGCGGCACGCGCCCGGCCAAGGCCTCCACTGCAGGGCCTGACTCTGAAAGCGGCTGCAGCTTGGCCAGCCTCAGGCCCGGGCAAGCGGCCCAGCCACTCCCTGAGCTGCACCGGTAGCAGTGGCTGAGGGCTTGGCCCGACAGTCAGCAGGAGGAGGGGAGGGGAGGGGCGGGAAGAACACTCCGTCACCCTCCACTGCTCCAGATTCAAACCAGACCGGGGGTGGCACAGTCCATTCCCATCCTGTGGCTCCACGTGAGTCCACAACAGCTTATGGCCAAAGAGTGGCAGGTGCTCCCTACCCACCACAGGCCCTGGCATCCTTCCCAGAGGGCAACTTCACCCTCCACCACACTGAGGAGCTGTGGGACAAAAACCAGGGGCTCCCTTAGTGTGTGCCCCATAGAGGCAGCTGAGGGGGGGAGGTTGGCCCAAACCATGGGCCAGCAGCCACCCTTGCGAGCTGAGCTGGGCTGGAAACATTCGGCTCAGCCTCAGCTGTCAGCTCCCTGTCCCCAGCCTGGGGAATGAGCTGCTGGCGGCACCACATGATTCATCACCAGGCCTGCCTGCACCCCAGGCCAGCCACCCCCGCCCTGCTCAGCACCTGCAGGCTGCCAGGAAACACATGTGACCCCTTTGGGTCAGACCCAGCACTGAGACCCCAGGCCAGGCTGGTGGAGGACAAACAGAACCAAGTGCCATGATTTGCGGGGGCACCTAGCCCCTAGGAAAAGCCTGTGGGTGGGTCCACATCCATCCCTCCATCTTATCCCATCTCCTTCCCCCCACTCCCCCCACTGCACCGGACACAGTGTCGGCTGGGACTTTTCCGCTCTCGATGAGCCCCCTCCCATCCCCCTCCCCAAAGTGGCTGCAGCTGTCAGGACCGCAGATTGGAACTGCAGGTATGGGGCTGGCCCGCTGCCCACCTCCCTCCCGTGTCTGTCTGCAAGAGAGGAAGCCAGCCCACCTCTGGAATCCTTCACTCTCTCCTCGTTCTGCCTCTCCCACCTGTCCCCCGGGAGCATGGGGTCAGCCGCCTCGCTCAGTCTCTCTCTTCCCCGGCCCCTCTCCGATTACAATGCGGGTAGTGTTCACTGTTGCTCAGCTCCCCCTGCACCAACCACCTTCTTGTCTCAGAGCTCACGGCCTTCCTGTGCTGCCACCTCCCCCTCATGGGGTGTCTTATCTCTCCAAGTGCTCAGGACTAGCCAGCTGGCCTGGCCTCACATGCCACACTGACCCCAACAGAAGGTTCCAGATGGGATGCTAGGCTCTGACACATACACTAGAAGCAGAAGCCTGTTCAACAGACCAAAGGGAGACAGACAGTACAGTCTCTTTCTGTTCTGAGGCCAAACCACTGAGACCCAGCAGGGGTTCACCAGGCAGGTACCACCTCCAAACCTACCATTTCCTTACCAGACTGCTTCCGGTCCCCCATGCCCTCTATCATGCTGACCATCACTTGAGGAACTGGCTGAGCCCACCCGAGCTACAGACACCTAGGTACCTACTATTGCTTGCACCTCTCTAGCAGGAGGACAGAGAGCCAGAGTCTATAGGACTTGTGGAAGACATGGTACAGAAGGAAAATAGCTGTCGAGGTCCAGTTTGCTTGTTCCTCTCCTGGGGCTACTAAGAATCAAATAGTGTTCTCCCTAGTTCTGTAAGCAGGAGACCCCAGACATTCCCACAGGTACTAGAGTTGGGCACAGGCTCGGGGGTTTATCTCTAAAGGCTAAGGGCAAAGGTCTTTCTGACTCTCACTAAGTCAAGTTCAGTTGATGCTTTAAGTAGTGAGGTGGGTCCAGAGCACCACACAAGCTGAGCCCCTCAGACTTTAGACATTCCCAAAACCTCAATATGGACAATTTTCCCTATCTCTAGGCACTGCCCAAATATATAAGGTTGCTGAGTGATTCCTGTCCCAGCAAGTCAGTCCTGGTCCTGTGTAACCAGCCTTCTCAACAGGGTACCTGTTTAGGGCCTCTAACAGCTCACTGTAACCAGCATTCCTTGCCTTTCAAAAATCTGCCCTTGTTGCATTCCAGACCTGCTCTCCAGTTGTCTCCTAGCCCTAGCAAGAAAATATAGATCTGAAGTAGCCTACCCTTACATGCCAGCCAAAGCCAGGACCAACTCTAACCTCTAGGAGAGACTCATGGCTTCCTCCACATGCTCCTATTCCACCTTCCTCCAAAGGCTTGGGCACTCTGATGCAGTGTGGCTCTTAAAACCATCAGGTCAACAAGATCAAGAGATGGTACTAAAGGTCTATCTACCAAGTACACAGTACTCACAGAGATGTACATGCCCAGTCATCACTGGTGAGTCCCTAGGTTGGGCAGCCTCTGTGGGATGGGGCTAGACCTGAAGGATTAGTCTGAGTCTGGCCAGAGGCCCCATTTGGAGGCAAGCATACAACTAGCCTGGGGTGGATGGCCGCCAGAGCAGTCTGTACAGATCCGGGTGCCTTCTACAAACAGCAGGGAAGGCCACTCACTAGCTAGAAACCTGAGCCCACAGGCTCCCCTGCCAGCAGTAACACAAGCAAGCATGGAGAGAGTAGAGTGCACACAGGGAGGCGGCCAGGACACTGCCGGCAGGCGGGGGTGGCCCCGGAGGAGCAGAGACCGCCAGCGCACTGGAGGCAGCTGCCGGTTCAGTAGCTAGGAGAAGCCATTAACTGCATTTGGCGAGAGAGCAGAGGGGATCACAGGTTCTGGATGCAGACAGGCCAGGCCATGTCCCTGTGGGATCCTGAGTTATAGACTGGGCAAGGCCAGGGGGTGGGGGTGTTAAGGCCCCAGCCCCAGGCCCCTCCTGGCCAGAGGTCATCCAGGAGATGGCCCCAGGCCCATTGCCCTCGGGGCCTGAAAGGATACTTGCAGGGAGACCAGCTCTTCCCAGACTTTCCAGGCCAAAATTCATGACTCCCCTGAACTCCTCATACTGGCCACACTTCTTAAAGAACAGGGCTGTAGGCCTGCTGAGCAGACGCATGGGCTTCTCTACCTGACCAGGACTGGCCTTGGTTTCTCCTAGTTGCTTGATACATGAGGAGGGGTAGCATTGGCCACTCACCCGCCCTTCCATCCCAGTTCACCTCCCAGGGGTCCCAACTACTGGATGAGATCACGTCTATGAAGCCCCACTGCTGTAGGGAGATGAAGTGGCCATGTGGGGGTGGGGCAGTCACAGCACAGCTGCTTCTCAGTCACCCCCCCACCCCACTCCATCCTCACCATGCCTAGCAACTCATTCAGGGGGCTCTACCCCCACTCAGCTGAGTCCATGTCTGTGAATCTAGGGGAAGAGAAGGAGGAGCCAGAGTACAATCAGAAAACAGTGATCCAGGCTGCTTGGTTTAAGAGTCAATGATGACAGAACACTGTCAAATGACAACAGGGCTCAGAAGCCCCCATGTTCCCAACCAAGGCCTAAGAAAAGGACAAGGTTATCAATGGGGCACTTTCCACCTTCAAATGGCAGCAGGCTCGACAGGCTTTCCAGTACCCCTGTCCAGAGTCCTGTAGGAGGTCCGGTGCCTACACAGCTAGCTCTGCTGCATGGCTCAGGACAGTCAAAAATCTTGGGGTTGATACCACTGGTTCCCACCAAAGATACTCCAGAGGCCCAGAAAAATCTCTGACCTTTGTAGGTGCAGAGCAACCAGGCACAGCCACAAGAACACAGGCCTCAGTCTGAAGGACCCGAGATGTATGATAGGGGATGTCTATTACCCTCTGGCCTCTCCATTAGGCAGCCTGAAGCGGGCTGAGCTCTTCTCTTCTGACCTGACCTTTAGCCAGGCACTGATGGTCATGTCCCACTCCCTCCTAGGCCTATCCCCTCAGCTGTAGCCACCTTGCTCTGAGAATAAGAGAGAGCCAAATGTGGCCTCTGAACGAGCCCCAAGCAGACTCTGGGGAGTTTGATGTGGCATCTGGAAGTAGAACTCTGTGGTCCCTTCCAGCTGCTGGTCAGCTACACTGGCAAGCACAACAGACAGGCATCTCTACTACTGTTGAACTGTCACTCAGACTCACACATGTGATATTTATCACAGTACAGGAGAAAGGAAACTGCCCTCGTGTCATGTCACAGCACAGCATGAGGTCGCCCAGCCTTCCCCAAGGGCCACTGGACAGGCCCATTGGGGCACACCTCCCTGAGGGCAGGCAGGGTCAGGCAGGCCACTTGCAAGGCATTGACCAGTTCTGGAAGCCCCTCCCCCGACTCCTATTCTCCATATACAATCATCGATTTCTCAAAATACCAGGCATAAAAAAGTAGCCGACAGGATGTGGCTGCCGACAGCCAGGGCCCCTGGGGGGGGAGGGGAGACAGGCAGGGAGCCGTGCTGTGCGGCCCCCCTCACCGGTGCGCCCGCTGCTCCGGCCAGGAAACCAATTTATTTTGTTTTGTCTCTGTTCTCTGAACACGCAGCAGAGACTGGATCGGGCTGTCGGCCAAGGCTCCTGTAGACACTGCCAAGAGAGCTTGAAGGTGGGGAGGAAGCCCAGCCAGAGAGGGGGCGCGTGTCTCCCCGAGGCCTCAGGGACAGCCCCTGACAGGCAGGCAGGAAGAGCTCCTGAGAAGAGGACCCATCCCTGCAGGCCCCACACAAAAGCCAAGATGAGACACCCAGGCTCACATTCTGGGCTAGACAGTGGCCACCGCTCAGCCCTGAGACCAGGTCTCACCAGGGAGGGACAAGTTGCCAAGCCCACTGCCTTTGTATGCATAGCTTCTCAGGGCTTTCAGACCCTGCTGGCAATCTGGACACATCTGTACCTTCTCAAGGGAACCCCAGCCTAGCATAACACTTTACTCTTCGTGATGTAAATTCCCTGTCCTAGATAGGAAAGTCAGCAAGATACTACAGCAGCCCACTATGGCTACTGTGGGGAGCTGTGATACAAGGGAGCACCATAGAAGGGAGCAGACAAAGCCACCAGGAGACCATGAGATGCCCTTGGTACTACTGTGCCACCCTTAGACAAGGTACGGGCTGACTCACATCAATCCATGCCTGCCACCCTTAGCTCTGAGTGCCAACACAGGCTACACCACAGTGAAGGAAGCAGCCCTGGCCACTGTGGCCACCCTTAGCTCTGAGTGCCAACACAGGCTACGCCACAGTGAAGGAAGCAGCCCTGGCCCTGCTGTGCCCAGACAGACAAGATACTGCTAAGCCATGTGCAGCCTCTCCCCTTTAACCTGGCAATGACACATGTGTGCTGCTTCAGTCCTCTGTCCCAGACCCCCAAATTGTTCTTCCAGATAGGGAGAATGCCTGAGCCAGGCCGCCTACTCGGAGTGCAAGCAGCCTCATGAGATGCTGGCTCTCACAGACCACAACATGGCCCCTTCAGGAAGGCTGGAGAACACCACGGTGCTCTGCTAGTCTGAGGTGCAGCACCTACTCTGGGCTCCTTGAGGCACTAACTCAGCCCCAGCAGGAAGACTCTCATTCCGCGTAGCAGGAAGTCACACTCAGCCAAGTCCTACCTCCTCATCAGAGCTGTCCTCTTCATACTCATCTCTGGTCAGGGCTCCCATCTCCTCTGTCCTTGGACAAGTGGGGCCTGCCTGTGGAGAGAAAGGGAGAGAGTTACTTTGGGGGTCCCTGGGAGCCCTCTGACCATCAAGAGGACCTAGCACACAGCCCAGCCCCAGTCCTCTGGTTAACTACTTGAGGAGAACCACTTTCCCAATGCTGGAACCTAGATCCAAATAGCACATGAAACATTGTGCCACCCCAAATCTGAGTAGCCTCACCCCAGGATGGAGGCTGTCCTAGATCCCAGCATACTTCAGACCACTGTATCCAGGGCTGAACCACCCTCTGCTCTCTAGTACTCAGAGACAGTGAGTGATACTAGGTGCCAAGCCAAAAAGAAAAAGCTACTAAGAGCAGTGGAAAGCAAACCCAGTCATGAGGTTGGCTACCCACTCACCCACACCACCACCACACTAACGTCAAAACCAGCTGCTCTGGCCCAGGGTCAAAGGTCCCACAAATGGTCCTATTGGGCCCAGATGCGGCAGAGGAGACTGTTCGTACCTGCTCAGACCTAGGGGCAGGCAACACAAGGAGAAGCAGAAAGAGAGTAGTGCCACCACTGGGGTAATGTCAGCATAGACAGATGACATAAGCCATGGGGCCTGTCAAAAGGGTCACCTAGAACCACTAAGAGAACCACATTCAGGACAGACACACTGGCCAAAGGCCTAAAGAGATGCCCACACTCTCAAATGACGAATGCCCCAGATCCCAGGCACCCTCCACACCCACCACAGCTGCAACAGTAGGCAGACCTTGTCCCCTGGTCAGAGTGGGTGCCGCTGAGGATTCACACTCCAACCTGGAAAACAGATTCTGCCTTGACCAGGGAGGCGGATAGCTCAGACCAGATCGGGTTTATTGGCAGAACCAGAACTGATGGAAAAAACAGGCACACCTCTCAGCCGAGGGCAGTAAAGTGCTTGGAGCAGGAACCCCGGTGTGTGGGCGCCCCCGCCCACAGTTCCACTCTCTTACCCAGGCAAGAGCCAAAGGCCTGCTCTCCCTTCAGCCTGTTTTTCCCTTCAATATAAAGAAGGATGGAAGACTAAGTTTTTCTCCAGGTTTGGAACAAGGCAGGATTCAGTTTCCATATCTCCCCCACTTCCTTGCTATACATCAAAAATGGGTTGCAAACCCCAGCTCAGAATAGGGCGCCCACACTCAGGGCCCCAGCAACACAACTGGCAGGCATATCTGTCTCTGACTGAGCTCTGCAGGGCCCTGGGCGGCGGCATTATGACACTAAGCTCCTCGTCAGTCACTGTTCCCAAGGCAGGTGCCTACAGCCCTGGCCTCAGGTGGGGTCCCCAACATCTCAAGTCTCCTCCCAAATGTTATCTGCCAGGTACTGTGCCTACATGAATCACAGCAGCAGTGCTTACAGGCCATGATCAGAGTCCTGTGGGAAACAAACTTGACAGCCAGCACTATGCTTGTGTCCTTACTGTTCCAGTGCAGGAAGGACAGTGAAGGGGAAACCTGGGGACCCAAACATAAGCAGGCCTTTGACAAGGGCTAGGATCTCCAACGGTGAGTGAGGCTCAGGAGTTCCCTCTACATAAATGCTCCAAGGAACAGCAGCTCTATTCAGTACTCCATAGCTGCAGGGCACGCGATGTCCACTAGAGGGCAGCACCGACACAGAGCAACAACCCAGGGACCAGCTCCCAGAGGGAAATGAGGGCCCTGGGCCTGTGGAGGTTAGACACTCACTCTAAGAACAGATTTAGGAAAACACAATTTCTCAAATTCTGTCCCCTCTGGAGCCTAGCGCTGTCTCAACCTCTTTCCCAGATCCAGCATCCTGAGCACTGGGTTTACAGGTGTACATCTGTTTTCAACTTGAAAACTAGGGCTGGTAAGATGGTTCAAGTGGTCAAGAGCACTGGCTGCTCTTCCAGAGGACCCAGGTTCAACTCCCAGCACCCATGCGGCAGCTCACAACTGTCTGTGACTCCTGTCCCAGGGGATCTCATGCAGAGACATGAGACATGCATGCAGGCAGAACACCAAAATACGTTAAGTCAATAAATCTTTTTTTAAAAAATTAAAGATGACTAAAATATCCAAAGCACAAACAATGGAATAAGGTACCGGCCACTCTTAAAGCTGCTAGTTTCCTCTAGGTTGGAGTCCTTTGCAGTCTGGCTGTCTGTCTACACACCTCTCCCAACACAGAGAGATGGTGAGGTCTGCGGCTAGCAATCACTGTGCAAAAGGACACACCCCTAAAAAAGCTTATAACCTAAACCAGGCTCCAGAAGCCTTGGCTAGTTTGGGAAAATGGCCAGGTGTCTCCTGGAAGGGACTGAACGAGATCTCAGGCCTGAAATCTTGCCCAAGCACCACTTGGTAGTGGAGCAGTGTGCAGCCTCAACCAACAGCAACATTGCCATCCAATGAGAGGCCAAGTGGCTGGTGAAGGAGCAGGGTATGAGGTAACAGAAAGGCCCAGAGAGATCGAGAGATCAAAGAGGCATTAAGAAGCCAGGCCTGGTGGTGCACACCTTTATCTCACCACTTGGGAGATAAAGCAGAGGCAGGTAGAGCTCTGTAAGTTCAAGGTCAACCTGATCTACAGGGCATTTCCAGGATGGAGGAGTTACACAGTAAGAACTTGTCTCAAAGTGGGAGGGGTGGACAGTAAGATATATACAACATTAACAGAGGCAGAAAAGGACTACAGAGCTGGCCAATATACGGGAAGTTACCCCCACTGAAGACAGCATCAGGAATCAGGACAGCTAGAGACCAGGTTGGTGTTGGGAGAGCCATAGAAGGAGGTGATCACCAGGTACTGAAAAATAGGTATAAAAAAGGTCCCCCAAAGGAGCCAGTAAGCCAAAGGTGACAAAGGAATGGGTGTCAGAAGTGCCTCAAGAAAGGCAGTTCCTGTCTCCTCTAGACCTTGACCTGAGGGCTCTGCCAAGTCCAAGCTGAGAACAACTACAAAGACCAAACAAAGACAGAGACGTGAAGGCTCCCAGAGTCTAGAATGGCATCCAAATGAACAAGCTTTTTTTTTTTTACATAATTTATTTACTTATTTTGCATGTGATGCATATGTGAATATAGGTACACGTGAACCACAATACACATGTAGAAATAAGAGGACCATTTGTGGGAGTTGATTTTCCACCATGTGGGTTTTGGGGATCAAATCTGGTATTCAGGCTCAGTGGCAAGTGCCCATATTGGCTTAGTCATCATTACACTGGCCCTGAACAATCTTCTTAGAGTAACAGCAACAGATTCTCCTCTGTCTAACCTGGCCACACTCCACTGCCACCACCAACCAGGTATAGGCAAGGCCAGAGGCCATGTCACCTCTTCTAGGAAGCAGGCCAGGGTCAGCTAAGGCAACTTCACATACCTTCCCTGTGGTGCAGAAAAGAGGAGCCACTTCCAGAATGCCATGCCCCAAGGCCAGTGCAAGGCATGCCAAGACCGCCTGCACCCCCCTTCCCTTCCCCCCGCCTCCCTCTCCCTCTCTCTCTCTCTCACACACACACCCCAAGTCCCCAACACATAAAGTTCAAATCTAGCATACTACTAGTAACACAAAAACTATGCATAAAGGAAGCTGAAGAATCCAGTGTCCACAGCCAGGCATACACATCCTTAATCCCAGCATTTGTGAGGCAGAGGCAGGCGGGTCTCTGAGTTCGAGGCTAGCCAGATCTACAGAGTGAGTTCCAGGACAGCCAGGGCTACACAGAGAAATCTTGTCTCAAAAGAAAGAGAAAAAGAAAAAAAAAAAAGAAGAAGAATTCCCATTCCAGCAAAGACCCTAGGCTGGGCAGTAACAAGACCTCAGGCCACTACCCACATCCGTGTCCTGGGCCAAAACAGAAAAGGATAGAAGGAATTATGTGAGTAAGGCCCACTAATGAGCAAGGACTGGCAAAAGGTACCTAGTTCTAAGGATACTGTGTCACCAGAGGCTGAAAGCCAGAGAAAACAAAGGATAAAAAACTGTTCATGAGCCAGGGCATAGTAGCACACACCTTTAATCCCAGCACTGTGGATGCAGAGAGACAGGCAGATCTCTGAGTTTGAGGCCATTCTGGTCTACAGAGTGAGTTCCAAGGCAGGGCTATAAAGAAACCCTGTCTTGAACCCCATCCCTCGCCAAAAAAAAGTAATTCAGAAAAGGCCTAAGGTGTCTTAGTCAGCAGATGTTTACCATTAAAGCATGAGAACCTGCAATCAGATTGCTAGCATTCACGGAAAAATCTAGGCTTGGGTCAGGAGGATCTCTATGAGTTCAAGGTCAGCCTGGTCTACTTAGTAAACCCCAGGATAGCCAGAGCTACACAGGAGCCCTTGTCTCAAAAACAAAAACAAGCTGGGCAATGGGGCACATGCCTTTGATCTTGGTATTCAGGAGGAGGCAGAGGCAGGAGGATCTGGCTCTGAGTTGAGGCCAGCCTGGTCTCCAGAGACAGTCAGGGCTATGGAGAAACCCTGTCTCAGGAGAAAAAAAAGAAAAAGCTAAGCATGGTGGTGCATATCTGCAATCTTAAGGCTGGAGACATGGGAACCGAAGACCCTTGGAGCTCTTTGGCCAGCTAGTCTTGCCAATGAGTTCCAGATTCAATAAGAAAGAACCCGTCTCAAAACAATACGGTGAGGGTCTCAGGAGCAGAGGTAGGCAGATCAATATGAGCTCTAGGCTAGCGAGAACTACAAAGATTCTGTCTCAAGAAAAGAGGGTGGGGAAATTTAAGGGCCGAAGGGACAGCTCAGCGAGAGCACTTATTCCTCTAGCAGGACACTAGTTCAGTTTCCCGTACCCACACCATAACTCCAGTTCCAGGGGCTTAATGACTTCTAACCTCCAAGAGCATACACATGCACATAGTGCACAAAAATTTCATGCAAGCACATACACGTACAAACAAAAATAATAATAAAATAGGGTAAAGAGAAAGATACCCGGGGCTGGAGAGATGGCTCAGCGGTTAAGAGCATTGCTTGCTCTTCCAAAGGTCCTGAGTTCAATTCCCAGCAACCACATGGTGGCTCACAATCATCTGTAATGAGGTCTGGTGCCCTCTTCTGGCCTGGGACAGAATATCAGAATATTGTATACATAATAAATAAATATCTAAAAAAAAAAAGAGAGCCAACATCAACCTCCAGCATCCACATATACATGTACACACACGTACATACACGTACACACACACACACACACTTAAACCAAACAAAATGAGCTGGAGAGATGGCTCAGCAGATAAGAGCACTGCCTGCTCTTCCAGAGGACCTGGGTTCAATTCCCAGTACCGACATGGCAGCTCACAATTGTCTGTAACTCCAGTTCCAGGGGATCTGACACCCTCACACAGATATGAATTTGGAGAAACACCAATGCACATTAAATAAAATAAAACTAAAAAACAAAGGGCAGCAAAGTCTTTCCTAGCCCTGCACTATCACGCTCACCAACAATGGGGTCTGGCTGCTCACACCCTCTGCCATGACCAGACATCCTATGTAAGGGACCCAGGGCCCTCACTTATATCAGGCCTGACAGAAACAAATCAGAGCAGATAAAGCCTGACACAAGGCCAAGTGCTTGTCAGGGAGGATCTGGGAGAAGAAAGAGGTGACCAGGCCGGGGCAGTGGTGACCACAGGTACTTTAAAGCACAATCAGGCAGTGAGACAGCTCAAGAGGAAAAAGACTTGCTCTGCAAACCCCACGGCCTGAGTCTGATCCCCAAAACCCACAGTGGAAGAAGAGAACCAATTCCTACAGATACCCTCAGACATCACACACACGCTGCGGCACAAGCACACCTGTACTCACACATGTAATATCAACAAATAGAACATAACTACAAATCTTTATGCTCTTCTCACCCCACCACAAAAGGCTGCCCTTCCTAAACCTGAAGGCTGCTTTACCCGCTAGAGGGAAGCAGCCTATACTGAGACTTCATGGCCCTGAACACATGGTTTGACAGCCATGAAACTCTGCCCACGGACTGCTCATTTCAGAACGGGAACATAAGTGACAATGTCCTGCATGCTCTCATTAGGAGCCATATCTAGGACTCAATATACAAGATAGACTCTGAGTGTCAATTTCCCAGGACAGAATGTAACAGACCCTGTAGGACACACACCCTTCTGCCCTACAAGATGACACTACAGCGCAGGGACACAAACCCTTCTGTATCCTGCCCCACCTCTGACTTCCATGAAATGACTCTTAGACAATGTACAGTTCTGGGCCAGGCAGGGAACACCTGCTCCCTCCTTCAGAGTCTGTAACAGAAGACAAGTACAAGAGCAGGGAGGCAAGGGGTGTTGGTTCAAGGGAGCTGAACTGACTAGCTGGGAGACTTCCTGGACACCTGCTCCGCAGCCCAGCCCCAGAAACCCACAGCTCCTATACCACACTCCACCAGATGGCGCTAATATGTGGACTCCAAGCCTGCCAAGATACCTCCAAGGCCAGCGGCTGATCTCTGCATTGCCCGAGTTATATGGAAACCTAGCAAGCCAGTCTTGTTAAGGGTGGCACTAAGTCAGACCTCTCCAGTAATCTGAGGAAATGCTGCACATACCAGGATTCTTACCTTTTCTCACATTCCTGCAGGGTAAAGACAGAAACAGACTTTTTGATATAATGGGAACAATAACATATGAGGGGGGAGACCAACCACACATACTTCCACACCAAGTTTTTAAATGTTTTATGTGTATGTCTGTGTATCCCATGCCTGCTAGAAGGCTTCCCCATCAGTACAGCAGTCCATCGCCCCTGGTTCCCAGGGCAGCTGGCCCATAGACAGCTGGGCTGGCTTCCAGCAGCTCCCGCTTTTGCAGAGGCTAGAAGAAGACATTGGAATCCCTAGGACTGGAGTTACTGATGGTTGCGAGCTGCCATTATGGGAGCTGGCAATCAAACCCAAGTCCTCTGGAAGAACAGTCAGTGCACTGAACCACTGAACCATCTCTCTTCAGCACCCTCTCAAATACATGTTTTAAAAAAATCAAAACTGGGCTGGACAGATGGCTCAGAGGTTAAAGGCACTGGTTGCTCTTCCAGAAGCCCTGTGTTCCATTTCCAGCAAACACATGGTGGCTCACAACCATCTGAAATGAGATTTGGTACCCTGAATGTCTGAACACTGTATATATAAAAAATAAATAAATCTCAAAAAAAAAAAAAAAAAAAAGGAGCAGAGAAAAAAAGGAGTTGAATGGCCATCAATGGGAAGAAATGGCCAAATGCTCACAAAACTACTCAACACCAAAAGAGAACAAGATGTTACCCGCTGAGGTGTGGTAGAGGTCTTGCCTCCCCTGCAAGGCATTCTAGGGTCAAACCCCTAGAACCAACAAGAAGAGTAACAGTGGGGAGACAGAGAGAAAGGGAGGGAAGGAGCAGGAGAAGACAGGGAGGAAGAAATAAGATCACTGGTGCAAAATAAAAAAAAAGATCACTGGTGCACACTGACTATGGGCTCAGTGAATGACCCTGCTCAATCGAATAAGGTGGAGAGGAATCAAGGAGGACACCAACATCAACTCTGGGCTCTACACGCACACTCACCCTCACGTACAAGCCCACACACGAGAACAATACACCTCACCCACACAAAACCAAGGCAAAACAGAACAAAATCCAAAAACAAAACACTTAGCAAGAGGAATGGTTAACCCCTCCCCAATCTTACAAGCCATGGTCAACATTTCTTCAACCTACCATAACCGAGACAAACTAGGCCTATTCTTGGTTTCCAACGTGACAGCAAATTTGATTAGCCAAAGTCATGATTTCCAGAACACCAGGGCCACTGAAGTGTAAGCCATCATAAACCAGTTTGCAGAATTCTTTGAACTGCTGCATTTTAGTCAAATTAAGCTTTTCTTTCATTTTTATCAAGCAAAAAGAAGAGTGAGTGCAGCCTTCCCCATCAGTACAGCAATTCATCGCTGCTGGCTCCAGGGCAGCTGGGCTAGCCTCCAGCAGCTCCTGCTTGTTCTGCTGGACATTCTCGCTAGCAGTGGACTCTGCCTCTAGAAACTCGGTCTATTCCTAGACCAGGCATCAGCCTACCGTCCCATAGACTCCCTCTCGAACTGGGAGGGGCAAAGACACAGGAGAGCCCATGGAGGCTCCCCCCCACCCACCTGTGCCTGTTCCTCAGAGGTCTCCTCCGTTCTCTCGGCGTCCTTCTCACAATCGGCTCCATCCACTCCTTCATCGTAGTCCTCACTACTATCACTGCCAGAATCTTCAAGGCCTGAAAACACACTCTCCTCGCTGTCGGAGAGACTCGAGTCAGAGCCGCAGAGGAGAGGGGGCTGCAAGGAACCACAGTGTTTAATAACAGTGTTTAATAACTGCCACCTAGCAGGCTTGCTAAGCCAGGAACCACACACAGCAAAGTTGTGCCCCTGGTCACATGCCTCCACCTGCACCAACACCATCCACCCAACCTGAGCCCTCATCTCCTGCCTGCTGACAGAACCTACCCCCAGTACAGATACACCAATCCCTAGTGCCCTGCAACAGAGAGACCTTTCAAGGACTTACAGGCTTTTTGGAGCTCAGTTCCCACTCATGTGTCACCAAAACCAATTTTTCCCTACTGACAAACTCCACACCCTACCCTGGCACCTAAGGGTCCCAGAACTGAAAGGTCACTAGCTAGGAATGGGGCTGTGGACCTGGGAGGATAAGAAACCCCTGAAGGCTCTGACTAATTGCAGTAGAAGCTTCTTTACTTTGAGGACAGGGACCAACCACTGATGGGCAAGTTAGAAAGTTGAAGAGGAGTGGAAATGAACTGAAATTTACCCATCAGAAACTAAACCTGTGTGTTGGTTTGAATGAGAATGGTCCTCATATGCTCATATATTTGAATGTTTGGTTCCCAGTTGGTGGAGTATTTAGGAAAAGTTAGGAGGCGTGGCCTTGTTGTAGGAGGTGTGTCATTGTGAAGGGCTTTGAGGTTTCAAAAGTCCACACCAGAGCCAGGCAATCTACAAGAGATAGTGCTAGGAAAGGCTCCAAAGCTACACAGAGAGACCCTGTCTCGAAAAAACAAAAACAAATAAACAAACAAAAGTCCACACCAGGCTGTCTGTCTGTCTGTCTCTCTGCCTGCTGATCATGATGTGAGAAAGCTTAGTTACTAAAAGCTCTTACCTACTGCTCCAGTGCCATGCCATGACTGCCGCCATGACGGTCACAGACCAAGTCTCTGAAATTGTCTGAGCAAGCCTCCAATTACACGCTTCCTTTCTGTTTGTTTGGTTGATTGGCTGGCTTTGGTTTTTTGAAGACAGGGTTTCTCCGTGTAGCCCTAGCTGTCCTGGAATTTACTTTGCAGACCAGGTTAACCTTGAATTCACAGATATCCGGCTGCCTCTGCCTCACACCTCTGCCTCCTGAGTGTCGGATTAAAGGTGTGCACCATGACTGCCTGGCTACACATTTGCTCTTAAAAGTTGCCTTGGTCATGGTGCTTCATCACAACAATGGAACAATAACTAAGAAAACCCACCTGTTCTCTTCTTGGAGTAGAAATAATTCTCTGAGTACAGCCCCATTGTCTAGAGGCCATTTCACACCTACCACAATACCACATGCATACATTGCGAACAGGTCTCTATCACTGGGCTTCAAAAGTTGAGCAAGAACTTGAACAATCTTTAGGAAGCACAAGATTGTAGAAATTTCAATTTCACTGTTTTTCCATAGGCTAAGTATTGTCTAATCGGTTTTTGGATTCATGGTTTTGTTTTGTTTTTTTTTTAAGATTTATTTATTTATTTATTATGTATACAGTATTCTCAGTACTCTGCCTGCAGGCCAGAAGAGGGCAACAGATCTCATTACAGATGGTTGTCAGCCATCATGTGATTGCTGGAAATTGAACTCAGGACCTTTGGAAGAGCAGGTGGTGCTGTTAACCACTGAGCCATCTCTCCAGCCCGTTTGTTTTTTTGTTTTTTTTGTAACACAAGATCTCATCATGCAACCCTGACTAACCTAGAACTTGATATGTGGCCCTGGCTGTCCTCAAACTACCAGAGATCCACCTGCCTCTGTCTCCTGAGTGCTGCGATTAACGGGATGCGTGCCACTGCCACTGGCTAACTCTTGCCTAATGGTTGGAGACTCCTCCATTCCCAACTGTTCACAGCTCAAGTGACTTCTTACTTGCCTAATGGTTGGAGACTCCTCCATTCCCAACTGTTCACAGCTCAAGTGACTTCTTACTGATATCTCCAAAATCTCAGCTGCATACTTTTACTGTTCATAGCACAAACAACCGACAGCTAAGGAGTTATTATTATCTAGAACTCCATGTAGGAAGCAGTTTGGGTACACTTCGCAAAACATGGGGGACAGCTTAGAGAATCCAATGAATTGTGGAGTCGTCTGTAACGGACATGGCTGAGCATGCCTTTTACCACCAGGGTTTGCTGGAGCCCCACCAGCAAGCCCTGCGAGGAGCAGCAATAACTCCATGACAACCAGTGCTGGATGCCCTGGGTCCCATCCAGGCTTCTATATTCTCACATCCTCTTTTGTTTCACAACACAACTTGACATACTGGCATGGGAGCACAACTAAAATCTTTTCTGGGGGAGGAAGCACAGATGGGAAGGTTCAGAGAATGTGGTAAGGGGCACATAAAGGTCTCCTCCTTCCTTAACACGGCTCAAGTCACAGAACTACTCCGGGTTCCAGGGCCCCTCGGCGCAGGGAGTGCTCTACAGAGGTTTCCAAAATAACACCCCGGGCAGGACGAGGATCTTCCGGGCTGTAGGCGCCCCGCAAGACACCAGACACAGAACCACGGCCCGGCCTCCCTGGCCTTGCCACGTGCATCCCCGGAGGGATGCAACCAGCCACCCCGAGATTACCTCTTGTGGCTGCGGCTCCTGATCGGGTTCCAAACGCCGCTTCCCTGGCACCGAGGCCGGTGACATGTGGGATTTACCACACGCCCCCGCCATGCTGCGCCGCACCGGCTACCGACAGCCTGCCGCTTCCGGCAGCGAGCGCGCCTCGTGTGCCCTCAGTCAGGCCCCGCCCAACCAGGCTCTGATTGGTTAGCAATCTTGCGCAGCCGTACAGAGCGGTGGGCCTCCCAGGTGCGGGGCCAGTGACGTGGGCGGGGCAGGTCACGGCGCCTGCGCACCACGGGATACAGGACCGGCCCTAGCGAGAGCGCGCCGGTCGCAAGATGGCTGCGGCCATGCGAGGCCTTGCTGTGTGTGCGCAGCGGGCGGCGGAGCGGCCCGGACAGCAGGGACAGCGACGACACTAGCCCAGCCCTCAGCCACTCTTCTAGAACGCCATCCCAGGCTCCGCCAGCTTCGTCCGAAATGGATCTGGTCGTGGGCCCCGGTGCAGCGGGGCCCAGCAACGTCCCGGCCTTCCTAACCAAGCTGTGGACCCTCGTGAGCGACCCGGACACCGACGCGCTCATCTGCTGGAGCCCGGTAGGAGCTTGCATAGGCTGGAGCATCCTTCAGAGAATGGTCCTGTTCCGGGAAGGGACCTACTTAGGAGAAGTGGCCTGAGGGTGGCCGTGCTTGCCTGGGTTCGGGCATCCTGGAGGGAGAACGCCGCTATCTGGGGAGGAAGTGAGCCCCGCCCCCAGTGCCGCTTGGCGGAGAGTAGGCCCGGAACCAGAGTCCTAAGTTTCCCTGGGACGATAATGTCGGGGCTTCCAATTCAGGTTCTTTGACTCACAGATGAATAGCTTCCCAGAGTCGGTATGCCTTTCTGCTTGTGGGCAACCATTCAGAGTAAGTGGAGGGCCTAGCGAATGCTAGTCCGTGATACTTAGAGCTCAGACGCCAGAGCAGTTTTGTCCGGCCCTGGTTGGGCTGCGTCGAGCCCTCTTCTGTTGCCTGGCAGCGGGCTGTGTACACCACAGCCCCTGCTGGACCAGCAGTTCTGCCTTTCAGAGATGCTGCCGCAAGTTGTGGCAAGTTGGAAAGTAGAATCGGCTGTTCAGATCTTGGCTGTGAGGGCAGAGCATAGAGCCAACAGATGATGGCCAGAAGACAGACCTTCCTGATCCAGAGGGAGCCTTGGGGGCGGGGGGGGGGGGGAGATAGAGACATCTAGGTGCTGTCTCCTTGATCTCCTGCGAGCCAGATCTGGCGGCCTCTCAGGCTCTGCTGAGCACTCCCTCCTGCGCACTGGTCTCTTAGGCTGGCAAGAATGGAGAAAAGCCTGGGTAGAAGGTGGAGGCCAAGGCTTCTGCCTCCCTCACTACTGCCTGTTTGTGTAAACTCTGCTCTGTCTAAAGAGTGCTTGGGAATAAGGAGAAGACTCGAAAGTCTTTGTGATTACCCCCACTGACTCTCTGTGGGTCTTTCTCTCTCGCTGGTCCTGGAAAGGAGCAGCATGTTTAATTGAGGGCCCTCTTCAATTAGCCACCTCGCCTAGACCTCATATCCTGGGCAGAAAAAAATATGATCCCGCATTTCTGTCTTTCCCCAGCTTTCCACCTCTGCTTTGTTTGACTGAAAGGGAACTCTCTTACCTAGGTCCACTTGGGATACCAAATAGTCTGTGGAATAGTCTGAACTTAATCCTATTAGGACAATCCACCCCATCTGGTAGTCTACCTGCTGTTTCTGCTTATAGATTGATACAAAGGTGGGCGAAGTGCCAGTGAGCATTCTTCTAGGACAGGATGTCCTGGGGGCCTCTCAGTGTGAAGATGGATCTGATCTGCCCTGTGACCTCCCTCCAGCCACAGATGCACATCACCTGTGAGCCGTGTTGGCATGTTGGGAGGGATGGGCAAGTAGTCTATCCATAGCAGCCATGAGCTCTAGCTGGTGTGAGACCTGGCAGTGGGAGCTGGCTTTCTCATGAGTATAGCAACCAAGTTCTGGCATAGAAGTGGAAGAAGAACACCTTTGAGCCAGAAAGGGACAGCAGAGCATCTTGGATCAGACTCTTTGGCCATGCCCATGCCCCATGTCCTGTGGGGGCACTTAGACTGGCTTGGTTGCCTCTAACATCATTCCTTGCAGGCCCACTGCTCTGCTCTAGAGGCTTTGGGTCCACTCTCTTATTCTGAGTGGCTTCCATATGAATTTTCTCACCATTCTCAGACACATCCTCCTCCTGGGGGGAACAGGGAGGCTGGATACATGGGAAAGCCTGTCTAATTCCAAAAATCCTTTATTGAGCCTTACCTAGGTCTGACTTCGCATCCCTACCGCTTGGAGACAGAGTAGGTCACTACCTTCCCTAGCTCTCTGGTGTTTGCTCTCCCAACCCTGGCCCTCATTCAGTTACAGGTGCTTGAACAGATCAGAAACCTCAAGAGATCCAGGGATTTCCCCAGATAGATCTAGAAGACAGAACAGCCTTGGGGAAATTTAGGATCCCTATAAGATCCATCCGAGCATGGGAACATGGATGTGGGTGGTCCTTCTTCAGTAGGCTTCTCTTTACCTTGTACCAAAGGCCCCTCCAGTTCTAGTGCCCTGAGATGCAGCACATAGGGTAGAATCCTTGACTACACAGTAACTCTGTAATAGATGTCACCTTTCGTCCTTGTGCTGTGGTTCCTCTGTCCCCTAAGTAAGACTGTTGCTAGGATTGTTGGTGGAGCCACCTCAGTGCATTCTGAAATGAGGGGACCAAAAGCTCAGAGGCTATATCCAGTTTGATCCCAATTTTATAAGATCATTTTGTCTGGCCCTTTTTAGAAATATTGAAGAGAAACATGAAAAATAAAAGAAGTTTGTCTAACTCAGGAGAGTACAGATGCTGGTAGTTTTTGTTGGGTTTGTTTAATTTTCTTCTTGTTCTTAGAAGATGTGTGTGTGCGTGTGTGCGTGCGTCCGTGCGCATGCACGCACAATGTCCTCTCTAACATTTTCTGCCCTGTTCCCTTAAGATAGCTTCTCCACTGAACCTGGAGCTTGCATTTTATCAATTAATCAGCTGGTCAGCAAGCCTCAACAATCCTTCTCTTTCCACCCCACCCAGTGCTCAGCATACAGGCTCACACGGCCACACCCAGCTTTGCATGGGTACTAGGAAACCAAACTCAGACGCCCATACTTGTGCAGCAAGCTTTTTTTCCCACTTAACCATCTCCTCAGCTCCTGAACATGTTTTTAACCTGCTAACCAGCCCAAGAGTTGTTGTCCTACTAGATCTAGAAGGATCTAGTCCAGGCCCCACTTGCCATGTAGACTGACTGTGGTATACCAGCCCAGAAGCTACCTGAGGAGCTTGAGAATCGGGGAAAGGACCACATGATTTGTGCCAAGCAAGTGCTAGGACTGGTGAAGAATGAGTCGAGGGATATTGAGGCTTAGGACAGGGTCCAGACTGCAGGGAGGCACTCAGGTACAAAAATGTAATAATGTTTAATGTTTCCTCTCTCTCTCTCTCTCTTTCTCTCTCTCTTTCTCTCTCTCTCTCTCTCTATTTTGGGGGGTGGGGTCTTTTTTTAAAGATTTATTTATTGTATATTGGTATTTTGCCTGTATGTATGTCTGTGTGAAGATGTCAGATCACCTTAAAATGGAGTTATAGGCAGTTATGAGCTAGCTGCCTTGTGGGTGCTGGGAATTAAACCAGGTTCCTTTGGAAGAGCAACCAGTGCCATCTCTCCAACCCCTTTTTTGTTTGTTTGTTTGTTTGTTTTTGTTTTTGAAGACAGAGTTTTTGTGTTGCCCTGACTGTCTGGGAACTCGCTCTGTAGACCAGGCTGGCCTCAAACTCACAGAAATCCACCTGCCTCTGCCTCCAAAGTGCTAGGATTAAAGATTTACACCACCGCTGCCCAGCCTGAAGTCTCCTTTTTAAGACATCCCTGCCCTTTGATAGCCTTAATAATGAAAAGCTTGAATTTTGTTGCTAGGTACCTCTCTGATCTCACTCTAATCCCAGCCTAATGATGTGGTTCTCTTCTCTTTGAGAAGAGAATGACTGTGGGTTAGGCCTTTGTGTGGGGGCAGGGGGGCTATAATTGAAGAAACTAGAACCACTGAGCAAGGACTCTTGAATACCAATACTCAAACAGCCACTATGGAGAAGCTGGGTCCCAGGATAGGCTGTTGGAGACATAATCCATGCACTAATGCAGGGACGGGGTGGCCATCTACCTCAGTATTCTTCATGGGATCACATGAAGCATTTTAAAACAGTTGTTGG
Organism: Myodes glareolus; assembly: GCF_982192425.1. Lineage (NCBI taxonomy): Eukaryota > Metazoa > Chordata > Mammalia > Rodentia > Cricetidae > Myodes > Myodes glareolus. The sequence goes on from NC_142044.1 coordinate 38,257,596, forward strand.
CCATGGTTGCTATCCAGAACTTCTAGGACAGGCAGGGCCACTCCCACTACCTAAGCTCTGACAACCAGGTGAGTTCATTCTCAGACAGACAGCAGGAACAGCCCCAAGAGGCCCCACCCTGAGAGACCTGGCACAGACTGAAATGTCAGCGGTTCTGTATGCCAGGGGCAGGTTATGATGTGTGCTGCAGGCTCTGGTGCCTCCAGCGGTAGCTGTCAAGCAGTCTGCACAGCCACTCTCCTCCAGCGCTTCTGTCATAGAAGGGGTGAAGTTTCTTGTGTATTTGTTCTATGTCCACAGCTGTACAAGTAGGTGACGTTTCCATTTTATAGGGAGAAAACTGAGGCAAAAATCTTGATGTAAAGCTTTAAAAAGACATAAAAAAAAACCTCTAAACTCATAGTTGCCCAGCTATTGCTCACTACTGTCTTTGTCTGTCTGGGATTCTTGTCCTTTTGTTTTTAATAGATATATTTTACTTTATGCATATTTGTGTTTTGCCCGAATGTATTTTTGTTGCTTTTTGTGTTTGTTTTGTTTTGCTTTTTGTTTTGTTTTGTTTTGTTTTTGAGACAGGGTTTCTCTGTAGCTTTGGAGCCTCTTCTGGAACTAGCTTTTGTAGACCAGACTGGCCTCAAGCTCACAGAAATCTGCCTGCCTCTGCCTTCTGAGTGCCCGAATGTGTTTTTGTGTACCATGTGTATAAATAGTTCCTGAAGAGGCCAGATTTGGAACTGGAGTTACAGATGATTGTGAGCTGCCATGTAGGGACTAGCAGTCAAAACCAGGTCCTCTGGAAGAGGAGTCAGTGCTCCTAACCACCGAGTCTTCTCTCTAGTCCCTCCACCTTCTTTCTGAGGCAAGTTTTTTCACTTGGCTAAAGCTCACTCATTGAGATAGTCTGGCTGGCCACAAACTCCAGGAATCCTCCTGCCTCTCCCTCTTCAGTGCTAGGATTATATGTGCTCACATTTATGTACATGCTAGCTCTTTTTCTCATTTGTGTTTTTTGAAAAAGGTCCCTCTGTGTAGCCCTAGCTGTCTTGGAACTCACTATGTAAACCAGGCTGGCCTCAAACTCAAAGAGATCCTCTTGCTTCTGCCTCCTGAGTGCTGGGATTAAAGATGTGTACCACACCTGACCCCTTTTATCCCCCAAGATTTATTGCTGGGCATGGTGGCGCATGCCTTTAATCCCAGCACTCAGGAGGATCTCTGTGAGTTCGAGGCCAGCCTGGTCTACAAAATGAGTTCTAGGATAGCCAGAGCTACACAGAAAAGATCCCCTACCCCAAAAAATATTTATTTTATGTGTATGGGGTAGTGCCAACATGCACTAACTATAGAGGCCAGAAGAGGTCAAAATGTCTTATGGAATTGCAGGTGATTATTAGCCACCAAGTGTATCTAGGAACTGAACTTGGGTTTTCTGCAAGATCAACAAGTGTTCTTGACTGCCCATTATGGACAAGTTGAACAGAACCGCCACATACAGGCTGCCCCTGCAGCTTCAGTATTGCCAGGGCCTAAATTTCAATTCAAATTCAGGCCACTTGGTAAGCAAGTTGACTGACCATGTGTGTTTAGTTACCTGAAGGTTGGAGTTGCTGGGTAGTAGAAGGAAGAATGTGCTGTTCTGACACTTGGCATTGAAGACATAAACTCGCTTGAGCACTAGAGAGAGAAACACTATTAAGAACTTCAGATGAACCCACAGAGAAGGACAATACTGACTGGAGATGAGCTAACGGGTACTTTATGTTCATCTCATTCCCCAACTTGGGTTCTCTGTTCCATGTCTTGGCCATGGAGCCAAGCCACCTACTGCTTTTCAGTTGTCTGGCTTCTAGGACCCAAAAAATGGCCAGGCAACTAAGCTCAAGAGGAACACACCTCCAGCCTCATCTCTGGAGATACAGAGGAACTAAAATGGTGAGGACAATGACCGGGCCAATACTCAAAAAAAAAAAAAAATAGGTAGCAAACCTCAGAGAACACCATGGAACCCTTTCTGAAAATGTGCATAGTCTCAGAGTTACTCTGTATAAAATGTATACATACAGAATTTTGTGTGCATTTGAAGTTGTCTGTGTTTTGGAAAATAAGATCATAGACCGGAAATAAGACCTGCCATTGACTGACAGCTGTGTTTCAGTTTACTGGCCAGTGAGAACAGTGTACCGCTCTTACAGAGTACCCACATGGTGTCTCACAACTGTCTCTTGTGACTCCAGTCCCAGAGGACCTGATGACCTCTTCTAGCCTCCATAGGAACTGCATGCAGGCAAAACACCATACACATAAAATAAAAAGAAAAAACTTCAAACAGAAAGAACTCTAGTACCCACATAAAACATGCTGGGCATAGCAGAGAACATGTATAATTCCAACACAGGAACAGCTGAGACAGGTGGGTCCCTGAAGCACATTGGCCAATTCATCCAAATCACTGAGCTTTAAGCCAGTAAGAGACCTTGTCTCAAAACACAAGGTGGAGGGGCAGCACTGGCTGCTCTTCCAGAGGAACTGGGTTTAATTTCCAGCACACACATTGTGGTTTTTAATTATTCTAATAACTCCAGTTCCAGGAGATCCAGCACCACTTTCTGGCTGCTGCAGGCACCAGGCAGGCTCGAGGCACACAAAAATATATTGTAGTAAAACACCCATACATATGGGGTAAATCTTTTAAAAAATAAAATAAAGGGACTGGAGAAATAATTCAGTGGTTAAGAACACTTGTTGCTTTTTCTGCGGTCCAGACTTCCATTCCTAGCACGCGCATAACTGTATGTAGTTCCAGTTCCGTACTTTCTTCTAACCTCGGTAGGAATGCAGGCACTCATGTGGTGCACATATATACACTCAGGCAAAATTTTCTATACATAAAAAATTGTAAATATTAAGAATGAAATTTAAATATGGGGAAAGAGACAATCTACTCTACTGGAAATTGGCTGCAGATCATGAAGACAGCTGCACAAGAGGCAGAGGCAGGATTAAAGGGTCAAGATCATCTTTGACTGCTTAGCGTGTTAGAAGCCAGCCTGGAATACTTGAGTCTCTTGTTTTTCCGAGTGGAGGGAAGGAAAGGGAGATTGAATGAAGAGCAAGGGGTAAGAGTGACTGAGAATTTATCAGAAAGTAAAGCATAAACCAGAATAACTCTTGAAGCGCAAGTATGGTCCCATATACTAAACTCAGTTAATATATATACCACATCAACATAAAAAATGGAAAATAACAAGCAAAAAGCACATTACAAAATTCAACACCCACTTTTTGATGAAAAGTCAGCAAACAGAGTGGCAGGGACATTCTCAGCATAATAGAGAGAAGCATGTGTATAAATACTGTGGCTGATTGTGTGTGCTTGATTGTGAAGACTGGCCGCTTTCCCAAGATTAGAAGAGAAGATAAATTCTCTGCTTTGCCATTTCTGCCTAACTGTTTTGTATGTTCCAGTTAGTGCAGTGTACCAAATAAAAACACAAATTGGAAAGGAAGAAGTAAAACTGACTATTCAAGGATAGCAGAATTCTACAGGATAGTTTGTGAGATCGTAAGATCCATGGTCAATCCAGAAGTGAATTAGGTATCTACACATGAACAGTGGATTATTATTGAACTGTGACAGGACTGGAGATGACTCAGCAGTTCTGTGCTTCCTGGTCTTGCAGAGTATCCAAGTTCAAGTCCCAGTACCCAACTCCAGGGGTTCTTACATCCTCTTCTGACCTCTTCAGGAGTCTACACACACACACACAAATCTTTTTGTTGTTATTGTTGAAATATTTTCAGTACTATCAGAAAACACAATAAGTCCTTGGCAGCCACTTTGAGCTGGTAAGAGCTCCATCCTCAGGTGGAGATAGGCTATACTTTGAGTCTTGGGTGAGTGATAAATACCACCCAGAGAATACTTCCATTATAGTCCAGAGACACTAACAAGACTCTGCTTCCTCTAAAGCCTGTGGGAGGGTACCCTCCTTGCTTTTTCCCACTTGTGGTTGTTGCTGTTACTCTGTGGTTATTCCTTCTTTTATAGCTGCATGACTCCAGTCTGTCTTTGTCATAACCTGGCATTCTCCCTGTGTGACTAACTTTATTTGGCTCTCTTTTTGTAAGAACATTAATCTGTTCAAATTAGGGGTTCACTCTACTCCATTATGACCTCATATTGTCTGATGGCATGTGCAGCAACCCTGTTTAAAAATACAGTTACATTCTGAGGTATGGGAGATAGGGTTTGTACACATCTCCCCTTTTCTTTTTTTAATCCTTATTCCTCTCTGTTCCCTCCTGCTCCCTCTGGAACCCTTCTTCCCAGCATTTTCCTTTTCTTCTTTCATTTATTTTTCTATTATAACCCACTGAGTTCAGTTAGTGTGGCCTGCATGTGCATGAGTGTGAGGTTATTTGTTGGATTATGGGTAACTTACCATTGGCTACACTCCTAAAGTAAAATAACTCTCCTCCTCCTCCAGCAGGCATTAACTACCAATAGCTCCCCAGCTTTGAAGTGCTTCCCATCCATACTGGAATGTTAGCAGTCTGTCGGTTGCAGGGTCAGCACAGCTGCCACAGGTTTGTCGGTGCCATAGCCTAGTAATGTGCAGAAAACAGAGTTTACAGCACTTCTCCCCGTCCTCCGGCTCCCACATTCTTTCAGTGATGTTCCCTGAGCCTGGAGGTGGAATAGAGAGGTTTAGATGGCCCATTTAGGACTGAACAGTGAACAATTACTTATTCTCAGCACTTTGAGTGGTTTTGAGTCCATCTTAACTACTGCCCACTGCAAAAAGAAGTTCCTTTAGCCAAAGTTGAGAACAGCACTGATCTGTGAGTCTAAATATAAATATTTAGAAGGCAATTTGACATGTTCAATTTGCAAACATCAGTAGTGGATTCAACAGGGGCTCTAAAATCCCTAGCCATGGACTTCTAACCAGGTTTATAATATCAGGCATAAATCCCTGGAGTAGGCAGGTTCAGATTCAGAGGGTTGCTTACCCCTATATAGTCATGTCACTAGTATGCCATTGGATAAATCTTGCTCAGCAAGTCAGTATTGTAGCATGGAGGGTCAACTCCTGATGACTTTCCTCTCCAACCAGCCTTCATAGCTCTCTGGGACATGAAAGCCAGCCAACAGGAAGAAGTTTCTAGATTAGTTCTAGCTTGCTTTCTCTGGCTTGTAACCATGTATGTGGTATCTTTTTTGCATTGGGGCTTTTTGTTTTGTTTTGCTTTGTTGGTTTTTCGAGACATGGTCTGACTGTGTTATTTCACAGACTCATTTGTCACAGCTTCAATTCTATAGGCTGCTGCTTTAGTCATTTGGCAGTTTCTTTTGCTGTATATAACTTTTTAATTTCATGAGGTCCACTTGTTGATTATTAACCATATTTCCTGAGTCACTGGATTCCTCGTCCTTACCTATGTATGCCTCTATATCCAGAAGTGCACTGCCTGGTTCTCCTCTAGTGGTTTCAGTTGTGTGTGTATGTGTTTGGGTTTTTTTGAGACAGGATTTCTCTGTGTATCCCTGGCTGTCCTGGAACTCATTTTGTAGACCAGGCTGGCCTCAAACTCAGAGATCTGCCTGCCTCTGCCTCCCGAGTGCTGGGATTAAAGGCGTACACCGCCGCTGCCTGACTCTGTAACCTTTTTTTTTAAATCTGTGCTTTTTGCTTTTTAGACTTCTCTCATACAGTACATCCCAACTGCAGCCTTCTCTCTCCACTCCTCCCAGCTCTCCACTACCACTTCGCTCTGTCCCCCAGGTCAACTGCTCCTCCATTTCCCTTCAAAAAAGAGCAGGCCTTCCAGTGATATCAACCAAACATGGCATAACAAGATGCAGTAATGTTAGGCACAAACCCTCCTATCGAGACTGGACAAGACTGGACCAGTAGGAGGAAAGGGGTCCCAAGAGCAGGCAAAAGAGTCAGAGATGCCCCTGCTCCCACTGTGAGGAGTCCCACAAAAACCCCAAGCTAACCAACCACAGCATGTATACAGAGAACCTAACACTACTCAACCCCTCTGACTCCTATAGTCCTTCCTCCCCTTCTTCCAAGTGGTTCCCCAAACTCTACCTAATATTTGGATGTGGGTTTCTGCATCTGCTCCCATCAACTGCTGGAGAAAACCTCTCTGATGACCACTGGGCTAGACCCTGTCTATGATTATAGCAGAATATCATTAAGAGTCAGTTCATTGACTTTTGATTTGTTTGTTTGATCAGTCATGTTTGGTTCTACCCTAGGTCTCTGAACTATCCAGCTTCTGGTTCCTGGTCATCCTAGCAGAATCAGGCATGTGTTCCCTCTTACGGCTTGGGCCTCAAGTTAGATTAGTCATTGGTTGGCCACTCCCATATGCTTTGAGCCATATCTTACAGGCAGGACAGGTATGGGTCAAAGGTTTTGTGACTGAGTTGGTGTCCCAGTCCCACTAGTGGGAGCCTTGCCTGGTAACAGGAGATAGTTTAGGCTCCATATCTTTCATTACTAGGAGTCTTCTCTAGGGTCACCCTCATAGGTTCTAGGAAGTTTCCACTGCTCTAGGTTTCCACATCACCATTAAATGCTCCCCTACTCCAATTGTCTCTCCCTGTATTTCTCCCCTTCTCCCCTCTCTCCTCAGCCTGACCTCTCCTGTTGCCATGCACACACACACCCCAGTCCACCCTCAAAGTCTATTCTATTTCCCCCTTGCCAGGGAGATCTATGTGTCCCCCATAAAGTGCTCCTTGTTGCTTAGACTCTCTGGGTTTGTGGATTGTAGTGGGATTATCCTTTACTTAATAGCTAATGTCCACGTATAAGTGAGTACATATCATATTTGTCTTTCTGGGTCTGGGTTGCCCTTGCTTGGTTTCTTTCTAGTTTCATCCGTTTGCCTGCAAATTTCATGATGTCATTTTTTTTCTAACAGCTGAATAATACTTCGTTGTGTAAATATCCCACATTTTATTTATCCATTCTTGTGTTGAAGGACATCTAGGTTGATTACAGTTTTTGTTACTATATGAAAGCCACTATGAACATAATTGAGCAAGTGTCCTCATGGTAGGATGGAGGGTCTTTGAAAATATCCCCAAGAGTGATATGGCTGGGTCTTGAGGGAGATAATTCCCAATTTTCTGAGAGACCACCATATTGATTTCCAAAGTAGCGGTAAAAGTTCTCACTCCCACCAGCAATGGAGGAGTGTTCCCTTTGCTCCACATCCTTGCCAGCATGAGCTGTCACTTGGCCATTCTGACAGGTGTAAGATGGAATCCAAAAGTAGTTTTGTGTGTATTTCCCTGATAGCTAAGGGTGTTGAACATTTCTTTAAGTGATTCTCGGCCATTTGAGATTCTTCTGTTGCGAACTCTCTGTTTAAATCTGTACCCCATTTTTTAATTAGATTGTTTGGTTTGTTGATGTCTACTTTCTTGAATCCTTTATATATTTTGGGTATTTGCCCTGTATTGCATGTGGAGTTGATGAGAATCTTTTCCCATCCTGTAGGCTTCTGTCCTGTTGATGGTGTCCTTTGCCTTACATAAACTTTTCAGTATCAAGAAGTCCCATTTATTAATTGTTGATCTTGATGCCTTTGTTATTGGTGTTCTGTTCAGGATGTTGTCTCCTGTACCAATACATTCAAGGCTATTCCTCACTTTCTCTCTGGTTTTTTGTTGAGATCTTTGATACACTTGGACTTGAGTTTTGCGCAGGGTGATAAATATAGATCTTATCCTTGATTTCAAGGTGTACTACAGATCTTTTATTGTTCAAGATTGTTTTAGCTCTTCTGGTGGGTTTTTTTTTTCCATATGAAATTGAGTGCCCTTTCAAGATCTATATAACACGTTCCTTTAATCCCAGCACTCAGAGGAGTGAGGGGAGATAGAGGCAGGTAAATCTCTGTGTTTGAGGCCAAACTGGTCTACAGAACAAGTTCCGGAACAACCAGAACTACACAGAGAAACCCTGCCCGAGAAACCAAAAGAAATAAGAAAGGAAGAAGGGAAGGAAGAAAGGAAAAGGCACCCTTCTATACCCATAAAACAGTTGGTTTCAGTTGACAGTCTGTTATGCTGATGGGCCTCCTTATGTGTGTGACTTGTTTCTCTTTTGCCACTTGTAATATGTTGCTTTTGTTCTGTGTGTTTATTATTTTAATTACATATGACAGGGCTGGGAGTGGTTCTAGAATATTTAAGGACCAGGCCTGGTGGCACATGCCTTTAATCCCAGTTCTCTGGAGGCAGAAGCAAGTGGATCTCTGAGTTCGAGACCAGAGAAACCCTGTCTTGAAAACAAAACAACAAAAATAATGCCTTTTGGGCTGGAGCGATGGCTCAGAGGTTAAGAGCATTGCCTGCTCTTTCAAAGGTCCTGAGTTCAATTCCCAGCAACCACATGGTGGTTCACAACCATCTGTAATGAGGTCTGGTGCCCTCTTCTGGCCTTCCGGCATACATGCAGACAGAATATTGTATACATAATAAAAATAAATAAATATTTAAAAAAATAATGCCTTTTACAATTGCTCAAGGAAATATTAAATACAGTCCTCTATTGTTATCCTGGAGTAGTATTTTCATGTAACCGGCACATATTTTCCCATGCCATTTAAATTATCTCTGAATAATTTATAATAACTTTATGACATAAATACTATATAGATACCTTGTATTGGTTTGCTTAGTTACTAATGGCAAACAAAGCCTACCCATGTGCTGTCAACAGTCTGTAGTACCATAAGCTCACTGTTGGGAGAAGCTAGAGGTGGGGATTCTTTTCAAAAGTAATTTCTAGCTGGACGGTGGTGGTACACGTCTTTAATCCCAGCATTCAGGGCAGAGGCCAGCCTGGTCTACAGAGCAAGTTCCAGAACTACACAGAGAAACCCTGTCTCAAGCGGCAGGGGAAGCAATTTCCAGTCCTGTCGTCATCTCCTGTTTCTCTGTTTTCTGGCATCTATTTTCAAAAAAGAAACAAAAATCAGTTTTCTGCCCTCAGATCTACAGTTGTGCTTACTAATTATCTTTTCATGGTGGGTTTGAGCCAGAATCTCCCTTAGGATATTTCCCATTAGTAATTCTCTGTTTAATGGCCCTTCCTTTGCTTCAAAACATTATTTCCTTATTTCTCTGAGCATATTTATCTATTCTTACTGTATGTGTATGAGTTTTACCTGCATATATAAAAAGGCACTCGTGCATGCCTGGTACCTGTGGAAGCCAGAAGTGAGTGCCAGCTCCCCTGGAAGTAGAGATGCAGCCTTGCAAACTGCTAGGTGCTAGAAACTGAATTCTTGTCCTCTGCAAGAACAGCAACTGATCTTAACTGCTGAGCCATCTCTCCATCCCCTAAGCATGTTTACAATGACATTATACTTTTTGCTATATTTATTGTCTTGTCCTTCTTGAGCACTTTCTATTGTTCCTCCTTGTCCACCATGTGTGAGTCATACTTCACAGTTTCTGTAGGTCTTGCATTTTTTTGTTACTAGTGTATTGTGGGAGTCAGAGGTGGCTGAATCATCTTACTTGCTTGTGATTTCTTCAGAAAGACTGCTTCTCCTTGATGACATTCACTTTCTCAGAGTTGTCACCTCCAGCATCAAAGCATCAGCAACTACTGCCTAGTTTTGCTGTTATTTATACAATGCCCTGAGACACAACAGATTGTTGGGTAGTCAGATCCAGTTAAATTTGTGACCAGTTGTGGATTGTTGGGCTGCTTTTGCTTGCGGTTTTTCAGTGGGTTCACTTAGCAAGAGCAGATTTGAGTTAGTTTTCCGTTTGTTCTAATCCCAAAAGGCTCTTCTCAGCTTCCTTTTCCCATCTGGGTAGGCTGGCCTGGAGGGCTCCCTTCTGTCAGCACTGCCCGGGGGCGGGGGGGGGGTGGGGGTGAGCTCTCTGACCTGTTTGACATCAAGTGCTTGCTTTGCTTATGGATTATGTCTCCTGTAGACAGACGCTCAGGACACATGGCAGTGCAGTAACTACTGTACTTCCCAGCTAACCACTCTCAACATGCATGCTCTTGCCCTGGATCTAGTTTCTACTGGGAGAACTGTGAGTGAGGTAGGGGACCTGTCCAAGCAGGAATGTGATCTCATCAACCTTCAGCTGGAGAAGGCACCTTCTAGTAGTACCCTTAAACCTTGACAGATCTGAGAAAAGGGGTCCTCACAGCTTAGCCACACCTTCTGGGGTGCAGCATCTGATCTGGAGGCTTAGTGACATGAGGAGTAGACTGTTCATGCCACAGGTACTTACTGACCCAATGAGTTTTAGTGGTTTCATTGGTTATTCTTGTTTGATGCCTGTGGAACAATTTCGGAGACATTAAGTGACCTAAACAATCTTTGTGTGTCACTGGAGGGGAGGCACTTCCCCAGAGTTCCACGCTCCCAGCCCGGAAGTAGTGCTTTCCTGATTGTCTGTCTTCATCCTGCAACTGATCATCCACCATCTGTGCTGTTGTGGCTGTGACTTGGCTGCTTGCAAGTCCTTTTCCTGGTCTTGAATTTGACGGTTGGATTATGAAATGACCATTTATGATTCCCTTTTAGTTTTTCCTGTTTGAAGTTCATTTAGTGTCTTGGATATTACATCGAATTTGGTATGTTCTTTATCATTTTTCCTAAATATACTCATTTGTCCATTCTCATCTTCTGAGCCTTCCATTAAACATTGTAGGTCTGATGGTACCTCACAGGTCTTCACAGCTCTGTTCACTTTTATTCATTCTGGCTAGTCATTGTTCTATTGCTGTGTAGAGACACCATGACCATGACAACTTTTTTTTTATGTGCATTGGTGTTTCACCTACATGTATGTCTGTGTGAGATCCTCTGGAACTGGAGTTACAGACAGTTGTGAGCTGACATGTGAGTGCTGGGACTTTAATCCCAGGCTTTTGGAAGAGCTGCCAGTGCTGTTAGCTGCTCAGCCATCTCTCCAGCCCCCACAGCAACTATGTAGGAGAAAACATTTATTTGGGGGCTTACTTACGGTTTCAGAGGCTTAGTCTATTATCATCAAGGCAGGAAACATGGTGGCAGACATGGCAGACGTGGTGCTGGAGTAATCAAAAGCTACACCCAAAAACCTCAAGGCCACTCCCAGTGGTGCATTTTCTCCAACAAGGCCACACCTTCCATTCCTTTTAAATAGTGTCACTCCTCAGTGCTAAGCATTCAAATACATGAGCCTATGGGAGAAATTCTTACTCAATTTTTTTGTCTGCAGACTGTAATCTCAGTAGGCCTGTGTTTGTGCTTGTTGATTCACAGTTCTCCCAGTTCTTCTCTTTCTTGAGTCCCCTGGTGAAGTTTGTTTGTTTGTTTAAGATAGGGGGATGGAACTTGCTCTGTAGACTAGGCTGGTCTTGAACTCACAAAGATTCACCTGCCTCTGCCTCTTGAGGACTGGGGTTAATTAAAGGTGTGTACCACCACTGCTCTGCCCCCAAGTGAATTTTTAGCCTGAGTTTGCTTTCTAATTCCAGAGTATCTACTTGGTGTTTCTTTTTCATTTTTATTGTTTTACTGAGATTCTCCATTTAGTAGGACATCATCCTTATACCTTAGTCCTTCCTGTATGGTTCTTCAGTTCTTTGGCCATACTATTTTAAGTAAAATAGCTAAGTTAGAATCCTTATTCTCATGAGTCCAATATAGGGACATAGATCGCTTTTTTCCCCTATTATAAGTCGTAACTTTTCTTTTTAATTTAAATTAAATTATTTTTTAAAAAAGACCTAAACAGGATTCATAATGGTCACTTCATAATCCAGCTGTGAACTCAAAACCAGGAAAGGACTTTGCAAGCAGCAAAAATACATCCACAGCCATCTTATCAGTCCTAGCCATAGCTTTTTGTTTGTTTAAATGCCTCATTGTTTCAGACTTTCCATTAGTATGTGATGGCTGCTATGAAGAGCAGTCTCCCCTGTATCTGATACTTTTGTCATTGTGCCTTGTTAGGTCTAATGTCTTTCCTGTACTAATTATATAATGTTTATGTTCTTGGTGGCCATTGCGCTTTGTCCAGTTGACTTACTTGGATAAATGGAGGTAAAGTGAGTCTCCAGTCTTTCCTCAGGCCTCTGTGTGTATGTTGATTCCCGTCTTTAACAGGTAACCTAGAAGTTAGCAACCCAACTTTATAGCCTACTGCCAGAGAGAAAGCTCGTGGGCTTCCTAGGTCTTCCCTGAACATGGAACAGATCTAATGTGTGCATAGCCATTGGAGTCCTAGGAATATTTCAGAGTCCCTAGTGATCCCTCATTCATCACCTTTTAAGGTTTCTGGCTAGACTGTGTTCTACGTTGTCTCAGCAGCCATTTAAAATCTTCTTCTACATACTTTTTTATGTTTATGGACTGAGTCAGCCTTAGGTCAAGCAAATCCAGCCTTGCTTGGAGAGTCCTCTAGCACCAGAATCTTGAGTTAGCTCTTGCCATGTTTCCACTGCCATTGTTCCCACTGGCTTCAAAGCTGAGGGGAAGAATGGGGACTGGATGTGTGGTGTAAAGAGCCCACTGCTTCCTCTGATACCATTCTTCCTCCCAGAACTTTCGCTGCTGCTTTGCATTCTCTTTCTGCTATGTCCACCTGCCCTACTGTCTCTGCATTTTGGGGCAGCCCTAGTGCTAATCCAACACCTTGGACTCCTTTTGATGTATTCTACCTGTCTATATTATAAGCTCCCCACCCCAGCAATTTACTGCTGTTCCCTTCCCACTGTGGGGCCTTCCCACTCCAGTATCCAATGCCTCTTAGTTGCCATGGCCCTTCAGCCCCTCCTAGTGGTTCTAGACTATGTTCAGAGTACCCACAAGAAGTACAGCCATGCAGTATTCAACAGTCTCGAGTTCTCACCTTAAGGTGAAAAAGAAGCCAAGCAGTGGTGGCACACCCCTTTAATCCCAGCACTTAGGAGGTAGAGGCAGGTGAGTCTCTGAGTTCGAGGCCAGCCTGGTCTACAGAGTGCATTCCAGGACAGTCAAAACTACATAGAGAAACCCTGTCTTTAAAAACCAAAAAACAAGAAGGAGGTGGTATTTCTGAGCAGGACCATCTTCCAGAGCAGCAGAAATTCCATTCCTGTTTCTTTGACTGCCATAATTTGGCTTCCTAGAGCTGTGTGTGTGTCTATATGTGTGACTGTGTGTGTGCATGTGTATATGTACCACATGCATGCAAGCCCACAAAGAAAAAAAACAGACATCAGGTCACCTGAAACTTGGAATTACTAGCAGTTCTGAGTCAGAGTGTGTGTGGGTGCTGACAAACCCAGGTCCTCTACAAAAACAATAAGCATTAACTACTGAACCATCTCCATCTTAGCTACTCTTTCGTTTATTTTGTTTGTTTGTTTGTTTGTTTGTTTTGTTTTGTTTTGGAGGACAGAGTTTCTCTGTGTAACCCTGTCTGTCCTAGAACCCAATTTATAGACCATACTGGTCTCAAACTCAGAGATCTGCTTGCCTCTGCCTTCGAATGCTGGGATTAAAGAAGCGCACCACCATGCCCAAGCCAGTGTTTGCTATTCTTGAAGAAAATTTGGGAGCTGGAGAGATGGCTCAGTGGTTAAGAACACTGCTCTTCCAGAGGACCCGGGTTCAATTCCCAGCACCCACATGGCAGCTCACAACTGTCTGAAGATCCAGTTGCAGGGGATCCGACACCTTCCCACCAATGTACATAAAATAAAGTTGAATTAAAAAAAAGAAAGAAAGAAAGGAAATTTGCTGATTAAAGTTAAATGCTAGTCAGTCCCTAAAGATGGCACAGAATGCTGTGGGCAATTTATGAGTCTAAAACTGCCAGGGAGTAGGAACCTGTGTCTCGCTGTTCAGAGGTAGGCTCCATAGCCTAGATGCCAACTATGGAGTCCTAAGATTGAGCTCACCTCTTCCTCCTCTATGAAGGGAGAATGTGTACTGCCCACCACACATGAAGAGGCACTTCAGGCAACAGTGGAAATATGGTGGCAGCTTCTATATTTGACCTGCCTATATGTCTCCTGACAGAGTGGGAACAGCTTCCACGTGTTTGACCAGGGCCAGTTTGCCAAGGAAGTGCTGCCCAAGTACTTCAAGCACAACAACATGGCCAGCTTCGTGCGGCAGCTCAACATGTGTAAGTACCTCTGTGGGATGGTATGCCTCCTTCCCACGGGTGCAAGAGACAGACCCGACATGCTGCTGAGAGATGGACACCTGGGTTGGCTAAGGAAGGATCCTCATGGGTGTAAGCCTGAGTTCCCCAGGGAAGAGTATGAGACCCTACCCCAGTAGCTACACCTCCATTTGCAAGAGAGGAAGCTGTGAAAGACAAGGTCTTTTCCAACCATGACTAATATGCTATGGTAAGTAGGTACCAGCTAGAATCTCGCACAGTTTTTTAGGAGGCCCCTTGTCTACCCTAGAGCATGGCTAGGCTGTTGGAGTTCTCTTCCCTGACCCTCAAGCAGAATTGCCCCACCCCCATATGCACAGATGGCTTCCGAAAAGTAGTCCACATTGAGCAGGGCGGCCTGGTCAAGCCTGAGAGGGATGACACCGAGTTCCAGCATCCATGTTTCCTGCGTGGCCAGGAACAACTCCTTGAGAACATCAAGAGGAAAGTGACTAGTGTGAGTCACCAACCTTGAGTACAGCCCCTCCCTGTCCTCAGACCTCCCTGCAGGCTATGGGGCTGGGAGCAGTATCTAGATGGTGCTGCAAGACTAGCCTGAAAGTACACATAGCCTGTACCCTCATCTGTCTCTGCCCCCGCCCCCCGCTGCTTCCCAGTGTTTACCAGACCCTCCCCACTCCCTGAATGCCACTTCAGACTCTTGTATGCCCTTACCCTTAGGTGTCCACTTTGAAGAATGAGGACATAAAAATACGCCAGGACAGTGTCACCAGGCTGTTGACAGATGTGCAGCTGATGAAGGGAAAACAAGAGTGTATGGACTCCAAGCTCCTGGCCATGAAGCAGTAGGTCCCAAGGCTCAGGAGGGTACCTAGGTTGCTTTGGGTCTATCCTGCCCCACCCTGCAGAATCATTCAGGCTTCCCTCCCCCTTCCCAACCTGCCTTCCATTGTTTTTGTGACACACTGCTTGGCCTGTTCATCCCCCCTCAGGAGAGGGTTGGGAACTCCCTGCTGCACCCACTTTTCGTTTCCCTGCTGGGCTCCACCTTTTCAGGATGTGAGCTCACAGACTCCCCTTCCATGTGTCTCCCTTAAAATTAGGGCTGGCAGGAGCCAACCAGGACAGTCCTGGGAGCAGACCCTCCCTGTTCTCTATTCCTAGTGGCCCCACTCCTCCGTTATCACTCAGTATAGGGCACCACAGTTCTCAGCTGCCTTTTACCCCCAAACCGAGGATAATCAGTTTAGGGTCTTTCCCAAAGTCCTGACCTTTGTGTCTAGCTAGTATGTGACAAGTCCCTGTGACCTCTTTCGCCTGAGATCCTGAGGTGTACCCTGAGGCTCTCTCCGTTCATGCCCTCCTTCCCCAGCTGACACCTGAATCCTCCCCTGGAAGTGTAGCAGAGCCAGGGGAGTCAGTAGTGCCAGTGAGCCCTCACCTGGTCCAGCCCTGTCTCACTAGTCTGTCAACAGCCTGACTCTCTGGCTCTTCAAATGTGGCCCAATTGACCCAGCAATGTGTTGCAGCGAGAACGAGGCCCTGTGGCGGGAGGTGGCCAGCCTGCGGCAGAAGCATGCCCAGCAGCAAAAAGTTGTCAACAAGGTGGGCAGGACTGGTGGTAGGTGGGTCCCCTCCATGACTGGGCCAGGGTGACTGTTATCCTCTCTACCCCACAGCTCATTCAGTTCCTGATCTCACTGGTACAGTCGAACCGGATCCTAGGGGTGAAGAGAAAGATGTGAGGCTCTGGGGATGCCTGCACTGTCCACTCTGGCCCTGCACCTTGTGTCCTCTGCTTGCTGTATATCCTGGGCGCCACCAAGGTCTGTGTCGGCAGTTAATCTGTCTCTTCCCTGCAGCCCTCTGATGTTGAGCGATAGCAGCTCAGCACACTCTGTGCCCAAGTATGGTCGACAGTACTCCCTGGAACATGTCCATGGTCCTGGCCCATACTCAGTAAGCATCAAGCTCCATGAGATTTCCCTAGTGGGTGCTGGGTGGCCCAAGCTACCACAGGTATGTCTTGCATGTGGCCTTTGTCTCTAATTGCAGGCTCCATCTCCAGCCTATAGCAGCTCTAGCCTTTACACCTCTGATGCGGTCACCAGCTCTGGACCCATTATCTCCGATATCACTGAGCTGACTCCTACCAGCCCTTTGGCGTCCCCAGGCAGGAGCATAGATGAGAGGTTGGGCTTCATCACCCTTATACCTCCTGTCACCCTAGTGGACTAGCCTTTAAGGGTCCTGGGCAAAGTTGGGAGTGGGTGGAGCTAACTTAGGCTCCTTCTAACATGTCTTCCTATGTATAACATGTACAGACCCCTATCTAGCAGCACCCTGATCCGTGTCAAGGAAGAGCCCCCCAGCCCACCTCGGAGCCCTCGGGTACTGGAGACAAGCCCTGGGCGCCCATCCTCCATGGATACACCTTTATCCCCAACTGCCTTCATTGACTCCATCCTTCGAGAGAGCGAGCCTACCCCTGCTGCCTCAAACACAGCCTCTGTGGATACAACCGGAGCCCATGCCCCCACACCCCTGCCCTCCTCTACCCCTGAGAAGTGCCTCAGCGTAGCCTGTCTAGACAAGTGAGTGATATGCCCATCCTGCCTCCCTGTAACCTCTAAACCCCACAGCATGAGATTTCCTCAGGCTGGACACAGGGGATCTGTGTCTTAGCAAGGCACAATCCCTGCTGTTTGCTGGGAGTGATGGGTTGGATCTGTTCCCTCAGACCTCAGAGTGAGCTTGAAGCTGGGGAGGGAGATCAATCACATCACTAGAAATGGGATATACCCCTGCCTCCTGGGCCACCCTCCCTACTGGCATCACCCTCTTCTGTGGCAAGTCCCAGGATCTTTGGATTTGTTATTCTCCCTAGACCTGACACAGGAAATGATGAGCCAGGGCCCAGCCTTGACCACCCCTCAGGCACATCCCAAAGGCTGAGCGAGCGAGGACGGTGGGCACAGATCCCCCCGTCCCCCGCCTGCAATGGGGGGGCTCTTGTCTTTGTATCTTGCAGTTTGGCTCGCGCTCCACAGATGTCTGGGGTCGCCCGCCTCTTCCCCTGCCCCTCCTCTTCCTTTCTGCATGGCCGAGTCCAGCCAGGGTTAGCGCTGCCCCCACTTGGGAGGGAGGAGGACTCCACCAGGGCCCCTCCCACAGCCATGGACCAGTTCCCAACCTGGGCATAGCACTTGCCCTGCCAGGCGAAGAGCACCAGGGAATGGTCTCAAAGGCTCTGCATCTCCACTGCCTCCCCTTTGCACAAGCCAAAAGCTGTGATAGGGACACGCTTCCTGCCTGGCCCAGCCACCAGTACAGACTGCTATGATGAGCTTCCTGTCAGGGTAGGGTAGGCCCCATGGTACCTACAGGGCCCTTTTTACTGCCTTGCCCAAGCCTCAGGTATGTCCTTGGCCTAAGGTCTTCTGATCTAAGGGAGTACAGGTCTACCCATACAAAGCACAATCCTGTTTCCTCTCTTCCTGGTGCAGTGGCAAGACTTTGTTGAGCTTGAAATATCTGCCTGCCCTCCTGCCCATTCTAGAGCCAACACCCCTTGTCCTTTTTCTCCACCACCCTCTTGTCCCAGCCTTAGTCACTACCAGAGCCTCCTAGGATGTCCTGCCCATGTGCCATACTAAGTCCCACCCTCAGCATTTTTGGAGGGCAAGCTTACTACTGCCCTTTCTGGCATCTTCCCAGAAGTCCACACACATTGTCCCCCAGCTCATGCTGGCTACGCAGATGGACCTTGCTTGGGGGGCTGCAACCAAAGGGGAGCGGGAACCTGGGGCACTAGTTCACCTGCCCACTTGCCCTGGGCCAGGAACGAGCTCAGTGATCACTTGGATGCCATGGACTCCAACCTGGACAACCTGCAGACCATGCTGACAAGCCACGGCTTCAGCGTGGACACCAGCGCACTGCTGGACGTGAGTCTGGTCATCCCCACCCACCCTGACCCATCCTGCCCACAAGCCAGCCCTGACTTCCCTCCCTCCTCCTGCAGCTATTCAGCCCCTCGGTGACCATGCCCGACATGAGCCTGCCTGACCTGGACAGCAGCCTGGCCAGCGTGCGTAGGCGGGCAGGGTGGGGGGCAGAGGAGACCATCAACAACTCTCATTGTGTGTTCTTTGTCCCACAGATTCAGGAGCTCCTATCTCCCCAAGAGCCCCCCAAGCCTATTGAGGCAGAGAACAGTAACCCTGACTCAGGTGAGCTAAGCTTCTGTCCCATCCCTGACCCTCACTTCCAAATTGCCCATCCCCACCATCCTGACCCATGCCTACAGGGAAGCAGCTGGTACACTACACGGCTCAACCCCTGTTCCTGTTGGACCCTGATGCTGTGGACACAGGGAACAGCGAACTGCCTGTGCTCTTTGAGCTGGGGGAAAGCTCTTACTTCTCCGAGGGGGATGACTACACGGATGACCCCACCATCTCTCTTCTGACGGGCACTGAACCCCCCAAAGCCAAGGATCCCACTGTCTCCTAGACGTCCCAGGAGTTGTCAGGATCATTTGTGACTGACTCCCAACCTACCCCTAGGACATAGCTGGTCCTAGGGAGACAAGACAGTCGCAGTCCAGGACATCCTAAGTCAAGTCACCACAACCCCAGTGGAGCACAGATGAGCCTGGGCAGTGCTTCAGGTCAAGAGGACGGTCCTGAGGGCTGCATACCTGCTGCCTTTACACAGTCCAGGTCTACTGTCTGCATCGGACCTTCACAGCCACACTTGGACTGATCCTGCAGGTTGTTCATAAAATTGTATTTTGGATTTTTACATGAGAGTCCCCTTTAGCGCTTCACAAATAAATAAGTATATATATATATATATACACACACACACATACAGATGGACAGATGATAAACAGACAAGTTCTACTGTTGCCTCCTGTGTTTCCTCCTGCCCTAAGGGATACAGAAGGTGGTGATGTAGGCTAGAAGCCCAGAATGCACTACATGCCACCTTGGGGAAATAAATGTAGACACCTGTGATACCCCTAGGCCCACTTGATGCCATAGAACTAGTATCTGCTCACAATTTTGTTTTTGTTTTTTGGCGGGGGAGGGGTGTTCAAAACAGGGTTTCTTTGTGTAGCACTGACTGTCCTGTCCTGGAACTCACTCTGTAGACCAAGCTAGCCTTGAACTCACAGAGATCCCCCTGCCCCTGCCTCCCAAGTGCTAGGATTAAAGGTGTGTGCCATCACCTGGCTCACAGCTTTTCTTTAGGATCCTAAAACAATCTGGCCCATGTTGTCAGTAGTGCCCCTCCCCAATTCCAAGGTGTATCCATTCAAGTGTTCTGCATGGCATCCTGGACATATTGGCAGAGCTGGGCTCCCACGTCTGTCAGGTACTGAGGACTGGTTTGGGACTTGCTCCTGACGTCTCCTTGGAGTGTGAGAAGACAGGTGGAAATGGCCTCGCCTGTGGCCTGTGACAGGCTGTGGTGCAAACCCTGTGTCCTAAGGCCACTGAGATCACAGCCTACCCTGCATTGTACTAGATAGCCACATAACTACAGGTTAAAGTCTATAGCCTGGCAGATTCTGGCAGCTGACAAGAACTAACCCATTAGGTTAAGGATTAGGAGTCTGGATTGCCAATGGGACTTCATATAAAGTCCTCTCTCCAATTTAGCAGGTACCAGAACTTGGGGGCAAAGTATCCCACTGTTCACAGCTGTCTCTTGAGAGCAAAAGGTAGTTTGGAAGAGGCCAGTCAAGTTTGGCCCCTGTGCAGCACAGCCTAGAGCCACTAGCCCCACTTGTTGAGCTGCCTGATCCCAAGGAGTTGAAACATTCTTAAGACATAGTGTGTATAATTCCTGGGCCCCAGGCAGTCAGCATACAAAGTCCTCTCCATGATGGCCCCGCCTCTAGAGATGACAGATCTAGTGGCGCCCTGGAATCGGTGCTTACCTGGAGTCTCATCAACACAAGTGAGCCCTGCATGTCATCTCTTAAACCAGACTCCTCACAAGGGTTCTAGACACAATATAGCCAGCCTGTTGCAGGGTCATCTTCTATTGAGTCCACATAGCTCTGTGCCCTGACCCTGCGTGGAGTAACAGGATAAGATAAGAACTTATCACTGGCCTTTCCTGAGCAGTAACATTGCTACTGTTCTAGGGTCATCACTACATGTGGCTGCCTATGTCCTGTCCTGCAGCTGAACAACTTTGTCCACATACTCCATGAGATTGTAGAGTAGATGGAAACTGACCAAATCTTTCCAGCACTATATACTTAAACTGGAGCTGAGGATTTCAGTCCCTAAAGCAGAGGCTACATAACACATGCAGGTGTCAGTTACCCTCAGCAGACTGAGGAAGGTTTTTAGACGGCACTTTATTGATGCCCTCAGCCCCTAGTCAGTACAAACTCCCAGCACTGGTTTATACCAGCTAGACTTAGGTGCCATCCCCAAAAGCAGGAGTGGGCCCCATAGGGGCAGAGAGGCCTCCCAGACTAGGAGGAGTGTGCAGGCAGCCAGGAACCCCTCCGGAACTCTTGGCCCAGGTTAGGGAGGGCTGGCCCTTGGCAGTATCTCAGGCCCCCGCTGGAGCATCATAGTTGAGCACGTAGTAGTCGTGAACATACATGAGCACAGCCACTGGCTGCCCAATGATGAGTGTCAGCCACACCACTGCATTGCCATAGTTTCCTTGGAAGAAGCGGCCCACAAAAAAGGCCAGTGGGACCTGAGGACAAATGAGGCTATAGTCAGGTGGGGCCTGGCACAGATACAGGCTAAGGGAAACAAGCGTCAGAGTTGCTCACCTGAGCCATCATAGCTGTGAATGCCCATAGTCGGAACATACGCAGGGGAATGCTCACTAGGTACTGGAGTATGGGGAGAAGAGAGGTTAGTGTTTCGGTGTGTGGCCCAGCCTTGTCCAGAGGTGAAGTGGGATATGCCTAAAGCACTGACCTCATGAAAAAAGGCTGAGGCCAGAAACACCCCTGTCCTGGCCAACCATCTGTTGCTGCCCAGTCGGAGCAAAGGCTTGTACAAGTGTCTGCAGAGCAAGGAAGCCATAGGATGAGGCTAATGCCATAAGGCCCAGGTCCATCCACAACCACACTCCACAGGTGCAAATACCACCCTACCTGCTGCACCACTTATGCACAGGGATATTCCAGTTCTGCCAAAAGTAGGTGACAGACTCAGCATTCCTTGGGGTCAAGAAACAATGGGATAAGCAGAACATGCCATGATCTACCCAGATCCCTAGAGACATACTACTCACCACCAGTCCCGGTAGAATTCGCGGTCTCCAAACTGCATGAGCTCTGCCACAGCATTCAGGCAGGAATGAAAAAGCCAGTAGAAAAAGATGAGCCAGATCAGATGGTTGGGAACCTAGGGGAGACAGGGTTCCAGGTTGCAGATTTCCCTCTTAACCCTCACACTCATCCCACTGGAGCCTCTGACACTCACCGCCAGCTTCAAGAGCCGCTCAATGACACGTGAATAGTCCATATCCTGTGGAGATAGGCTGCCTCAGCTGGCTGTATCATCTACTCTACCCACCCCTGCCACAGTGGAACCTAACCTTACCTTGAAGGGCTTCATGGAGTTCTGGATAGTAGGGACCATCCACTGCAAAGGAAAGTACCACATTAGTTCCCCTCTGCTGTGCTAAGCCCTACCATACACCCACTCACGGCACTTACCTGCTGGATCAGCCCCACTTGAAGCTGGATGAAAAAGAGCTGAGGGAAGAACAAAGCAGCCAGCTGAGACACCAGTTACACACACCCCAAGTCCTGCCCAGACCAACCCTCAAGGCCCAAACCTCACCATCTCTAGAACCCGTCGTAGCAGAAAGCGCTTTCGTATTCGAGGGGACCGAGGAAAGTTGAGTTCATAACACAAAGTAGGAGCAAAAATGAAGTAGTAGAGATCTAGAAGAGAAGGGTGGGTACTAGGATGACATAGCCCTGAGCCTGACTTACAGTCCTGCCTCTGAGAACCCCAACCCCACAGCTCTTCACCTCGGTAGTTCAGGTTGTCTGGGTAGCTCACAGTTTGCTGGGCAGCAGCCCCACTGACTTTCTTCCCTGCAGAAATTGCCAGAAAAGCAAGACAGCAAAGTGAACCATGCAGCCCAGACTCAGTCCTATAGGTAAGTTCTAGTCCTGACAGCCTCTTACCAGCTTCTGTCTTGACCCTTCTCTGGCGGCACCACAGGTTGACATCCCGGTAGGAAAACAGCTTGAGGAAGATGATGGAGTATGATGCCAGGGCAAACAAAGAACCCACTGCAAGATAGGTATCAGCCATGTCTACCCATACACCACAGTTAACACAGGAAAAGTGGGCTCGGCTGTGATACCCACATCACATGAACAACCTAAAGTCAGCTCAACTTGGTCTGGGAGGGTTAGGATGGAGGCACACCTGGAGTGATGGACTCAACCAGTAAGGCCACAGCTGCTGGGAAGCAGAGGATGGTAGCCAAGTTAACCACATGTAGCAACAGCCCCATCTGCTCTGTCAGGGCACCCTGGAGAGAGAAGGAGAGAGCATTCAACCAGGTCCTCTGCCCTGGGAGAAGACTATCAGGCCTAGCAAGAAGAGCCTATCACAAGACCCCCAGTGACTGTAGCAAGGAGGGGGATGGGTACCACTTACCACTGCCAGGCGCTTCTCAATCTGAAATGCAGCCACAGGAAAGATGTTGGATGCTGAGGACAGAAGCATCACAGGACAGGTTCAGGCCTTCATCAGCCTGTTCCCCCACCCATGGCCCTTCTTGGAGTGCAGCTCACCAATAATCAGGCATGGAGCAGGCCAGCTGTAGGGGTCCTTCAGAAACAGAGACACCACCTGGATGGGATCTACCAGGATGCCATACCTGGGGGTGGGGTAATGGGGGCCTGAGTAGAGGTGGGCCTCACTGCCTGAGGAGGCAAGGGTGAGGTAAAAGGGGCTTGGAAAAGGTACTCACTTGATGAGGTTCTCTAAAAATAACCTGGCATTACTCAGGATCTGCAAGAAACAATCAGGAGGGTTCAGCCCTATTGGTGCTAAACAGCCCACCTGACCCTAACACCTCTGGCAGTTATCCTTGCCCAGGGTACTGGTCCCTTCAGTGCCTAGAGACAAGGCAGAGAGACAAGAGACTACAGCAAGCCCTGAGGACAGGACAAGTAGCAAAAAGACCCATCAAAACTGAAAAGAAAAGGGGTGGGTTTTTCTGTAGTGGAGTCAGCTACTCTAGCAATACTCAAGGCTCCATGAGTGTTAGCCCGGCACAGCTCATCTACAGACTGAGCCTCTAGACTCTAGCCTGAGACTCGGTGTTTGGTCTCCTTCCTCAGCCATCTTATAAGCACCAATCACACGCCTAGAGTCACCAACCTGGCCAACTACCCACACAGATGAAAGCAGTGGGCAATACTGACAAAGGAACACTGGTAGGGCTCTTTGCCTGGATGGTCAGAGAAGGCACCATGGAGGTGGTTCAGCTAACCAAGGCCTAAAGGAAAAGGTGCTGAAAGCCTCAGAAACCTTTCAGGGCACAACAGGGTAGAGTCCCTTCCACACTGGATGGCCAAAGAAGCCATGTCTAAAGCAGGAACAGACACTTCTGGGCAAAGGCAATAGGTATCAGACCGTATCTGAGTGTTAGAAGCTGGGTGATGATAGCCCTTTGCCCTGACCCACCCATTAGGCTGTCCCTTTGAGCCTTGGACTCCAATGGCTTCTGGGGTGGAGATGCATAGCCCCAATAGGAACCAGGCTCTAGAGGCAACAGGCTTGGAAATGACATAGCACGCCAACTACCAATACCCAAGATTGAAGGAAAGGGACTAGAAGGCCTACAAAGCAGTGGCTGGTTCTGCCCACATGGCATAGGACATACATCCTCAAGATTTCTTTCATACTTTTCTACGGAGGCCACAGAGTACCCCTCCTCAGCCTCCCAGACTGGAGAGCAACCTATATTCCCCTTCCATGTCCCTGATCTTCCATATCACACCTGCACAGCCAAGGGGAACCTGAGGCACAGCAGAGTATTCAAGAGACTCATTGTCTCTACTACCACTGAACCACCCAGAGCTAGCCTGGGATCCAAGAGAAAGTCAATGTAGTCACTGCAAGGACTACCCCTGCTTCCTTCCAACCAGCCTTCAAAGGCAGAGCCTCTACCAGGGCAAGGGCACCCTGGAAGGTTCTGCCACACATGGCCTCAGTGAGTCTGTTCCCACATTTTTACTCACCAGCATCACCACACACCAATTCAGGATGCCACGGTAATTGTTGAAACCACTGTCTGAGCTGAACAAAGACTCTTGTAGACGGTGGCACCTAGCAAAAAAGGAGACAGGATCCTGTCCAGTAAGCAATAATCAGTAATAACCAGGGATAAACACATCATGACCAACTCCTGCTCCAGGTGTCTTTTTTACCTAGAGTCCTATTACCCATTTACAAACAGGAAGAAGAGCCAGGCAAAGTCATTCCAGAGGCTATATAGCTACTAGAGGAAAAAGTCTCAGAACCACCCAGAGGTCTTTCCCTCTAGCAGAAAAATGTTCATCACAAGCAGAAGAGGCTAGACAGGCCTCCATGGAGTCTGAGCTCCAAAAATCTCCAACTGCAACCAAGCTCTTGGGCCACAAAGATAATCCCGCCTGGGCATGTGTGGACTCGTGGACCTATCAAGTACTGCTGGGACAGAAGACAAGATGGAGTCTACCTTGCCCAATCTGCCCATCCCACCTACCACATCACGTACAGAGTCCCCACCATAGCCAGGAAAAGCATCCTCCCTACATTTAGACACAGAGGTCCATTATAATAGCTGGCCTAGTGCCCAGCCTTAATGTACCTTTCTCAGGAGCAGTAATTTGACCCCACAGCCCTCTCATGTTCAGTTCTGTGTCCCTGTCTTTGTTCAGGGGCCATGAGGCAACTTCTCAAGCCTGATGAAAACCCCCACAAACTTCCTACCCATGAAGGCTCTCACCCAGTAACTAGATGCAGGACACCCAAATAGACACTGCTTGTGAAGAAATATACCAGGCCTGACAGAGGAGCACTGTGTGACTAGGGTAAGGACCAGACTTGGCTGTAGACAAAAACAACAGGAACATCCCAGAACTCTCACTCACACCAACTGTGGCTCCACCTTGCCCTCCAGCTGCTGTGCCACCAGGAAGCCATACAGAATTGAGCAAGACATAGATTTTGTAAGCAAAGAAGTAGGGCCTCTCCTTCCTCTCACCACATACACCTCTGCCCTGGGGCATCTGAGGAGGAGGAGCAGGCCAGGAACCTACTATAGGACTATCCCACAGATGCCCTTTTAGAGCTGACCTTGCCTTATAATAAAGGGCAAGCCCTAGCTTTGGTTAGGGTTGGAAGTCTGACAGCCCGCTCCTGAAGAGGGGTCAAGGAGGCTGAGGGGCAATACCAACAAGCTCATTCTTTGCTATCAAGACTGAGATATTTTTTCTTTTTTTCTCTTTTCGAGACAGGATTTCTCAGTGTAACAGTCCTGGCTGTACTGGAACTCACTCTGTAGACCAGGCTGGCCTCAAATTTACAGAGATCCGCCTGCCTCTGCCTCCTGAGGGTTGGGATTAAAGGTGTGTGTCACCACCACCACCAGACTCAAGACTGAGATTTATCCAAAACAAAACAAAAACAAACAAACACTCAGGAGACAGAGGAAGGTAGCTCTCTGAGTTCAAGGCCAGTCTGGTTTACAGAATGAGTTCTGGGACAGCAAGGGCTACACAGAGAAAATGAAGAGAGAGAGAAAGAGATCTGCTTAGCACCTAGTCCCATCTACACTAACTCCTGGTTAGTCAGAGAGTAGTCAAACCCCTCTTACTGTCCATGCCATGCTAGAGCACCAGCGTGAGATAGTTCCACCCTAGTTCCAGCCCAACTCCATTTCCAATTGTCTATTTCCTAAGGACTAGCTTTCCAGCATCTACACACTAGGCCTATGTGATAGAAGTCATATAATACGACTGTAGTCTCTATCTGACACCCCCTTTCTTTCCAATCTGCACCTGCCTTCTGATTGCTGCCTTTGTTTGGGGTATACCCCCAAACTGGTTTCACTGGCTTGATGTAGCTATCCTTAAGAGGTAACACCATAATCATGTTCTCAAATACAGAAAAAAAAAAGAGGTAACACCATAAAAATAATATAAATAAATAAATAAAGAGGCAACACCGTAAAGCAAGCAGGTCTGTCTGCTAGACCTTGCCATCAGTACCCTACCACAAGCTGAAGCCCTGTGCTTTCAGCACAACTATCACAAAGCCTCCTGGCCGCAAAACTTCATAGCTGGCCTCTGTGCCATAACCCACCATAACCAAAGCTGTTTCACAAAACTGACCTCTCTCGGGGTTGGAGAGGTGGCTCAGCAGTTAAGATCATTGCCTGCTCTTCCAAAGGTCCTGAGTTCAATTCCCAGCAACCACAAGGTGACTCACAACCATCTGTAATGAGATCTGGTGCCCTCTTCTGGCCTGCAGGCATACATGCAGGCAGATTTTACATAGTAAATTTAAAAAAAGATAAGCATTCAAATAAAATAAAATAAATAAAAAATTTAAAAAAAAACTGACCCCTTTCCCCTTTGGGCAACCATGCTGCTTTTTCTGTGGCCATCTCCAGAATGAAGACAGAAGTAGAGAATAGGTCCTCCATTCCAGAGTTGGCAGTAAGCAGACAATCTTTATTTAGGTGATTTAGGTGACATAGTCTGTGTAGTCAGGCCGGCTTTGCTGATCATCCTGCCTTAGCCTGTCTAGTGCTGGTATTGCAGACATGTGCCACCACATGGAACGCCTTGCCTGGGTTAGCAAACAATGTCCTAAGAGCTCATTTTTCAGGTTCCTTCTGTTGGGCTTCTAATTCCTTAACTATCCCCACCAATGTCTCAGGTCACTCCTTCTATGGACTGCCCATCCAGCATCTTGAAGGCAGCATCTCCACTGCCCTGCCTCCACCTATGCTACTCCTTCCCTTCATAAATCATAGGGGAGGAAGCCCCCATCCACCAATGTCTGCAAAGTTTAGGCTTGCCACTGTGACCAGAAGCAAGTGGGCTGAAGGGCATGCTGCAGAAAAGTAAATGCAGGGAAAAGAGGAGCTGGCTAGCCATAATCACAGCCGTTTGTGCCACCCTCTCACCTACTAAAGAGCCTTCCCATGTCCTACACTCACTCCCTGAGGCCCTCCCTCTTATACCACCCAGGTCTACCCAAGTAAACCACACAAGCAAGGAAGCTAGCAAGGAAGAGCTAGCACCCTCTCCTGCCACCCCACAGAAGCATTGTAAGACAAGAACATGCCCATCCCACACACACTGAAAGAATAAATCTCCAAGTATGGACTTCATCTAGGGACCTCAGTTCAGATTCAACACTAAACAGAAAGAGAAGGGAAGAGAACGCCAGCTACTCTTCTAGCTGACACCTGATACTTCCTCTGTGCTGCCCTCTGAGCCAAGCCCTGGGGTAGAAGAAGGTTGAAGCAAGCTCCTTATAAATTCCCAAACCCTACTAGAGACGTATAAAAGACATTCAGGAACAAATACCATGGGAAAAACCCACCACCCTAAGGTCTTGCCTTGGGTGCCCATGTGTGCCATCTAGAAAGGTGAATAGTAGACAGAACTTACTACCTCACCTTGCCACAGGGTAGAAGAAAGGAACTGACATTCAGGATCCGGCTCAATGGCCCAGCTTAAAGTGAGCAGGAAGTACAGGGGAGAAGAGGATACAGAAATTCAGAGAGTCAAGAGGAAGGGTGAGAGAAAGGTTGGACTGCCAAGTGCAACAACAAAGGGAGGGGGAGTTGGCAAGAGTGGCAATGGGGTGAGCTACAGGTCAACTCCAAGAGGGCAGTCAGAGCCTGGCCCACCAACAGAAAGAATGGAATCTAGCACCTCAACTAGGAGGCCTCAAGCCCTGTGGCATCCCCAAATTAGAATGAGGCCCACAGGGGATAACAAGCTCCCCACACCCACCTCTGCAATCTACCATCCATCTATGGGGAGGGGAAATCACAGCAGAGATGTCACACACATACATATTTCCTATCTATGCACAAACTTCACACCAAAAAACACAGAAAAAGTTCACACAGAAAAGTGGCCATCCAAAGACGGGACTGCTCTCTCTTGCCTATCGTTGAATAGTAACTTCATCCACAACTGGGATCTCACATAAAAAGACACTATTCCTACCCCTCTAGAGGTCATACAGCAGACTTCCCAACACCTAAAGGGAAGGGCAATGAGGGTAGTCAGTATAGGGGAACTCCAGGACCTTTCACATCTTCTCAGATGGAGTTGGGCTTGGGCATGGACACTTTTAATCCCACCACTTGGGAGGCAGAGGCGTGCAGATCTCTGATCAAAGCCAGCCTGGTCTATAGAGTTCCAGAACAAGGAAGGGTCACACGGGAAACCTTGTTTGTTTGTAGTAAAATGAGAGAGAGAGAGAGAGAGAGAGAGAGAGAGAGAGAGAGAGAGAAAATACATCATCTTCTCAGATGGAAAGTGGGAAGTCAACCTCCATCAAGCAAAGCTGTGAATTACAGAAAACCCCATCCCTCTTAGGAGGGCCAGCCTCCTCCCACACTGTACCTTCACGGCCTTCTTACCTGACCTTTGTCCACAATGTGCCAGGCCTCACAGTGAAGTTATCTTATCTCCTAGGTGAACTGTGAACACCCAAGGGCAGCTGGGGGGCCCCCTTCCCACAGTGCCCACTAGAGAAAGACTCCCTCGATACAAACAGAACAAATCTTTGCCAGCCTACTTGTCCACCCTTCTCCTAGTCCCTCAGCTACTCCCTAACCCAGAACTACGATAAAGGGTCCCGTGAGGAACACCAGAAAGAGCCTCAGGGACAGCTTGGAGGAAGCAGCCAATGTTAACAGAGAACACGGTGCATTCTTCCAGCTCTTACTGTCAGTCAGTCAGCGAAGTAGAACCTCTCCCATAGGTGTGTCCATACCAAACCTCCCTCCCGCCAGCACCCAGCCAGAGGAGGAAAGTCTCATTAGCTGTCAGCTCAGTCCCTATAGCCTGCAGTCATTCTGGTAGCATAGGGTTTCAGGCCCTCCTACTTACAGGAAGAGGGGTGAATAAGCCATGAAGCCACTCTCTTAGTACAAGACAACTTCCTGTACTGTCCCCTGCCCTGGGCAAATGCCCATTCCACTCTCCTCACACAGGCTTGTGTCCTCCGGAGCCTCCAGCCGCCTTCTACCCACAGGACACCCCCCAGAGTTCTACAAGAGGACCTCTTCATCATAACCCTCCCCCAAAAACATCTACGAAGGAAGGAAAGTCCATTCACCAGCAACCCCCAGGGCTCCAGACTTCCTGCTACCCATCCCTCAGAAAGGACCTCAAGGGACTTGCCTCAAGGTATGCTTCCCTAAGCAAACTGGAAAAGGGGCTGCTACCTACTCCTCTGTCCGGACTCCCTGGTTGGCTACTCGACCCCACCTGGGTGACCTTGGCAAGTGACCCTCTTCCCCAAGGCTATGTCCCCGTGTAGCCCAAGGGGACCCCCAGACTCGGGACTCGCAAAGCTGTGGCCACCTTTTAAGAACTGGGAACGTCGCTGGGGAGATCAGATGTAGGGGTCAGGCGCTCTGCTACCTCAGCTCCCAGTGGCCGTCGCCCACGTTGGCGTCTCTGTCTTTGTCCGGGGTCGGGGTTGGAGCTGGAGCCCGAGCTGGCGCGTCACCCCCGGCGCCCAAGTCGGGGCCCACAGCCGCGTCTCGCACCTCGTCTTCGGCTGCCACGGGCCCGCCACCACTCTGGACGGAGACCCGCGAGCCATTCCTCCGACGCCGAGAGCCACCCGCGCCTCCGCGGTCGCCCATGGCCTCGGCCCGCACCTCGTCACGGCCCAGTCGTGGCCCGCCGGCTTGCAGCGCCTGGAACCCGCGGCCCCGCCTCTGAACCCTAAGTAACGGCCTCCGCCGCCGCCCCCTGCCGGCCTCCGTAGCCGGCACAGGCCACAACTACCTCTGCGACGCTGGAGCAGAGGACTGGCAGTGGCGTCCCCTGAGAGTCCATTTGTAGTCTCAGGCCAGACGGGGGCGGGGCCTGAGCGAAGACGCGGAGCCCATTGGGAATTGCGGGAGCAGGGCGCGGAGCCTCCTGGGAGTTGAAGGCGCCGTGAGTCAACGGCGCATAGCACTCTGGGAACTCGGCAGTCGCTTGAGAGCTGGAGCAACTTTGCGCGCTGCGCAAAGTTTGCTGGGCTGCGAACTTCGGTGGAACTGGTCCAAAGTTCTGTCCGAGGAACAAGGACCGCCGAGGATTGCACCGGCTCCCGATTCCCTGGCAGCTGCGCACTTCCCCTGACCTCTTGCCTGCCCCTTGTCCTACTTCTGAAAACACATAGTTTCGTCATCCCTCTACCCAGCAGCGGTTTGGGTGTGGGTCATTTATGAAACTGTGCGTACACTGACGTCTTGAGATCTCAGATCCGTGTTCTGAGCACAACTGGCTGCGCTAACAGCCCTGGCTGGCACCGACGTTCTCTAAGCGATCCCTAGCTGCTCGGCAGGAACCACTTTAAATGGACCTTGGAGGGCATACCCGGTCAAAGGATCAAGCTGGAGAAATACCCAGACTAGTATCACAGCAAGTCTGTGCAACCGCCCAGTTGTTTGGTAAATGAATCAACCCATTAATCACCATAACCTCTTCCTCCACCGCCCCACACCCCATCCCACACCTGGGTCGCGGACGTGCAACCCGCCTGAATTAGACATCGCAGTGTATGACCTCGGTAAACAGTTGATTTCCTTTAGACACGCTATAAGGACCAAGGAGAATAGCGACTTGCTCTTCTGTGGATAGTAGGATCAAGAAGCTCCTCCATAGAATAAGCAAGTGCTCACCCTGGGGCTGGTAGCCTCTCCTACAGGGTGCCACCAGCCTGTGTATTGAGGTCACCCCACGTCTATAGTATCCTCTTGTCTCTCTCTGTTCATGCCACATACCATGATGAACAACCGACGCTACCTTGCAGGTGTCTTCCTGTAGTGCATACAGAAAGGAGCCCAGGACATGGACTTTTGTGGATTAGAGCCAACCTGACCTCCTCAGTCTTCCAGAGCACTCCTTTGTTGCTGGCCCAGCATGCCTTTCAGCTGGACCTGGCTAAGGCAGGGCTAGATCTTTGCAAATACTAACCCAAAAGGAGGCAGAGTGAAAGACAGTGTCTCCTTGAGAACCTGAAATGTGAGTCATGTGAGCTCTACCATCCCTTCCCCACTCCCCCGGTCAGTAAACATGAGGCATCCACATGTTCCTGGGATAGTACTCTGGCTACACCAACTTTCAGCATGAAAACCAGGGACTAAAAGTGGGGGGTTGAGGCTCAGGCTGCCACTCAGGCCAGAGATGAATGCACACCATCTAATATAATGCAAGATTTCCTTGGAGGCAGCTCTTCATTGACATCCAGGCTTAAAGCTGCCAACCTGCAAAGAGGCCATGGAAGTGAAATGATGGAGTCCTGTGGCAAAGAGTTGGGACCTATATCAGAGTGCCAGGCCTGATTCGGGGAGAAAAGACTGGAATGGATGACTGAGAGGGGGATTGCCTGGTGCAGCAGCTTCACTATCAAAATCTAGAATGAAGCATGACCCAGGGTGCCAGCAGAAAAGAAAAACTACAGGTGAGGTTGGCTGGGAAATTGGTGTGGATGGAGGAACTGGAAAGGAAACCATGATGCAGACAGATCTCCCTGCTGGAGGTGGCAACAAAAGGGGTTTAGGCCTTGGAGTAAGAAGGAGCTTTGCAAGCCTGATGAACTCAGAGTACAGCAGGGTTTGGGAAGTTACAGATAGCTTCAGACTGACCCCCAGCACCCTGGGACCACAAGCAGGTCAAGGAAATCTGCTGGGGAAAGTTTACAGCAATAAAGACTTAGGCTCATCTCAGCCCTCCAGGGTGTTGTTTCCATCTTTCTGGCCCACCACCCTAAAAGAACAGGAACAACCAGGACCCTGAAACTATGGCGCCCTCTGGAAGTGGGCAGATAAGAGACTTTGCTGCATGTCTCTGCTGTCTGCCAAAGTGGTGTTTGGGTGTGCGGAATAATGAGACAGGGCTCTGTAAAGGCTCTTTATCCTTATGCGAGCTCTTTTTCTCACCCCTGAGCCTCAGGTTTCTGTTTTGTAAACAGGAAGTTATCTCTTCCCAGTCAGAGACAGTGACAGCTAAGATCCTTCTACAGGGAGCCTGGCTAGGAACTTCTCCTAGTGCCAGATGTGCCATCACTCCTGTTGTTACGGCTGTCCCAGCCTCTCAGGGTGTGCCCTCCGCCAGGGCAATGTTCTCCACACCGCTGGCACATAGGCCATGACCTGCTGCCCATCCTTCTCTCCCTTTTTGACAGTGGATGGATGAGCGGGTCAGGCCCCTGCTCTTGCCAGGATGTAGGAAGTTGGGCTGACTCTGACCTAAGATTGACCTAGTTTGACCAGATGTATGCAAAGTATTTGAGCGACTCAACTCACACCTGCTTACCTGCTTGCCAGGGGTCATCGCTGGGTGACCTCCCCCCCCCCCCACCCCGTGCCTGCGGATCTCTCTACCCAGCACAGCCTTGCCTCCTACAACTCAACTTGTCTAGGGCCTGAGGGCTATGGTGGCTGTGGCATGCTACTGCCCCTGGGAATCTTCCAACTGTGCTGCCGGCTAGCAGTACAGCGGCACACTCCCGCCGTTTAGTGATCTGATTGAGAGCAGCAGTCCTCCAAGGGCGGGGCTAGACCCGGAAAACTCTCCTGTCCCATTTTCTCCAACACCAGTCCGGAGGATTGCTGAGGATGAGGAGTGCGCGGCTGTTGGTGCAGCTGCAGAAGTACTAAGGAGAAAAGAGTAGTGGCCGCCCAGACCAGGAGAGAGACTGCAGCTCCACTCTGTATTTCTTTGTTTTTTGTTTGTTTTTCAAGACAGGGTTTCTCACTCTGCAGATCAGGCTGGCCTGGAACTCACAGACATCCGCCTGCCTCTGCCTTCCTGAGTGCTGGGATTAAAGGCGAGCGCCACTACCGTCTGGCCTTGCTGTACATTTTAGCCATTCTAAGTCAGCTTGGGCAAGACCTGACTTTGGGCTAGAAGCTATGAACGCCCTGAATACCTGAGACAGAGTAGTTTCGCTTGTCTCAGGGGAATTGCCAATGGCTTTGCCTTCAGAGAGGTACTCCTCTGGTCCAGCTAGAAAGCAGACCATTTCCGGTAAGCGAAAAGGCCAAGGCCGGTGCTTCACTTGCAATTCCCAACCCTGGTCTGAGCTTTCAGAACTGGAAATTCTCCCTTCAGACACCCTCAGATACCCCTAATGGCACCCCAACAGGACACGTCAGTCAACACTCCAAATTCTATCAAGAGTGGCATTTATTCTCCTCGTGGAGGTGCGGCGCTCCGAGGAGCTGGTGCTATTGTGCTTAGGAAGGAGGTCTGTCCGTCCGTCCGTCTGTCCGGCCGGCCCGGCCCCAAACGGGGGCGGAAGAGGGACACGGCCCGAGTAAAAATCCCGGCCTGTTGCGGGCCAGGAGTATGTACAAGGTGGCGGGGCGCAGGCGGGGGGTGGGGGCGGGGCGGGCCGGCAGCCACAGCCCCCACCCGAGGGCCCCCCGCACCTCGGGCCCTACTTGTAGAATCAGTACAAAATAGGTGCTACCTAAACGTTCCTTCTACCTGAATTCGCTAAGTCGGTTATTGTGCTGCTTAGTTATGGGGGCGGGAGGGGGCCCATGGCTTTCCACGGCGGCAGGGTGTGGGCGAAGCGGGAGATCCTGGCGGGCCCACAGCCCTTCCAGCCTTCTCCATAGGTAGGTAGACAGGAGTAAGGAGTGGGGCAGGGTGGGCGCCTCTGTGTGCGTGTGCATGCGGCACAGGCTGGCAGGCCCAGGCTAGGAACTGTGGGCATTTCGCCAGGTGGAGTTAAGGGGATTGGATATGGGCACTGCTATGCTAGGCCTGCAGGTCCGCACCAGGAGGGTAGCCAAGCTTGGTGCTGGGATGAGGCTGGCCATACCATATACTCCAGCTTGTTGCACCTTAGCGGCACAGAGACAGCAGAGCCTCGTATCTCAGGGAATCAGAAAATGGGTACCTGTATGGGTGGCTCTGGTGAAGCTGGGCCCCGAGACCCTGGGGCCTGTCCAACTTGAGCTGGGAACATAAGGCCCAAGTCAAAGGCAGGGCCTGACTACATCCAGCATAAACGAGGACTGAGGTGGGTAGGAGAGGCCCTATGGGCCCAGGGATCCAGCCCTCTGCAACTGTCTTCCACCCTGGCCTACCCATGCTTGTTGGGCCCGTCACTGACAGGCACCTCCCCGAAGGTAGCCACATCTCTGATTGATTCAGGAAAGGGCCTGACATATCGTAGGTACCCAGTGATGGGTCGGTGAGTGATGAAGGACTGACAGAGAGGCTGTGGTTGATACCATTCCATTCCAGCCTCTGGAACCATGACGCCTGCCGGGCTCTGCCCTGGGGTAGGGAATGGGGAAAGAAAGTCTGCGTGGCCGGCCCCGCGCAGCATCCCTGATCTAGGGGCCTATGGGATGGGTAGGGCAGGGGATACCTGATTCTCAGTAACTCTAGAGGCTGCGGCAGCTTCACATGCAGTGCGCATTATTGCTCTATAGTCTGCATCGGACTAACTAAGAGGAAGGGGAGCGGACAGCCCCGGGAAGGGTTGGGAAGAAGGGTGGGACTGCATGCAGTGATGTCACAAAGGCGGCGGCCAATGGGGCGGGCCCTTGGGGTAGGGTCACCGCCGAGGCTTTGGCATAGACGGGTGAAAGTTGGCAACCGAGTGGGGGCTGGGCCTGGCCTCCGGGAAAGGGCCGGCCTCTGTGAGGCAAAGCTCAGGGGCAGAGGAAGTGGTCCTGGACAACCTAAGCCCCGGGCGTCGGTGGGAAGAATGAGGGTTCGGCGCCCCCTCCCTGACCCGAGTGCAATCCGTTCATAAATAAAACGTATAAATACAGAAAGAAAGAAACCCGACGCGTCCGCAACCCCCCCAGGGGGCTTTACCCGCAAAGCAAATACAGAGGTGTGTAGAGGGCAGTGGCACGCCAGCCTGCCGGCCCGGGTATCCGTCCTCCAACACCCGAAGCCTGGGGAGCGAGGGAGGGGGCCCCGGGGCAGGGTGGGATCGGGGTCTGAGTAGGTCGGATAAGTTCATGCGATTCCGATATGCGTCATTATTATTCGTTATGGAGGACAGAGCCCAGGAAGCCGGGCTGGAAGAATTCGGATTTGGCAGAGGATGCGAGGCGAGGGTAGGAGGGAGGCTCGGACTGAGGCCCCAGAAAGAACCCGAGGGAGAGGGTTGCCGCCGTCCGCGCCCCTCCCCATCCCCAAATCGTCTAGCACTCCCGGGAGGTCTACAAAGCCTGATGAACAGAACGCCTCTGTGGCCCGCCTGCTCTCCTGCTCCTCCTCCGGCCAGCTGCCCGGGTGGAGCTGACTCCCTGGACGCCGGGCTGAAGGCTTGGCCTGGAAGGCTTGGGAAGGGGTGGGGAAGACCTGAGTCTCTGCAACGCGATCCAGGGGCGCAGAGGAGGGAGGAGGGCGCTCCTTACCTCACCTCACCCCTGTCTTCAGAGACCCAACTAAGAGATGAGGTTCGGTTCTGGGTCTGGTAGACCCTATTGCTGGGAGAAAGCCTGGGGCACCCTGGAGGAGAGGGGAGGGGTATCGGGGTGGGTCTCCCCTCGGGACCCTATTGCTTGAAGGGGCTGGCAAGGCTCCTGGCGAGCGGGGCGGGATGGGGCCGGCTCCCTACCCCTATTGCTGTAAGGAGGGGCCCGCCCTCCAGCCCCTCCGCCCTGACGCCAGCGGAGACTTCCCTGGGGGGCCCGTATTGCTGAGAGCCGACCTGGCTGGCGGAGGCCCCGCTGCCCTAGGCTTGAACCGGGCTGAGCTGCGGCGGCGCAGGGGTTGCGGGGCCACCGGCGCCGCCCTTGAAGCAGGCTGACTCGTAGTGCTTGTTGAGATAAGACTTGAGCGCGAAGCTCTTCTTGCAGCGCTTGCACTGGAAGTGCTTGAAGGCGGAGTGCGTCTGCATGTGTGCGCGCAGGTTGGAGCGGTCTGCGAAGGCCTTGCCGCAGTGCGCACAGCCGAAGGGTTTCTCGCCCGTGTGAGAGCGCATATGGCCCTGCAGCAGCCAGGGCCGCGAGAAGGCTTTGCCGCACACGCCGCACTTGTGGCGTAGATCGTGCGTGAGCAGGTGCATAGCCATGGCCGGCATGGACACGTACACCTTGCCACACGTTGGGCAACGCCTTGCCAGCTGGCTGTCCAAGCTGCGGTGCGTTTGCTTGTGGCGGCTCAGGTTCGACGACGTGGCGTAAGTTTTGCCGCACTCACCGCACGCGTGCCGGCCACCAGCGCCCGTGGCTCCTGGCCCCGCACGCGCCTCGGTGCCCGCCCCCACGCGCGTGCCACCCCGACTAGCGGACCCTGATCCAGAGCCTCGCGTGCCCGGCCCGCCCCCACCTCCACTGTCGCTGTCGGGGGCCGCCACCGAGGCTGTGGAGGGGGCCGCGGCAGCATTGGCATTAGCAGCCTTACGGCGTGAGCGCCCATCAGTGATGAAGAAGGCGTCAGCCGCGTAGCCTTCGCTGACCGCCGCGTCGCCGTTGATGTAGCCGCCAGCAGCAGTAGCCAGCTCTGGGCGAGGGGTGGGCGGCGGTGCTGAGCCAGAGGCCGCGGGACCCAGCTCTCCGCGCACAGCCGCAGCATACATAGGCTCCGGGGATGGCCCTTTGAGTAACGCCGCCTCAGCGTCGCCATCGTAGACAGACGCAGGCCCCACGTAGTCACTGAGGTATCCTGCGGGCGGAGGCGGACAGACAGACAACGGGAGGGGAACCAAGCAGCGGGCAAGACACACGCAAAGCGAGCGGCGGGAGACCGAGAAGACACAGCGGGAGACGTTGGGGTCCGGAAGGAAAGCGAACAGAAATTAGGACAAAGGAGAAGGGGCCGGGGACCACAGGGCAGAGAGGATGGAGATCGTGGGGAGGGGAAGAGAGGAGAGAAGAGAGACAGCAGAGGATGAGACAGGGCCAGGCAGGGCTCCTCCCTCGCCGCCCAAGCGCCCCGCCCCCGCGCGGGGAGGAGAGAGAGAAGCATCTTCGGGCGCGGCTGCCCCCCTTCAGCGAGCCTCAAGGTCAGGGGGGAGGGGCGGCGCTCCTCTCTTCCTCCTCCCCCTTCCCCTCCCCCTCGGGTTCTCCCCACTTCAGCAGTTTTCCCTGATTATGCAACACACTGCAGACCCGCCGCGCACAAAGCCAGGGCCTCCAGTCCAGAGACCCCGACGGTCCTTCCTCTTCGGGGTCCCCGGAGCCGCCTTCAGACCCTAAAATCTGCTACCAGACTTGATGCTGTCCCTCTGACTCCATAGGTGTACCAACAAAACCTTAGCGACTTCTACCTAGCCAGCATCTATCTCTGGCCATCACCAGTACTTCTCCATCATCTCCCAGCTGACCACTCACTGGACTTGATCCCTACCCTTGCAGCTTGAACTCATGTACCTCCACCCACTACTTTCTTTATCCTGGGTCCTACTTTGATCCACATTCTTTTCTCTCCATGCCCTAACCTTTCTGGGGACCTTCTCAAGTCCCCATTAGGGGACTAGGAAGACTGCCAATGCATTCACTAGGGGACACGTTATTAGAGACAAGCTGCAGGTGGACATTGTTCATGCCAGTAACTGCAGTTGTTCCCAAAGTACAAGATGGATCTCACAATCTCAGGATCGTAAAGTAAAAGCATACCCTTCACAATGCAGCCTCTAGCCCTTTCAGGGTTGCCCCTAGGCTCTCAGAAATCACTGGGCCTGGTGTCCTCTCACAGGATAAGCTGTCTACCGACCCTGGTATTGGAACTCACCTCCCACATATGCAGGGTCACATATGCAGCCATCCAGACACACTCTCAGTCACATGGTGCACAGCGGCCTCAGTGTCACGTGGTCTCATGTAGTGGCACACAGGCAGGCACACACACAGGGTCACACACAAGCGCACAAAGTCACATGGCCACACGCAGTCACATGGGCCCACACAGGCTTATGCTCTTGCAGGTCACACTTGCTCTGACACCCCACACTGCTGGCACTCCTGTCCCCCTTGCCTGCATGCTAACAGTTGTCCTTGAACTTGGGCATCCTTACACAAAGAGCCTCCCCTGACTCCAATACCTTGGCTTCCCTTGCTCACCTCCTCCTTCCTAATCCTGAGTTCAGGGAAGATACTGCTGTTGCCTCTTCTGGTACCTAGGCCCTGACAGGTGGGTGGCCTTGCTGGACCCCATGCCTACTCCCAAGAGCTCCCAGCATTCCCTAGCTAGCCCTAGGTGCTAGCCTAGGTGCAGCCAAAGAAAAGTGAAAAAGATCCAGATTTCTGGGTGTGGGTTTGCATGTGCCCATATAACTGGGTCTTGTTATGTCAGCAGGTGTCTGTGCAGCTGTGTATGTCAGCACAAGTCAGTGTGGGGGTCCGTGTGTGCCTTTAGTGCTTCCTGTTCCTGATTCCTCTTTCCTACCTCTCCTGTACCCACACTCTGGCCAACCTCGGAAACTGTGTGGCCTTACTCTTCTTCCCTTTCCTCAGCCTTCATTCTCGGTTCTAGCCTCAGGCTGCTTCCGCTGGATCTACATCCCCCCCCCCTCCTACCCTGCCATTCCACCCCCACACTCTGGCCACCCACCCCTTCCAGCAAAGCCCTGGGCCCTGCCCCAGCTGCAGTCCAGAGCGCACCTTTATCCTGCAGTCGCACTCCGAGATCGCTGCGGGCGCGCCCGTAGGAGCTGTCGAGGTCTGCCGAAGAGAATGTGTCAAGTTTGACCTTCTTAACCAGGAAGGACCTGGGCATGATTCCTGCGGGGCTCCGGCAGTGATGGCCTGCAGAGCCGGGGCTCGGGGGGACTGCGTCCGCGGCGAGGCCCCGTCACCATCCGAGGAGCGGTGGAAGCAGCACTGTCCCCAGTCTGGCCTGTGGATGCTGCTGGGCGAGTGTGATTCTCTCTCTTCTTGCTTCCCTGCGTCTCTTCTTCCCCTCCGGATCCCTCCTCTCTCTTTCTCTCTGTCTCTCCCCTTCCTTCGTTCCTTCCTCCTCTTCTCTTCTTTTCTCTTCTTTCCTTCCTTCCTTCCCTCCTCTGGTCCCGGCTTCCCAGCCCGCAGTGCCGCCCCTGGACAGGCGGGGGAGGAGGCTGGGGGGGGGCGGAGAGGGGGGGAGCGGCTCCGTCCCGGGCCCGGAGGCTGCGAATGGGTGCAGGGCTGGCCCGGCCCCACGGCCCCCTTCCCCTCCCCCCCCCGCCGCGGCGGCGGAACCTCAGTCAGTGGCGCCCCATGCCCCCGGGGGCGGCAGCGCCGGGCCAAGAGAACACGACAGTAGCAGCGGCAGGAGCACCAGCAGCTTCAGCACCGCGGCCAGCGCTGGCTAGGGCAGCACCGCGGCCAGCGCCCGGGAGCGCTCAGCTGGCGCTGGCGAAGAGGGGCGGGCCACCCGGGCTTGGTCGCCGGGCGGGGGTCCTCGGCGGGGGTCTCTGGGAGGCTGGCTTTATTGTTCTGCAGTCGGAGCGGGCGGCGGCGGCAGCGGCGGGCGGCGGGCGGGGGTCCTCAGGGGGAGGGGTACTCAGGGAGGGCGGGCCGAGGGAGGGAAGGAGAGAGGGAGGGACGGGGGTCCGGGGGCGGGGCTCCGCTCTCGGACAGCTCCGGGGCAGGCCTCCTGAGCCTGCAAGCCTCTTCTGCCTGCCGCCGAGCGCAGCCTCTGGCTTTTAAAGCCAAGCGCTGGGGGAGGGGGTGGGCGGGGAGGGGAAAAGGCCGGCGGAAATGGCAGCGCCGGGCTGGGCCGGGCCAGGGTCTCCTGGGAGGGGTCCTGGGGATGCCTCGCCTCGACTTGTGCGGAGTTCCCCCGTGCAGCTCGGGGAATGGCGACCTGATACTTGGTGGCATAGTCGGGCGTGTGGAGAGAGGTGGGAATGGGCCTGACACTCACGCACCCCAGACTCTGATTCTTTTGGGGAGAACACAAGCGGACCTCAGCCGGGTACACGCTGCCTCGTATGAGGTCTGGAGGTTAGGCGCGGGATGTGCGGAGGCGGGGAGAGGCGGGAGACCAAAGGAGTGAATGCTGAGGCAGCGAAAACGCAGTGTGGAAACCTGTGTGCGCCCTGTGCCGCAGTGCCTTTTGCCACTCTGTCACCTCGGCTGACCCTGTGCCCGCTGGAGGGACCTCTCTGCCCCCGCCTCTCCCGCGGGACGGATGTCCAGCACAGTAGCGTCGTAGCAAGCTGAGTGTGCATGGTGAGAGGGACTGCCATGCCCCTGTTCCAGAAATTCCGCTCCATTGGTGGTTTCCGCCCTTCCGCGCCTCTACAGCTTCCCTAGGCGACCCGCAACCAGGCGAATAACCCTTCCCGTGGCCGCCCGCCCGGAGTTTGCAGCCCCCATGACGTCAGACCCAATGACCAATGGCGGGGCACTGGGGGTTGGGGGCCTCACAATGGCTGCGCGCGGGTGCATATGTCCCCAATTAGGGCCGGGCGCCGCCATTGTCCCTTCATCGCCCCCTCCTCGCGTTGGGGTCTCTGAACTGAGCTCTCCCCACACAGCCTGCTCGGACTAGCGACTATGGTCTCGGAGCCGCAAGATGGGATTGCAGCGCGGTGACCTTATACGGACTGGCCCCGTCTGGTGCAGAAGCCAGGGCAGCGCTGCAGTGCTGAGCTCAGCTTCCCCTTCTGCGTGCTTGGCTGCGACCTGCATCCACTGCCTCGCGTCCGGCCACGGTGGGTGTGAGCTACCTGCCCCACACTGAGTGTGGAGACCACTCGCCTGCTTTATGCTAGCGGCCCAGCTCCTCAGCGGCCGGACATTCATCTTGCGTGGCAGGCGCTCCCGAGGGGCAGGGCGGGTGCGGCCTCCCCCTTATCGCTGAGCAGCAGCCGGCGAAGATCGCAGTGGGGGGTGGGGGGCGAGGGTTCCCCCGCCAGCCACGCCACTAGTCCCGGCTACTTCCCAGAGGGGACCGGCTGAGGCGCAGCCGGAGGCGTCAGGCCAATTAACATTTTGATTGCTGGACTGGAGTGGGGGGTTCATCTGGAACAAGGTCTAATTACCAGACGGACCCTCGGGGCTCAGGCAGGCTCAACGCCCCCCCCCCACCTCTGTTTGCTGCCTTCTTCTGGACATTGTCCCCACCCCCAACTCTCTCTGTCCTCCCACTTCCTCTAGGTCCCCTCATAGGCTTAGTCATCCTGTCTAGTTCTGTCCCTATACTTTGCCCCTCGGGTCCCTTCTTTATTAGTCGTGGTCCTTGGCCCTTCCAGTCTTTCCTGAGTCAAGTCCCATTCCTCTGTGGCTCTATGCTCAACCCTCTTCTCCATCCCTTCATATATCTCTATCCTTATGTTCGATACACATCCCTTCTCCCTTCCCCCCCCCCCACACACTTTGTCCCTTACTCCTCTCCTTTGGCCCTTAACCCCCTTGATGGGACAGACTATGCCCGGGCACATGTGTCCTTGGGTCTCAGGGGCAGGCAATACCGAGGAAACCATTCAAACAGGCTTTGCTCTGGCTATGGTAGATTCCCTCAGGACCCCCCCCCACACACACACACACACGAAAACACACAGGGAGAGGGGCTCGGCTAGGAGGGGCAGCTGTGTCCAGGCCTTGACCATCAGTCCCCACCAGCCCAGGTGCATGGAGCACATGGGACCCACGTGCAATTACTTGGGCATTCCAACTGGCCTTGTGAACCTGACTCCCTGCCCCCCACTTCCATGTACAGATTCCCCAGACCCTTGATCCAAAGAAGAGTTGAGGCATAGTTGATCACTCCTTTTGACAAGTTATAAGCTCCCTTATACAAGGCCCCACTGAGTCTCTCCCACTGAGAGTCGCAGCCTGAGAAGGCTTTGTTTCTGTAGAAGAGCAAAGCAGCCCTCAATCAGTAGATAACTGCAGGCTCCACTATCCTGGCCCTCTTAGCAAGGCCCTCTTAGCAACTCCCGCAAAACCTCCTCGTGAGGCTTTCTTCTTGCTGTTTTGGTCCAGTTTTTATCCCTTTTCAATAAGGGTCTCAGTGTTTGGTCTGTGAATGTCTTCCTCTGCTTTCCTTATAACTACCCACAGTTCTGCCCAGGTCCCATCATGCAGGAAGGTTTAAGGTGTGTGTAAGTGGGGAGGAGGGGGATACAGGATGGGATGCTCCATTGTCGTGTTGCCAACAGCCCACTGATGTGTGCAGGCCCTTGTGAGCCTGGCATTACTTTGTCCACCTAGGGAATCAATGGACAGCCTCACTGGAGGGTCCACCCCTGGGCAGAGACAGGGGATTGACAGAGAATGGGAAGCTGGATTGAAAGAACTGGTGGGGACTGTTTCTGTGGTGACTGGGTGGGTGAGGTCATTAGCAGGAAGAGGTCAAGGCTTGTAGTGTAGGGCAGTAGAGGCCGGCCTTGCGACGGGGTGGTTCTGGGCTGGCCGAGGTAGCTAATGACGTGTCCTGGGAGAGGATGAAACAGTCTGCAATTCAGTAAGGACTGGGTGACAAGATACCCCACTTCCAAGTCAGGGCCGTCCTGTCAGTACCCTCCCAAAAGGGCTGCTGCCTTAGAGGGTAACACAGAGGGACGTTACCTCTCCTGAGCTCACTAGGAGGGAAGGTCTACTTCAAAAGGCCTGAAGGGCAAAGCAGGCTTGGTCCTCACTGAGGCTGACATTGGGGGCCATATCAACACTGTAACCAATGTCACAAGGAGGGAGGACAGTTTCTCTGTGTAGCCCTTACTGTCCTGGAGTTCACTCTGTAGACCAGGCTGGCCTCGAACTCAGAAACTCAGAGATCCACCTGCCTCTGCCTCCAGAGTGCTGGGATTAAAGGTGTGCACCACCACCGCCCGTCTACTACCATTTTCTAATTAATGTCATGATATGATTCTATCAATGCATCAATGAGTCCTGGTAGTCAATCAGTTTCCAGACGCCCCACCCCTGAACTTTGTTGCACTGGGAATCAGGCCTTCAACATGTGAGCCTTTTGGAGGAACACTTTATTTTAAAACAGTGACAAAGCCAAAGTGACAAGGAGAACTGTAAGAGAGTCTGGGTCACAACACAGCCATAGCTGTGTCCTTAAAAATAAGCAAACCACAAGAAAAAAACACTGGGAAGATAAGAGCCAGGCAGATCCCCAAGCTCATTGGCCAGTCCACATAGCCTACTTGATGAGTTTTTGGCCAATGAGAGACCCTGTCTCAAAAAAAAAAAAAAAAAAGCGAAGGATGTTTCAGAAGTAAGACCCCAGAGGAAGTTCTCCGGTCACACCATGCACATACACAAACCTGCACTCATGATCATTGGCACATAAACACGTATACACACGAAGAGCAAATGTCTAAGAAGTAAACATTTTCATTAAATATAAGATCTGTCTAGTACTCTATAAAAAGTAACAAGTGAAATTTTTAAAAATAAAATTCGATGTATTGGTGTTTTGCCTGCATGTGTGTCTGTGTGACGATGCCAGGTCCCCTGGAGCTGGAGTTACAGTTGCGAGCTGTCATGTGGTTGCTGAGACTTGAACTCAGGTTCTCTGGAAGAGCAGCCAGGATTCATAACTGCTGAGCTATCTCTCCAGCCCCATGAGTGAAATTTTATAGAATGAACATTCTTAGACCCCCAAAGAGGTTAACAGGTGATTGGTATGTGAAAAATAGGATCCCAAAACATGCCAATTTAGCTAGTGATGGTGGCACATGCCTTTAATCCCAACACTATAGAGACAGAACCAGGTGTATCCCTATCAGTTCTAGGCCAGCCTGGTCTACATATTAAATTCCAGGCCCACTAGGGCTACACATTGAAACCCTGTCGATTAATTAATTGATTAATTAATTAACATTTTATTATTAATTAATAGCCAGGGAAGAAATGTAGTTCAGTGGTAGAGCCGTTAAAAAAAAACAAAAAGGGAATTTAATTGGGCCATGGTGGTGCACCTCCAGATGTGTCTCAGCCTTCAGGAGACAGAGGCAGGCAGTCTCTGAGTTTGAGGCCAGCCTGGTCTACAGAGTGAGTTCTAGAATAGCCAGGACTTCACAGAGAAACCCTGTCTCTGAAAACAAAAAGTGTGTGTGTGTGTGTCTGTCTGTCTGTCTGTCTGTCTGTCTGTCTGCAGAGGCCAGAAATGAGTCTGTCTGGAGCTACAGGTGTTGTGAGCTGCCCAGCAGTATAGATTCTGGGAATTGAACTCATGTCCTCTGTAAGAGCAGTATATGTTCTTAACTACTCAGCCATAATCTCTCCAGCCCAGTGGTAGAGCTCTTGTCTAAAATGTAGAACAAGGCCCTAGGTTTAGTCCCCAGTACAGCAAAAAATTAAAATGAAAAATAAAAGTTTGGGACTGGAGAGATGGGTCATCCGCTGAGGACAGTTGATGCTGTTTTTGTTTGGTTAGGTTTGTTGTTTGAGACAGGGTCTTTCTATGTAGTCCTGGCTGTTCTGGAG
Organism: Myodes glareolus; assembly: GCF_982192425.1. Lineage (NCBI taxonomy): Eukaryota > Metazoa > Chordata > Mammalia > Rodentia > Cricetidae > Myodes > Myodes glareolus. Next base: position 38,302,357 of record NC_142044.1, read on the forward strand.
CCAGGCTGTCTTTGAATTCACAGAGATCCTCCTGCCTCTACCTCTTGAGAGCCGGGATTAAAGGTGTGCACCACCATGCTCATCACACTCGCTGCTCTTGCAGAGGACCTGGGTTCAGTTCCCAGGACCCACAGGGGGTTCATAACTCCAATTCCATGGGATCCGACATCCTCTTCTGGCCTCTGTGGGTACCAGGCACACATGTGGTACACACACATATGTGCAGGCAGAGTACTCATTACAAAAAAAAAAAAGCACTCATGATAGCACATACCTTTAGTCCCAGCTCTCAAGAGGTAGAGGCAGGTAGATCACTGAGTTCAAGGCCAGGCTGGCCTACAGAATGAGTTCCAGGACAGCCAGGACTATGTAAAGAGACCCGGTCTTAAAAAAACATTCTTCAAGCTCCCAAATTGGACCACTAATGCTTTCCAGGTCCTCTCGGCCACACAGGACAGAGCTACTGCTGAAGCACCTGGCTCTCTGCACTGAGCATCTGGCATGAAGATATCTATTGTTGACTGTTCTCTTCAACCAGAACAATGGTTCTCCACCTTCCTGCTGTGCAATATTAGTTTAAGATGGGTTACATTCGTTTATGCTGTGGAATATTGGCTTAATGATGCAAAGCTGTGTTGCATTCTTTTATGTTGCATTTGTTTAGCTCTGTGAAGCTGTGTTACTGTGCCTGTCTAAAACACCTGGTTGGTCAAATTAAGAGCTGAATGACCAATAGCTAGGCAGGAGAGGGCTAGGCGGGGCTGCCAGGTAGAGAAAATAGGAAACCGGAGGAGAAATCTAGGCTGGAGAAGCAGCAGGGAGTAAGAAAGGAAAAGGAGAGGAGAGGACCCCAGGGACCAGCCACATAGCCACACAATTAACCATGAGGAAGAAGGGAAGAAAGACGGAAAAGGGCAAAAAGCCCAGCGGCAAAACATAGTTAATTTAACCAGGTTAATTTAAGTTAGAAAAACTGGCTAGACATGAGCCAAGCTGGGGGCTGGAGAGATGGCTCCGTGGTTAAGAGCAGTGACTGCTCTTCCAAAGGTCCTGAGTTCAATTCCCAGCAACTACATGGTGGCTCACAACCATCTGTAATGAGGTCTGTGCCCTGTTCTGGCCTACAGGCATCCATGGAGGCAGAATGTTGTATACATAATAAATAAATAAATCTTAAAAAAAAAAAACAGCTTATGATCTCTATTAAAAAAAAAAGAAAGAAAAATAAGCCAAGCAAAGGCTGAGCATTCATAAGTAAGAATAAGTCTCCGTGTATTTATTGGGAGCTGGGTGGCAAACCCCCAAAGAGTAAAACAACCAACTATACCTTCCTAATGCTGCAACCCTTTAATACAGGTTCCTCATGTGTGGTGATCCCCAACCATAAAATTAATTTTGTTAGTACTTCATAGCTATAAGTTTGCTATTGTTATGAACCATAATGTGAATATCTGTGTTTGCTGATAGTCTTAGGGGACCCCTGTGAAAGGGTCACTTTATCTCCCCCATGGGTCATAACCCCAGTTTGAGAACTGTTGTAGGAGGCCGCTTGTTCATTTCCCAGCCGCCCAGCCAGACTCCTGAAATAATCACATAGAAACCATATTATCTGCAATACTGTTTGGCCAATAGTTTAAGCATATTCCTAGCTTGCTCTTATATCCTAAACTAGCCCATCTCCATTAATCTGTGTATCGCCACATGGCTGTGGCTTACCGGGTAAAGCTCCATCCGGTGTCTCTCTCTGGTGGGGCTACATGGCGTCTCACTGACTCTGCCTACTCTCTCTATATCTCTTCCAGCCTGGCTATATTCTGTTAAGCCATTGGTCAAAAGCAGCTTCTTTATTAACCAATAAAAGCATATACAGAATAACTTCCCACACCAGAGAACCACTGCTCTAAGGGACCCAGATGAATAAGATGTGTGTACAAAACTGTCATAATGAAACCCATTATCTTGGATAATTAATATATGCTTCTAAACATGGAGTGCCCATCAAAGATGAATGGATAAACAGCAGAAATTACTAGTGATGTAGCTTAATGATAGAACTTGCTTGGTGTGTGGGAGGTCATGAGGTCAATTCCCAGTATTTCAAATGAATGGATGAATGATTGATAAGTAAAAAGTTAAAGGTTGGGGGGCTGGAGAGATGGCTCAGTGGTTAAGATCATTGCCTGCTTTTCCAAAGGTTCGGAGTTCAATTCCCGGCAACCACATGGTAGCTCACAACCATCTGTAATGAGGTCTGACCTGCAGACATACACACAGACAGAATATTGTATACATAATAAATAAATCAATTAATTTTAAAAAAGTTAAAAGTTGCCATCAACCACCAAAAGGAGTGAGACAAGGAGTCGAATCTCCCTGGAGCCCACAAACTCTGGTCTCCGGAGCAGTGAAAAAAGTTTTGTTGTCCCTGGAAACCAATACTGTCCCCCTCAGATTCTGAGCTGGTTTGTTTGTTATGGAGCTGCTGGTGAAGCCCCAGCTTCCCATGTTATGCAAGTATCCCCTGAGCTGTTTCTCTTGGCCTCAAGTTCTTTAAGCCTTGAGTTATGTTGCAAGCGAGACTTCAGATGAAGAGAGAACACTTACATTTTCAAACAAAATCTGGAAGAAACATTTCCTATCTAGATAGAACTCACCAGGCTGAGTTCATTTTTTTGTTGTTGTTGGTTTATAGTCATCAGCATGCAATTTTTTTTATTATTATTCAGATAGGGTTTCATGAATCCCAAGCTTGTCTCAAACTCAGTGTAGCTAAGGATGAACTTGAACTTGATCCTCTTTGGTGTATTACAGGCATTCATCACCAGACCTGGTTTACGCAAAGCTTGAGACTGAACTGTCGGCTTTGTGTAAGTGAGGTGAACACCACGCTAACTAAGTCTCAACCCAAGCCCTGCACAAGAGTATTAAGGAACAGCCTCTGGGCATAAATAACATCTGGGGCACCACCTGTGAAATGCTTTTGGTGTCAAGGTTAAGTCCCCAGTGTAGGTGTCAAGACTTTGCATTTGGTGAGCTCAAAGGTTGGAGCAATGTTCACACTGTTTTGTTTTGAGACAGGGTTCCTCTGCAATCCAGGTTGATCTTGGACTTGTGACAGTCTCCAGTCTCAGTCTTCTAAGTGTTGACATTACAAACATGAGCTACCAGGCCACCTCTTCCAACAATCGTAGGTCCCCACAATACTTTGTACTAGAAGTTACCTTGAAGAAATTCTTGGGTGTAAACCTTGCCTATTGAACTGACTTGTTATCTAAATGGTTGAAATTTAGATAACAGGGTGTGTAGAGGAGTCCTGCTGACTTGGATTAAATGGGCTAGATCGAGAGAGAGAGAGAGAGAGAGAGAGAGAGAGAGAGAGAGAGAGAGCGAGCTTGAACTTCGCCATTTTTTGTAGGAACAAAGGAAGCCAAGAATTTGGGTGGTTAAAGGGCAGAGCTAAGAATCAGAAATAGGCCTGGTGGAGGTGGCTGCGTCGGCGTCACACGCCTTTAATCCCAGCACTTGGAAGGCTGAGGCAGGTAGATCTCTGTGAATTTGAGGCCAGCCTGGTCTACAGAGCGAGTTCCAGGACAGTCAAGGAAAAAAGAATTTGAGACAGCCTGGAACTACAGAGCTAGTTCCACAATAGCCTGCGCTACACGGAGAAATCCTGTCTCGAGGAAAAATAAAAGAGAAAGAGGAGGGGGAGTAGGAGAGAAAAGGAAGAGGAGGAAGAAGAGAAGAAGCTGAGAACCAGCTACTGGAGAAGTGCAAGGCTCTAGAGCAAGGCCCCTACTTCAGGACAGCAGGATATCTGCTGCTTCACCTGCTCCTGCTTCAAAAATAAATTTTGTTTTGCAGTGGTGGGGTTCAAACCACGGACCTCGTACATGCTGAGCAGATAAATGCTATACCACTGAACTACATTGCTGGCCCCAAAATGTTACCTAGTCCCCTCTCCATTTTCTGTGACACAGGGTATCACTATGTAGTCTAACTGGCCTGAAATTCGACATGTAAATCAGGCTGATTTCAAACTCAGAAGTTCTCCAGCTTCTGCCTCCCTAGGATCAAAAGCCTGCACCACCACACCTGGCTGATTTCACTCATTAAATCCAGCCTCCTAAATGCAGGGATTAAAGTGTATACCTCCAGGCCAGGTTCAATATGTTCTATTCCTATGCTTAATTTGTCACAACTAAGAAACCCAACACTGATTGGCACATTAACTGAACCCAGGCTTTATTTGGAGTTACCAATTTCCTCACCAACGTCGCCGTTCTATTCCCAGTGCCAGCTCAGTCAAGGTGATATACTACGTTTAGGCTTGGCATCTGCTTTGTCTCTCGTGGTCTGTGACGGCTTCTTAGCCTTTCCTCGCTCTCTACGGCTTTGTTTTGAAGGAATGAGGTCTCATTTTGTAGAATGGAGTATTTCATAGAATACTCCAACTGGGCTCATTATGTAGTCCAGGCTTCAGACTCCAGTTTCCCAAGCACTGAGATGATATAATCGCACGCATATGCCACCATACATTCCGTTGGCCTGTTGCTCTCTACTTTCTTACTGAAGTCTGGTACATGACACTGAGGTGACTGATGTCCACTTTGGTCATCTGATTTAAAGTTGTATCTGCCAAGGTGATCCACTGTCCATTTACCAGTTCCCTCTTCTGTACTCTGCTTTGGAAGCTGTCTACAGCCCACATTTCAGGCTGTCTTCGTAGCAGTATCTACTGAAGACATTCCATCTCTTCATCATTAATGTGCACAGTGTGGGGACTGGGTTTTTAACGCTCAGCCCCAAGGGAGGACTGTGCCCGAGGACCGTCGTGTGCATCTACACCTGACAGAGATGCTTAGACTCTGGGCTTCAACCTGTGTGGAGCGCTCAATGAAATGAGGGGCCTGTAAGGGGTCTGTATCTTGCAGGGGAGATCTAGACGGTGTACTCTGGTGGACTGTTTATGCTCACGGCCCTGCTCTTCCTGCCTGCTAAGGTCATCTAACCCCTCCACACAGTGATGGCTCTCCTGTGTAACTTTCTGTCCATGGAGGCATCCGTATGCACATACGCTGAAACAAGTGCCCTCTAGGCCTGCCCTCTTATTATAGCCTCTGAGAACCAACACCTGGGAACCTGCTGAATGATTAGATGCTACTTGGTAAAGGGTCCTGCATGATAGCAGGTCATCTTGGACATTGTGGCCCCAACCAAACTCCTAGCTAGTATAGCTCCATGAATTATCCCAGCTACATAGGTAGAGTATACTGACTCTGTTGAGGGGGGCTAGCCCACAGAATTTGGGGGACATTGCTGTTTTATGGTTTGCATACTCTGGATGCTGAAGTAACTATAGTGAACTGAAACCTTGCCCTCTTCCTCCTCAGCTTGGATTCCACAGACCAGAATTAAAACCAGTCATATTTTCCTGGCTAAGTGCCCACTGAGCAAATCTGAGCCGCAGAGTTCTGCTTTTCTAGATTATGAAGTCACACATTTACAACGCAAGTGGGCAGTCCCTTGCTATACATTCCTGTCTGGTTATTCTCCCATTCCATGGAATGCCATTTCATACCCCCTTTAAAAATTTTATGTGCACTGGTGTTTTGCCTGCATGCATGTCTGTGTGAGGGTGTCAGATTTTGGAGTTACATTGTTAAGCTACCATGTGGGGGCTGGGAGTTGATCCCAATCATGCCTCTTTTTTTTTTTTTAAAAAAAAAAAAACAAACTGTGCTCTATACCACTAAAATGGCGATCAAGCTGAGTGTCCTGTGCAAGCCTGTACTCCTAGCACCTGAGAGGAAGAGGAAGACCCTAGTTTGAGACCAACCTAGACTTGGCGGCTCTCCAAGTTCAAGGTCAGCCTGGACTATAGAGTGAGTTCCAGGACAGCCAGAACTATTCAGAGAAACCCTATCTCAAACAAAACAAAACAAAACAAAAAAACAGAAAAGAAAAGAGAAGAAATGGCAGAAACTGAAAACTTACGTATAAGGACAGTTCCTGAAATTAAAAACATTGTTCTATTGCCTTAACCAGGAATTATTTAAATAACCTCCTAAATGATATGCAGTGCAGGCTGAGGATAGTCCATTGTGACCATATGCCTGACCAGCTATTTTCTAGGGCAGAATCAGAGGAGGAGAGGGAAAAGACCCTGCTCCCAAGCACACTTGTAGCCCTCATCTTCTTCCTTTTCTGCTCATCCAAGAACATGGTTCCTACAAGTATTCAATCACCTGCTTCATAATAAATCTTTTGGAACAGTAATATTTGTACACTAGTATTCTTTTAAAAATGTTTATACATGTATGTATGTGTGGTGTGTGTGTGTGTCTGTGTGTCTATATGTCTGTGGTGTGCCCGCTTGTGAGTACAGGTGCCCACAGAGACAAGAGGGTGCTAGATTCCCTGGAGCCAGAGTTGCGGGCAGTTGTGAGACACTTCATTTGGGCCCTGGAGACCAGTGTTGGGTCCTCTATACGAGCAGTATGTTCTTTTAACCACTGAGTCTCATCTCCAACCCCACAATATGTCTTAACTATACCCAAATGAGATCTACATCTTGTAGGCTGCCATCTCTCTACTTGAGTTTCACTGTTTCCCTCCCTCTCCTTGCTTGTGCAGAGCTTATGAGGCCCTTGTCTGAAGTCCCCATCTTACGGAGCATAGGTTCCCCCTCCTCCTGTTCCTGGTTCCCTGTCTCTGAAGGCTCTTCCTCTGCCTCTGCCTCAGATGCCAGGTTGGCACCCTTGTACGTGTTTTCGTCTACTACCCCTGCCTAGCTGCCAGACACATCTTACCCAGGCCCTCAGCTGGTCAATTTTGTCAACTTGACTGAACTTAGAAGCACCATGGAAAAACTGCTAGGTATGTCTGTGAGACCCACCTTAAATGTGGGTAGCAACATCTTGTGGGTTAGAATATTGGTTGTATATAAAGGAGGAAGTGAGCTGAGCACCAGTATTCTCGCTCTGCTTCCCTACTTGTCGATAGCAATGAGACCAGCTACTCTGTGCTCTTGCTTGCTGTGCCTCCCCCGCCATAACAAGCTGTATCCCATCACTCACGAACCAATAGAAACATGTTCTTTAAGCTGTTTCTTGTCTGGTATTTGGTCACAGCAACAAGTAACCGATCGAGATGCAGACCTCTGCATGCAGCTCCTTCCTTCCCCCCATATCTTTCTGGTTAAAATAAAAAAATAAATAAACAAATAAAACTCCGTGCAGGGATAAAAAAAAATTACAGTTCAGTGGGACACCGTTTTCCTAGCACCTGAGTCCCTGAGTTCAATCCTCAGATCTGAAAATAATGGCAAATACTGAGTGATTTTGCCCGGCAACTTCAGGCCTGACTCCCCTGAGAACGCTTACTCCTATCCTGGTCACCAGCCCCAGTGCCCAGGACAGAAATCCTGGGCCATACAAGAAGCGGCTTTGCTTTCCAGGTTCTACCTATCCAGTAAATTGTTCAAGCTGTGACCCCGGCTGACTCCTCTCTACAGTTCCTGAAGCCTCAGTGTTCCCACTGCTCACAGTGTCCTCTGGCTCACAGAGCTTCTCGTTGAGCTTCCCAGCCATTTTCCATTGGCGTGACTAACAGTTTGGGATTTTCCACGGACATTTTCTGTCCATCATCCTTTCCTTCCTATCCTTCCTTCTCTCTGTTTCCTTCCTTTCTTCCTTTTTTTTTCCCCCTACAGATTGATGGAGCCTATGCCTTGCACATGCCAGGCAAGCATTCCACTGTGAGCTATATCCTACACTCCAGATCCCTTATTAACTTTTTTCTTTTTTCCGAGACAGAATCTCATTATGTAACCCAAACTACCTCCACCTCCTGGGTGCTATGATTATGCCTAGCCCCTTAGTAAGTTTTATTGTTATTGTTGAAACAAGGTCTCATGTAGCCCAAGACTGGCTTGAAACTCACAATGTATCAGAGGATGACCATGAACTTCTGATCTTCCTGCTTCTATCCTCCAAAAGCTGGGATTACAGGTATGTGCCAGCAAGTCTTGCTCCTTAACATTTGAACAAGGAGTCCATATTTCCTTCCTCCCCCCACCCCTGCCCTGAGACAGGGTTTCTCTGTGTAACAGCCCTGGCTGTCCTGGAACTTGCTTTGTAGACCAGGCTGGCTTTGAACTCAGAGATCCGCCTGCCTCTGCCTCGTGAGTGCTGAGATTAAAGACGACCATTAGGCAAGGCTCCATATTTTCATCTTGTGGCTCTACAAATTACATAGCTAGCCTAGTCCTAGGGACACATGTCAACATGTTGACCAGAGCCAGGTGGACAGCGGTCTTCTGCTCCTGTGGCAGCCCCAGGCATCAGGAGGCCTCAGGTGCCAGTATGGGAGCTAGAGTGTTCTGTCAGACAAGGGAGCTCCTACCAGAGACACAAAGCATAGGCCGTGGTGGACCGGACAGCTCGGCCGAGGACTCTGGGAGTCACGTGTGCATAAACACAGTCCTGTATATACCAGAAGGCCCAGGGCATATCATCCAGCTCTGCCCCCATATCACTGCTGGCTGGACTAGAGGCAGGTGCCTACCAGACAGACCAATCATATTCTGACTCCTCGGCTTCATTGGTTAGCCCCAATTCAGTATTGCTAAGAGGGACAGGAAGACCCAGCTTAGTGACGAGTTCAGACAATCAGAAGCCAGGTTACATAGTTTCCCTGTTTCTTCCAACCCAAACTGTGGAATTTACTTTACTCCAGTAGTGGAGAAGATGGGATCCTCAGGCCCTAGAGAGTTGTGCTAGGGGAAGACCCTTAAAGGAAGCCCCCTCAAAAGCAAATAAACAGACAACAGAAAACCACCTGGCTGGAGGTTGGAGCAGCTTTAGTAAGAGGAAGGCTAATGGGTGGGGCTGGCTGGCAGTCCCTCCAGGATGGGGATAAGGGGCAGCATAGGGAAAAGGAGTGTGGAGTGGGGTTCAGGCCCCAGAGTTAAACATCCAGGTCGGCGACACTTGTCTTAGTGTAGACTTGTGTTTTTCGTTGCACAATGCCAGGGCTAAAGGTGGCCCCCAGTGGCCAATGGCGGACAACATGACGGTAGGAGGAGGCCAAGTAGTCAAAGTAGTTGATGTTAAGTTTCCGGGCGATGTGCCGACCCAGGAATTCCATTTGCTATGAATAAGTGAGTGGCAGTCAGTTGTTCGTTCTCCAGATAGGAGAATCCCCACCAGCACGCTCTTTACATACTCCTTCCCTTGCCCCAAGGAGTTACGCTACCCCTGCCCAGAACCCACAGTGATCTTGCCACCCTTAGCAGAGGGGAGGCCTCAACAGAGGAAAAATAGCCCCATTCAAGAACTCTAAGCAGTAGTTAGTATCTTTTGTGGGGAAGGGAGGGCAGGACCCACCTCATAGCGCTCTGACAGCTGCACCAGAACAAGTGGCTCTAGCTTGTGGCCACAAAGAACCAGCTGGAAGAAGCACCTGCCATAGACTGCCAATAGATGAGCAACTGAGCCAGGAACCTAACCTCCCAGAGCCTGGGGGTGGGGTGTAGGATGGTAGGGGCGGGGCCTCCAAGGTGGGCGTGTCCAGATGGACTATTGGCCCCTCCCAGCTCTGAATCCACATCCCTCTCCCTCTACCCTCTCCTATCCCAGGCATCACCGTCAGAGCTGAGGGCCAGGCGCACATAGACCAGATGCATTGGGCCCTGACACACAGTTCGGCCACTGATGGAGAAATGGTACATGCCGCGGGTGTGGTTCAGCACTAGGCGGCGCGGGGGGATTGAGGAAACCATGAGCCACAGGCCTATAGCCATGCCATAGAGAGAAAAGCACCAGGTCTCCTGCTCCCGCACCTGTGGGCACCAAGGATTGACAGGGAGGTGAGCTCTGGCTGGAGCTGCTGTGTGGCCCTCATGCCAAGGGAGAGGAGGGTGAGGTGCAGGCGCTCTGACCGTGCTCAGGACGTCAGAGCAGACCAAGACAAGGCAGACGATGAAGAGCAGCGTCCCCTTCCAGAGCGTGTCCAGGTAATACTCGAGCACAAACACTGAGGATAGCATGGCCCAGCACATGAGGACAGCCTGGAGCTGCCCCAGCTGCTGGACAGTGCCAGGGGGACCCTCCCAGTGGAGGTTCTCCATGCTACTACAGTGTCTGCCCCCCACCAAGTGCACCTGCTTACCTACCCTCACCCACCCAGCTTCAGCCAGCCTCTCCACTTGTGGGAACCTAGCCATGCCCAGTCCCCTGCCCACCATCTGGCTGCTGCTGCTTGAAGGGGTAAAAGCTGTTGCTCCTGAGGCGACTGGCTAAGTGGCGCTCAGTAGAGAAGAGTCCTACGGCCCAGAGCTGGAAGCGTGTGGCAAAGACAGACGTGGGGAGGCCAGTGGTCTGCTCCTTGGGGACCTGGTTAGGTAGAAGTAGTCAGCATACAGCTTGCCCTCTGCCACACCATCCACTGTCTATATACGGGGTTCCCACCCGAGACAATTCCAGGGCTGCAGTTCAGGACGGAGCAGGAGCTGCCAGACAACAGGGGGGCCGGGAAGTAGATAACAATCTAGGCTGAACTGCCTGGGTTCTAGAAGTTCAGGGCAAAGGATTCTAGAAGGGGCTATTCTATTGACCACACCTTTCTAGTGAGCATGCACTCTCTGGCCAGTCTCCATGACCTGGTAGGCCACGTGGCTTCGTCATGGCTGGACAGCCTAAGCCACTGTTGCCAACATTATCAACTCACGGATTCTGGTGGCTGATAAAGGCCTTTGTGCCTCCTTTTCACCATTTATTTATTTATTTGGCTTTTTGAGACAGGGTTTCTCTGTAGCTTTGGAGCCTGTCCTGGAACTAGTTCTTGTAGCCCAGGCTGGCCTCGAACTCACAGAGACCTACCTTTGCCTCCTGAGTGCTGGGATTAAAAGTGTGCACCACCCCCGCCTGGCTCTTTTCACCATTTTATACCTCACTCCCTACCCTATCCCAAGGGTGGAATTCACAGTTCAAGAGTCAAACCCTGCAGTGAGCAGACACAGCAAATCCTTGGGCTAGGAGACCTAAGGGCCATTCCCACATACACAGGCCTAGGATGCTGTAGCTGCTCCATCAGGTATGATCCCTGTTTTCCACCCAACAACTTTCTCTAAGGACCGTACATGTTGGTCCATGCTTGTAAGTCTATCACCCGGGAGGCTGAGAGGTGAACCTGCTGTGAGTGGAAGGTCAGCCTGGGCTACACTGAGTTCCAGGCCAGCCTGGGTTAGCATGAGCAGAATCTCAAATAAAACAACAAGGGACCATACAGAATGCTTAAAAATACTTTATTGTAACAAAAGCTCAAATGTATGCAAGTGTAAAGGGGCGGGACAAAGCTGGTTGGTGTCCAGTTAAGTGGACTAACTGGAGGACAGCGGGCTCGTAAGCAGCTGCTCTAGACACCACTGAACTTCCTCCAGGCCCCGGTAGGCACGCTTCAGTCCCCTGGGGAGGCACCGGCAGGACTCCAGATTGAGATACAGCAGCCCTGGGCAACTGCTAATCACAGAACTGTGGAACAGGCAAACCATGGGAAAGTGAGCTGTTGGCCAGGGAGCCTTGTCTGTCCTCACTCTACACCAGGTCTATGGCCTCGAGCCACCCAGGTCTAAGCCTAGTTCTCCTGATGTCCCCAAGTAGGAGTCTGACCTACACTCATCTTGGTCCCTGAAAAAGTGAAACGAGGGAGGACCCCTCTGGTTCCTCAAGTCAGATAAGCAGTACAAAGTTCACAGAACTAGAGAAAGAGGCACTGACCTGACTGTGCTTGGTGTAACTCGGGTACCCCTGAGATTGAGGGAGCACAAGGCTGGATGTAAGCCCCCAGAGGTGTCAGAGAAAACGGCTAGGGCCTGTTCCAGGTCTTTCTCACTGAAGCCTTGGCCACTGATGTCAAGCTCCCTGAGGCTGTGATACCACTTTTGGGTCAACAGGGGGCTGCCTTTCTTAGCCAGAGTCAGCCCGTCATACATGTATAGGCCCAGGTACAGCTGTTCCAGCTCTGCAAGGAGAGAACTGGGTGTGAACAGCAGGCAGTCAGTGATCCCCCCCACCCCACCTACCAGGCAGGCCAGCTGACCTTGACACGGTAAATCACACAGGCCAGCAGGTGTGATCCTAGCACAGCTGCGAAGATCCAGCAGGCGCAGCTTGGGAGAGCAATGGAGCAAGCGGCCCAGAACCTCGTCGCTCACAAAGCTGCAGGTGGAGCCAGCCAGGCAGAGCTCCTCAAGACTGGGGAAGCCTGGTCCCTGGGGCACTCCTCGTCCACAAGGCTTCGGAAGCCAGAGCAGATTCAGCAGTCGTAGCACCTGGAGTCGGGAGAAGGGGCCAGCTGCAGACAGGTCGGCGAATGGCAAGTGGGGGAAGGTAGGGCATGGGTACCTGTAGCCGGGGGCAGGCTTTCTGCAGAGCCTCTATGGGCAGCTGCAGGGGCGTACTGTTGCAGTTCATGCCAGTGCTGACCTCCAGGACCTGGAGCTGGGGGCAGCAGCTACCCTGTAATGGTGGGGACACACACTAGGTCAAAAGGCCTGGCAGTTCCCACTCAGCTCTGCCCCTGCCTATCACCAACCTACCAGCAGTGCACCCAAGATAGCTGTCGTCTGGGAACTGTAGGTCAGCCACAGCTTCCGCATTCGGGACCCTGCCTCCTCCAAGAAGCTCACCACAGCTGTGGACTCTACCTAGGGATCCAGTACAGGGGTGTGTGTCACCTCACAAGAGCCGAGGCTTTTGCAGGGCCTCTTGGGGGCGCAGGACTCACTATGGAATGGTGTAGATCCAGGCTGTGGAGCTGGTGGCAGGCTTTGGCTAACATGACCAGGGTGTCAGCAGTCACGCTGTGGCAGTCTGAAAGCTTGAGGAAGGTGAGCCGGGGGCAGAACTTGCTAACCAGCTGTGGCAAGAGAGAGGTCATGTGGGGTTGGGGAGGGAGGTCCTGACAAGTCCATCCTGTGGCCCAGCTATGACTCCATTCTGTCCAGGCCCACTTTGGTGCATTTTCCTCTGACAACTTCCTACCTAAGGTGTCAGCAAGACAGAACTGGGCAGGCAGACAAGCAGACATCTCTGTGGGGCAGCACCAGGGCACTCCCCGAGAGTGGGCAACACAGATGTTACAGCTGGTGTTCAGGGCAGGCTCAAGTTCTTACCTCCAACACAGGGCGTACTTGAGACTTCCAATGGATGAGGGTCAACCTCTGGAGCTGAGAGAACCTGGGCGACAGCAAGGCCCACTTGTACTAGATTCCTCATGCTTGCCCCTCTGGCCAGCAACCTCCCTACCCAACACTGACGCAGGGAGGCACTGGTAAAGCAAGGGAATGAGATGACAAGGGACCCTCACCGATTGGGTATGAGCCACTCCAGGGAAGCAAGGAGTTTCTTCTCTGCCTTAAGGTTGCCCTTGGCAGCCCGGCCAACCAGCGGGGGTGACAGGGTCACAGTGTGCCAGAGTGAAGGATGGGAGGTGGCTTCATGCCAACGGCGGCAAACGCGTGCAGCCCTAGGAGAAGAAACAGTTCGCTCAGAGTGTATGGCTTTTCCTGAGTGATGCCTACAATAAAGTGTCTTAGAAGCAGCATATCTGCCCTTGCAACTTGCAGCGCAGCGGTCTCAAAGTCGGGCTTCGGGGACTCCAAGTGGAGACAGGTGCCGGAGCACTCGTGTATACCCGTTGAGATGCTTTGCCCTCTGCCTTGCAGCTCAACCCGCTCAGTGGGCCAGTCCCTACCCCGGCAGGCGCTGTTGTTAGTGTACCTGCCAAGAAACGGCATGGGCCCATGAGCCGCAACCAACAACCCGAAAATATGCACCAGGACTTCTAAGGGAATACGGTCTCCCCAGCCGGAGTCCGGGCCCTGATCGGGCGACGGCTCAGGTCGGGGCTTAACCCTGGGCTTGGCTGCCGCTGTGGGACCGCGAGTCAGAGGTCTCGGAGCGCGGCGAGGGGCGCGCCTGTGCGCGCGAGCGCGGGTAGGTTCTAGGTCCGGCAGCACGAGTAGCATGCTGTCCGCTTGCAACAGGTGGTATCCAGAACCGCGAGGTGCTAGCCTGTCCCACCACCAGTCCTCGGCCGAACGGGCTCGCGCATCGGCCCGCTTGGCGCCTCGAGCTCGACGCCGAACTCTCCCAGATGATACAGGAGCCATAGCTCCTGTACCTCAGCAAAAGCGGAAGGTGGGTGTGTGGGCTGGGAGGAAGAGGCGTGGCCCCGGCCTCGGGCCTTCCACTACTCTTAGCTTCCGGGGGCGGGACTTCCGCTGGGAGTCTAGCGGATTTGAGGGCGTCTCCATCCAGTCCCGGAGCTGGGGTTTGGCTGCGTCCCGAACCAAGTGGCGTGTGCTCCTGGTGCTGGGCGGGCAGCTTCTGCCCCACGCCCCTGAAGCATAGCGCTCGGCGGTGGAGCCCTGGGTACTGACAGCCAGCCACGCCCCTCGCAGACCCGCGCCGGCTGCCTTGGAGTTCGCCGTGGTCCTGATTTGTTTAGCAGTGCTGAGACTTCATTCTCCTCAAGCACCATAGACTACTCCTTTGCTGGTCCTCCTCCCGGGAGCCACGCTTTAGGCCAGCTTCTTGCTCTCCCGCTTGCCAGTCTTGCTTTGTGGGGTCCCGGTGCAGGCTCCTTGGTACGTGCTGCTCCTGGTCTATCTGCCGCCTCCCTCCAGGTACCTTGGTCTTGCCATCTGTTTACCTCAAACCCCGGTTCTGTCCACTCGCTTAAAATTTTGTCTCCCTCCAGCTGGAAGAGGTTTGGCTCCTAGAGTAGCCAGGGAAGCTTCGGACCTACGTGGTGACGAGTGGACTGTGAACCTGCGCTTTGTCCTGGAGGGCCCCCTTTGACCTAATGGCAGCACCTCCGCTGGGCCGACTGGTGCTGACCCATCTGTTCGTGGCCCTCTTCGGCATGGGCTCCTGGGCTGCGGTCAACGGAATCTGGGTAGAGCTGCCTGTAGTGACGAAAGAGCTCCCGGAGGGTGCGTGAAGTGGGTGGAGATGGGCCGCAGGTGCTCTTTGTTCCTTAGCCTGGTGCGCTTACACGGTCTCCTCCCTCCACTGCAGGTTGGAGCCTCCCTTCGTACCTCTCTGTGCTTGTGGCTCTGGGGAACCTGGGTCTGCTGCTGGTGACCCTGTGGAGGCGTTTGGCCCGCGGCAAGGGCGAGCGGATACCTATCCAAGTGGTGCAGGGACTAAGCATAGTGGGCACAGCCCTGCTGGCCCCTCTATGGAATCACGTGGCCCCAGTGGCAGGGCAGTCCCACTCTGTGGCCTTCCTCACGCTGGCTTTTGTGTTATCACTGGCCTGCTGTGCTTCTAATGTCACTTTCCTGCCCTTCCTGAGCCACCTGCCCCCTCCCTTTTTACGCTCTTTCTTCCTGGGCCAGGGTCTGAGTGCCCTGTTGCCTTGTGTGCTAGCGCTGGTGCAGGGGGTGGGCCGCCTTGAGTGCCTGCCCGTGCTGGCCAATGATACCACTGGGCCTCCTATCCAGCAGTCCCCCATCAATTTCCCCGAGCGCTTTTCTGCGACCACTTTCTTCTGGGTTATGACTGCCCTTCTGGGCACTTCTGCTGCTGCCTTCCAAGGTCTCCTGTTACTACTGCCGTCTTCACCCTCTGTCCCCACGGCGGATGCAGGGCTTCAGATAAGAACACCAGGAACAGAGGAGGAAGAGGAAGAGGAAGAAGAGGTCTCACCGTTGCAGGAGCCACCAGGCCAGGTGGCAGACACTGCTCCCAGCCCAGACCCTAAGGCCCATCAGCTGTTCTCTTCCCGCAATGCCAGTCTACTGGGGCTGCTGGCTGTCACCAATGCTCTGACCAACGGTGTGCTGCCGGCTGTACAGAGCTTTTCCTGCCTGCCCTACGGGCGCCTGGCCTACCACTTGGCTGTCGTACTGGGTAGCTCCGCCAACCCCCTTTCCTGTTTTCTGGCCATGGCAGTGCTGTGCAGGTGCCCATGGGCCCCAAGTCCCGGTGGGGAGGAACTTGAGGTCAGCCAGGGCGTGGGACAGCCAATCCTGAATCTCAGCCCATCCTTGGCAGGTCTCGGGCAGGGCTGTATGGTCTGTCTATTCTGGGCATGTTCTTTGGAGCCTACCTGATGACACTGGCAGTCTTAAGTCCCTGTCCTCCTCTGGTGGGCACCTCTGCAGGTGTGGTCCTTGTGGTAAGTAGAATGGAGACATGAAGCAGGAATAGGGCTTGTCTCAGAGCAGGGGAGCTTCACATTTAGCCTGCTGCTGCAGACCTCCCCTCTACCCCCACTTTCAGGTGCTCTCGTGGGTACTGTGTGCAGGCGTGTTCTCATACGTCAAGGTGGCGATCAATTCCCTGCTGCACAGTGGAGGCCGGCCAGCACTGCTTGCAGCTGGTGTGGCTATCCAGGTGGGCTCTCTGCTGGGCGCTATTACCATGTTCCCTCTCACCAGCATCTATCCAGTATTTCAAAGTGTAAAGGACTGTGCGGACCAGTGTGGCCCCTGAACCTGGGACATGTGGGACTTACTTCACCTCACTTGTCTCCCCCTGGAGACCGCCGCAGTGACTGAGTCCTGTGGCCCATGGTGGCCACCCTACTCACAGATGCACTCACGGATATTGTACACTCCGTAAGAGACCTGGCTTTCGAGAAAAGACCAGGATGAGGACCAAAGAGCAGGCCTGGAGCCAGGGGTAGGTTAGGGCCATGGCCTACCACCCTGGGATCTTTGGGGTATTTCAGAATAAAACATAATCTTTATTCGGTGAGTTGTTAATCCCACAGCACAGCTCCCTGTACCAGGTCTACGTCCCTCTGTAGGAGTAGAGGGTGTCTGATCTTGTGGAACTGGAGTTCCAGACTGCTCTAAGCTGCCATGAAGACGCTGGGAATCGAACCCAGGTCCTCTCAGGACCTTTCAGCTTGAGGGCCTTGCTTACCAGTCCTCCCGGCTACCATCTTCCAGTTTTCCTCTCCTGCAGTCAGAGCCCCCAGGTCCTCTGTTCAGGTAGACACGTGTAGCTGTCCTCCCAAACTCCTGGCAGATGGCTGGTTATCTTCAGAATAGGGTCATTTCTGGGCGGGGTGGTTCAGGCTCTCACACAAAGGGCTGGAACCTCAGGTAGAACTGGAAAGATCCTTTGGACCAGGAGGATTTCGAGGCCATGCCAGGACAAGGGCCTGACTTTCTGCCTTCTTTACATATTATGGCAGACAGAGAGAGGCCTGTCGGGAGGCAGGACACCAAGTGTGTCCCAGTGCGACTAGAGTGGTGGGAAGCCTCAGTCTCACAGGAGTTCAAGGGGGATGGCGATTCCCACCCACCTTTACTGTCTGGTCCTTCCAGGTGATCCTTCTGAACAGAAGCCTTTTGTCCTTGCCTTGGCCCCCTGGCTTTGTTGTCTTCCCCTGAGCCCCCATACCTTGTCAGGACCCCTTGAAAAGGGAGACCTCCCTGTTTCCTGTGACTCAGATAAGCAGGGATGGCTTGGCGGGGTGGGCAGGTACTGAGGGCCTGCAGGGGTGAGGGCGCTATGCGGGGGTGAATCTGAAGGACTCTTGAGCCAGTGACCCTCTTCCCCTTTTGTACTCTGCCCTTGTACCTGGTCAGCACCCATGCTTGGGGCCCGCCCTCTGTCCACCTGAGGCTAGAGACTGGTAGGGCTACTTCCCAGGTCCTTTTTTGGGTTTCCTCAGGCCAGTAATCAAACGGCCTCAGCCCTGAGTTCCCATGTGTATCATCTATGTAAGGCATGCTAGCCCAAGGGCCACAGGGCAGCATGGTCCTTCAGATATGTGTGGTCTCCTAGAGAGAAGGGGGCGGGTGCCCCAGATCCTAGCCAGCCTGAGCCAGAAGTGGGCGGTTTGAGGAAACCACTGCTCTCTGAAGTTCTAGTACCTTCCTGTCCTACCCCAGAAAGCTGGGCAAGGGTCAAAATAACACAGGGTAGAAAACAAGTCCAGGATAGAGGCAAGGCTGTTTGCCAACTCGCTGGGTATTTATGAGGGGACAGGACAGCCCAGCATTCAAGTCTCCAAGACTTGTGTCAGAGGGCAAACCCTTGAGTACTGAGCCACACTACACTGTGTGCCACCACAATGAATGTCCCCTCGGCCTTTAGAAGTCAGAAAAGGGCCATTTACAGGTAGCTTCTTTTCCCGGGTGTGAGATAGCCCGTGACGCAGGGGTGAGTCTTGATGAGATAAGGCTTGTCCTGGGACTGAAAGACGACCACTCATGTCTTGACCTCCCTGGGTTCTCAGCAGTCCACTGGGTCCCCAGTAGCTGTGGGTTCTGGTGTAGCTGCGGATGTGACAGCCTTTCGTTTTTACCCAACCTGATTTGGGGACACAGAACAATCCTTTAAGGGCCACTACACTTGAATTCAGAGATTTCCCCAACTTCTGTGACGCTGGAGGACAGCAAGGGAGTGGAGTATCAGCAGTTCAAGAACTAGCCGCTGGGGAGGATCCACCCCATCTTACCTCCGAGGGGACCACAGGGCTACCTTGCCTTTGCTCAAATGCTCACAGCTTCCGTGATTCCAAATCCAGTAGTGTCCAGTATTCCTCTCCCTTCATTTTCTTTCCCCTCTACCACTGCTTCTACCACTCCCTCCCTCCCTTTTTTCCTTTCTTTTCCTTCCTTCCTTCCTTCCTTCCTCCCTCCCTCTCTCCCTCCCTCTCTTCTTCTTTCCCTTCCTTCTTTCCTTCTGATAAGATTTCAAGTATCCCAGGCTGGCTTCGGATTCGCTATGTAGCCGAGGATACTTCTGCCCTGAGCCCTACAAATGAGCACTGTCTTGCCAGTTTACCCAGTCCTGGGAATTGAATTTGGAGCAATGCGGATGTTAGACAAGCCGTCTATGAACTGTGTTACATCCTTAGCCCCTTGTGTATATTTTTCTCAGTAATTCTTTCTTACCTTTTTTGATTTTAACTCCAGAAGCAGGACTGGGGTGTAGTTCAATGGTTGGGTACTTGTCTAGAATGTGCAAGACTCTGAGTTTGGCCCCCAGGACTGCAAAACAAAAACATAACTATTTTCTGTATGATAATGGTTGTTGGAGAGAGAATGGGGAATGCTTAATGGGTCCAAAGTTTGCTTTGAAAGATGGAAGAGTCATTGGGGTTGGATGGTGGTGGTTACACAACATTTTGAATGGCTTTTAAGCCACTGACCTATATTTTGAAAGTGGCTAATTCTCAGCTTTTGGGAGGCAGAGGCAGGTAGGTCTCTGTCAGTTCAAGGCCAACCTGGTCTACACAGTGAGCTCCAGAATACCCAGGGCTATGTAGAGAGACCCTGTCTCAAAAATAAAACAAAAACAAAAAGTGGTTAAGATAGTAAAGTTTTTGTTTTAAGACCACCTTCTATAGCTGAGCCTGGTTTCCTTGTTCTTTTGTTTGTTTGTTGAGATAGGGAGAGTCTCACTATGTAGACCAGGCTGGCTTGGGACTCAGAGATCTACCTGTCTCTGCTATTGGAGTGCTGGGATCAAAGGTGTGCGTCACCAGACTTTGCAAAAAGAATTATCTTTTAGTGCCATCAAATATTTACAGAAGAAAAAAACCATAGATGGGATTTTCTTCAAAGTAGCCCGGCAGCCAGATGTGGGACATGCCTGGTGTAAGATAGGTCTCAGCTGTTAGAACGAAATGGACACATTCAAGATCTTACGCTATTTGGCCTAATTTTGTGTATGTTTAAAATACCATGTAATAAAAGCATGTGTTACACAGAAAAATATGATAGTGCAAAACAGTAACTGTTGGTTTAGCATAAAGGTGTTATTTCTATGATAGTTATAAATATTTATAATTATTTTTTATATCGTGTGTGGTGCCTACAGAAGCATGAGTCATCTCTGGTAGCTGTGACAGTCATGATAGAGGAGAAGGATGAGATGAAGAAATATAAGAGCAAAGTTTCTGTATATTTTTGAATTAATATTAATAGAAATTATGCTTTGTTAGGCATGGTGGCACACTGCTTGAACCGCATCTACACAGTGAGTTCCAAGCTGACCAGGAACACTCAGTAACATCTGACAAAATGTATGAACATGGACATTTAATTTAATCCAGAGAGAAAATTACCAACAAAATAACTTTAAAATGAAGAAGAAAGTAACAAAAGAATTGAAATGGGCTTAGTATGGTGGCTGTCTTTAATTCCAGCACTTGGGAGCTAGAGGCAGTCAGATGTCTGAGTTCAAGGCCAGCCTTGTCTACAGAATGAGTTCCCAGTACAGCTGGGGTTACATAGAGGGAAAAAAGTTGAAAAGGTACAGTTGATCCAGATGTGGTGGCACATTCCTATAAGCCCGCTGCTCAGTAGGGCTGAGGCAGCAGGATTGTCATGAGTTGGAGGCCAACCTGAGCTATAGATGAAATCTTCACTCAAACAACAAATAATCTAAAGGCACAGGTGAAAAACATTAATGCTGAGCAGTTGTGGCACACGCCTTTAATCCCAGCACTCGGGAGGCAGAGGCAGGCAGATCTCTGAATTCGAGGTCAGCCTGGTTTACAAGAGCTAGTTCCAGAACAGGATCCAAAGCTACAGAAAAACCCTGTCTCAAAAAAAAAGAAAGAAAAAAGAGAAAACAACACAAGACAGTAATGGGAGAACAGGAACAAAAGAAGTAAGGGACATGACAAGAGCAGGCCTCTCCCTGTCGGCAGCTGTAGTGTGAGTGGACCCTGTGATTTGCCTAGACCTAAGGTGTGCCTTCCCCCCCCCCCCCCCCCCCCCCCCCCCCCCCCCCCCGGCGCGCGCGCTATCTCCAGGATAGGCTGGCAGGCCATGGGACACACCTCAGCAAGTTTAGATTGGGATTGTATTCCTGGAAAAACCAGCACAAAAGAACAAATCAGGTTGACCCTGTCTTGAAGTCCACACCCATGCCCTTGGGTGTGTCTTACTTTTATCCTGTGTGCTTGACCTTTATGCTTAGGTTTATATCTTAAAATATTAATTAAACCTGATTCTACTTAAAACAACAGTACAACAAGACAAGACAGGGTGCTGGGGAGAGAATGGGGATGCTTAATGGTTCCAAAGTTTGCTTTGAAAGATTAAAGAGTCATCCAAGTAGTGCTGACGGACACCCTTAATACACTCAAGAGCCAGAGGTAGGCGGATCTCTGTGAGTTCAAGGTCAGCCTGGTCTACAAGAGCAAGTTTCAGGACAGCCAAGGCTGTTACACAGAGAAACTCTGTCTCGAAAAAATAAGAGAAAGATGAAAGAGTCAGTGGGGTTGGATGGTGGTGGTTACACAACATTTTGAATGGCTTTTAAGCTACTGACCTATACTTTGAAAGTAGTTAATTCTCAGCTTTTGGGAGGCAGAAGCAGGTAGGTCTCTGTCAGTTCAAGGCCAGCCTGGTCTACACAGTGAGCTCCATTATACCCAGGGCTACGTAGAGAGACCCTGTCTCAAAAATAAAACAAAAACGAAAAGTGGTTAAGATAGTAAAGTTTTTGTTTTAAGACCACCTCCTATAGCTGAGCCTGGTTTCCTTGTTCTTTTGTTTGTTTATTGAAATAGGGAGAGTCTCACTATGTAGACCAGGCTGGCTTGGGACTCAGAGATCTGCTGGGATCAAAGGTGTGTGTCACCAGACTTTGCAAAAAGAATTATCTTTTAGTGCCATCAAATACTTACAGAAAAAAGAACACCATAGATGGGATTTTCTTCAAAGTAGCCCGGCAGCAGGATGTGGGACATGTTTCACCCCTCATCAGGGGACCAACGGTGGAGACCAGTACAGAAAGCCACCACCAATGAAAGTGCAAAGTGTGGGCCAAGCAGTGGTGGTGCAGGCCTCTCACCCCAGGACTCAGAGGCAGAGGCAGAAGGACGTCCCTGAGGTCAAGGCCAACCTGGTCTACAGAGAGTGCCAGGAAAGGCTCCAAAGTTACACAGAGAAACCCCCATCTCGGAAGAAAAAAATGTGGAGCTCAGTTCCTACTAATAATCTACATCACCACTCCCGCACCTAAGGCTGAGGAGACATTGCAGATGGTTGTGAGCCACCACCCACCACGTGGTTCTGGGAACTGAACCTGGGTCATCTGTGAGAGCAGCAAATGCTCTTAATGGCTGAGCTGCCTATCCAGCCCCATGGGAATCCTTCTTAAAAAGGCAGAATGGTGTTAAAAGTCAGCATAAGGATACCATATGGGTTAGCTGTTTCATTCTCAAACCATGGGACTGAGAGTTCAGAATAAAACCACTGTTACATTTATAGTTGAACAACATTAATTTTTAATTGCTGGGCTGGTGGCCAACGGAACACCTTTAATCCTAGCCCTGTTTGGGGGAGGCCTGGTCTACAGCATGAATTCCAGGACAGCCCAGGCTACACAGAAAAACCATGTCTCAAAAAAAAAAAAAAAAAGGAGGGGCTGGAGAAATGGCTCAGAGGTTAAGAGCATTGCCTGATCTTCCAAAGGTCCTGAGTTCAATTCCCAGCAACCACATGGTGGCTCACAACCATCTGTAATGAGGTCTGGTGCCCTCTTCTGGCCAGCAGGCATACACACAGACAGAATATTGTATACATAATAAATAAGTAAAAATATTTTTTTAAAAAAAAGGAAAATGGGTCTTACTGTGTAGCACAGGAAGGCCTTAAACTGGCTTCCTGCCTCTTCCTCCCTCTGCCTCCCAAGTGCTGGCGTAACTGGTATATGCCCAGCTCTCTTAACTAAGCTTTTTAAATGATTTATTTAATCTTATTTTATGTGCACTGGTGTTTTTGCTTGTTTGTGCATGTATGTCTGTGTGAAGGTGTCAGATCAGCTGGAACTGAAGTTCCACATTTTATAGACCTTTGTGAGCTGCCGTGTGCATGCTGGGAATTGAGTCCAGGTCCTCTGAAAGAGCAACCAGTGCTTTTCTTCTCTTTCTTTCTTATTTGTTTTGTTTTGTTTTTAGACAGGGTTTCTCTGTATAACAGCTCTGGCTGTCCTGGCTCTGGCTGTCTCACTTTATAGACCAAGTTGGTCTTGAACTCACAGAGATCCACCTGCCTCTCTCCCAAGTGCTGGGATTAAGAGTAAAGGCAGTGCCATCAGCCAGTGCTCTTAGCTGCTGAGCCATCTCTCCAGCCCCTTTCCTTAGTTCATTTTTATCAGTGGCAGTGGAAATAAGACAGTGATAGGAGATACCAAATGTCCTACTCTGGCCTCTGAATGCACACCCATACACAATACATACACAGACAGACAGGCATAACACATACACAGACAGACATAGCATATAGACAGACAGACATAACACACAGACAGTAAGACATAACATATATACAAACAGACATAACACATAGGCAGGCAGACATAACACACACACACTTTCAGGGATGAAAAAGAAAGCAAGGAACCAGGCATGCTGTTGTAGAGCGCAGGCTGAGGAGAAGGCCTGGTGGGTACAGCTCTTGTGACCATTTTCTCACCTTGACACAAGCCAGAGCCATTTGAGAAGAAGGAATCTCAATTGAGAAAATGCTGTCACCAGACTGACACAGGACAGGCTCCTGATTAATGGTTGATGTGGGAGAGATCAGCCCACTTTGGGTGCTGTCACTGCTCAGCAGGTGGTCCTGAATGACGGTGAGAAAACAGAGCAAGCCACGAGGAGCCAGCCAATGAGCAACGATCCTCCATAGCCTCTGCTTCAGTTCCTGCCTCCAGGTTCTCACCCTGGATGATGGACTATAAGCTGGAAGATGAAATAAACCCTCTTCTCCCCAAATTGCTTTTAGTCGCATTTTATCACATCAGTAGAAATCCAACTAACACATCATACAAGCATGAAGACCTGAGTTCAAATCCCTAGAACCCGTGTGAAGCTGGATGCGATAGCCTGCATCTGTAGCCCACCATGTCTGTGATGAGGTAAGAGGTGGAGACAGGTGAGTCTTTATATCAGCTGTCTGCAACTCTAGTTCTGGGAGATCCAATACTCTCTTCTGGTCTTCATGGGCACCAGTCAACAGTCACACGTGTGGTACATACATGGGTACAGTTCAGTACTCACACAGAAAATAAAAACATCTTAAAACAAAGTCCAGGTATGGTGGTGCCCACCTCTAACACTGTCCCTCAGAAGGCAGATCTCTGTGATTTCAATGCCAGCCTGATCTACATATCAAGTTCCAGGCCAACCAGGGCTATGTAGAGAGAAAGAGACCCTGTCTCAAAAAAACAAAAGCAAGCCAGGCAGTGGTCGCTCATGCCTTTATTCCCAGCACTTGAAAGGCAGAGACAGGCAGATCTCTGTGATTTTTAAGGCCAGTGTGGTCTACAAAGAGAGTTCCAGGAGAGCCAGGGCTGTAACACAAAAACAACAAACCTGGCAGTGGTGGCGCACACCTTTATTCCCGGCACTTGGGAGCCAGAAACTGGCAGATCTCTGTGAATTCAAAGCCAGCTTGGTCTGCAGAGCTAGTTCTGGAGCAGCCAAGGCTACACAGAGAAACTCTGTCTCAAAAACAAAACAAAATACAAGAAAATTGAGCTGGAGAGATGTCTCAGAAGTTAAGCCCACTGGTTGCTCTTCCAAAGGACCTGAGTTCAATTCCCAGCAACGTGGTGACTCACAACCATCTATAATGAAATCTGGTGCCCTCTTCTGGAGTGCAGGTATACATGCAGGAGAAACACAGTATACATAATAAATAAATATACTGAACAGAAAAAGAAAATTGGGCTGGAGAGATGATTTGGTGGTTAAGAGTACTGGCTGCTCTTCCAGAGGTCCTGGGTTCAATTCCAAGCACCCACACAACAGCTCAGAACTGTCTGTAACTCCAGTTCCAAAGGATCCAATATCCTCACACAGACATATATACAGGCCAAAACAAACAAACAAAACCCTACATGAAATAAAAATAAATAAAACAAAATTGAATTATGTGTGTGTCCTTGTGCTGGAGAGATGGCTCAGTAGATAAAGAAACTCCTCACCAAGGACTTAAGTTCAATCCCTGGGACCCACAAGATTAGGAGAGAATTGAATTGAATCCCACAAATTGACGTCCAACTTCCCCATGTTCCCCCATGACACATACTCCCCCATACAAAATAAGTTAAGATGCAATTTCAAAAAAAAAAAGTAAAGAAAATTAAAGCTGGGCATAGTGGTCCACACTTTTAACCCCAGCACGTGGGAGGCAGCGGTAGTGTTTGTCTATAGCAAATTCTTTCCTTATTTTTATGGGAGTCTGGAGGGGTGGCTCAGCAGTCAATCATAGGGTCATAGTCCCGGTGATGGGAGAGAGGGGTAGGCTATGACGTCACTCGGAGATGGGGAGAGCTTCAGTGGGATGAGAAAGGCACTAATGTTGACGGGAGTAGCTGCCATTTCTGAGACAACGACATTCAAAGCTTAATGGCCCGTGACTTGGAAGATTCCAATTGTATCAGGTTAAGTAAGCAAAAGGGAAAAAGAGGAATAATTATGCCAGTGAGTGGACCAGGAGAGGGAGTTACCAGGAGAGCGAAGAGATGAGATCCCAGGCCTTTGGCAGAAGGAGTCGTAGAGGTAAGAAGCTGGAGAACTGGGCACAGAACCGGGGAACGGTAAAATGCAAAATGGATTTTTGTTGTTGATGTTGTGTTTTTTCTTCTTTCCTTCTTTGTTATTTTGAGACAAGTTCTCATGTAGCTCAGGCTGGCCCCAAGTTCATTATGTATCCCAGCCAGCCTTGCTTAGCCTCTCCAGTGCTGGAATTACAGGTGTATACACCGTGCCTGGTTCACAACAGTTAAAAATGAAGCCACACTGTGATTTCAGGAAGACAGATGCGAAGTCTGATAAGGATGATTTTAAGATGAGGGGAAAGCTAAGCCAGGACATGGGGTAAGTTGTTAAAGCCGGTGTTGCGATACAAGGTAAGTGATGGACTCCGACAAGGAACATTCTTGATGTTCCTGAAGGCGCAGATCTAGAATAAATATCCTGAACTAGATTGGGTCTTATAGAATGTTATCAGAATAAGAGAGAGCTTGTAAAATTATATCATAGAACTACAAAGATGAGAGAAAGAATCTTGACTACCAACCGGGTGGTGGTGGGTGGTGCCTGTCTATAATCCCAGCACTCGGGGAGGCAGAGGCAGATGGTTCTCTGTGAGTTCAAGGCCAATCTGGTCTGCAGAGCTAGTTCCAGGACAGGCACCAAAAACTACAGAGAAACCCTGGGGTGAGTGAATGCATGGAAAGACAGACAGATACACGTGCCTCTGGTCCATCAGCTCCTCCCCTGGTCCACTCAAGGCCTCTACAAGTGTTTAGTTGTTATTCCAAGTTAGGAAACCAGAGTGCTTAAAATCCTGCCATTCTGAGAAGTTCCTAAGTTACTTTGTGACTTAGAGATCTGCAATTAGTGACAATGAAAACCTTGAAGTGACCAGAAAGGCTACTTGTAACAGTGGTTGCTATAAATTCCAGGAAGTGAATCTTTTGTAGGAAGATTTGGGCCTTTGAAAAAAAAAAAACTTTATATCCACAGAAAGCCAGTTTTTGAAGGGATAGTGTTAAGTTGGGAGCGTAGCCCCCCCAGCCCCTGGCCTGCGAGTTGCATTACTCTGGACTCCAAATCCCGGCATGCCCGGTCCTGACTCCTCCCGGGGGAGGGGGGGGACGGTCAAGACCACTCCCACAGGGTATTTAAGTGGGCTCCCCGAGGCGAAACATGTGGTTTTCGGGTCTGCATGAGCTCCCTGCTGTCCTGTCTCCCTGCCATGCACTTGGCCACCTGAGAAGGTCATTTTTTTTTTTTTTTGGTTTTCAAGACAGGGTTTCTCTGTAGCTTTGAAGCCTGGCCTGGAACTAGCTCTTGTAGCTCAAGCTGGCCTCGAACTCATAGAGATCTGCTTGCTTGCCTCTGCCTCCCGTTAAAGGTGTGAGCCGCCAGAACCGTCCGGCTGAGCGTCATTCTTAATAAAACGATGGGCATTTAGATTTGGTTTGATTCTACCTAACTGGATTTCTTGCGCCGGCGGAGCTGCTCTTTTTCTTTTTAAAATTATTTTTAATTTATTATTATGATTTTATGTTCATTGGTGTGAGAGCAAATGCCCTGGAACTGGAGTTACAGACAGTTGTGAGTTGCCATGTGGGTACTGGGAATTGAACTCAGGACCTCTGGAAGAGCAGCCAGTGCTCTTAGCCGCTGAGCCATCTGTCCAGCCCCACTGCTCTTTTTCTTATCAGGTAGGATAGTGCTTTAAGATTTATTTATTAGCTGGGCAGTAGTTTGAGTTCAACCAGGTCTACATGTGGATATCTGTGCAGTGTGTTAAAATGTATTGTGATTGGTCATGAGGCAAACGTAGATTCATATAAATGGGTTAATTTAAGTTAGAAGAGCTAGTGGAACAAGCCAAAGCTAGCTGAACTTTCATAATGAATAAGAAATCTCCATGTTGTTATTTTGGAGCTGACTAGTGAGACTCATTACATCTACATAGCAAGACTGTTTAAAAAAAAAAAAAAAAAAAAAAAAGGAAAGGAAAAAAGAAAGAAAGAAAACAGCCAGCAGTGGCGGCCCAGAACTTTGATCCCAGCACTTGGGAAACAGAGGTCAGTCTGGTTTTCATCCAGGGTTAAACAGTGAAATGTTTGTCTCCAAAAGGGGGTGAAGGTGGAAACAAGGGCTAGAGAGATGGCCTTAACTGGCTCTGAAGTAGTTTAGATGTTTTCCCTGGCTAGCAAGGGATTGAGACAGTCACACCAGACCCTAAAATAATAAGGGAAAAGGGTTTGCAAAAAAAATTTTTTTAAAAAAGCAAAACAAAACAAAAATACAGAAAAGCAGTGGTGGCCCACACCTTTAATCCTAGAACTCAGGAGACAGAGGCAGGCGATCTCTGTGAGTTCAAAACCAGCCTGGTCTACAGAGTAAGTTCCAGGACAGCCAGGGCTACACAGAGAAACCCTATTTTGAAAAACAAAACAAGAATGTAACTTTGGATCCTTCCCTTTGGGGAAGGGGACTGTAGAAGAACTCACACCCTCAGGGGCTTATCAGTGGAGGGACCTCCGGCTTTACTGGGCTCCTTATGGTCCAGGAATAGTCAGGGACATTGGGGCTTTTTCAGGTTCAACCTGTGTGTGGCCCTCAGAAATGACCTGGCCTTTCCTTGCATGAGAGAAAGGACATTATGGATTCCAAGGGATTCCCACTTTGTCGTCTGGGCTTGGCTCCAGAAGAGGGTCGATCGCTTTGGGCTTTCTCAGCAGAAATATCAGCCGACCCCAAAAGGCTAGGTTAGTGCCCACCCACTGAACTGGGATGACCACAAGATGGCGCTCTAGATTTCCCTGAGGAAACAGGTAATTAGTGTGGCCCTATAGGGAATCTGTCATTTCTTTGCTTCTCCAGTTTGTCTTTTCTGACTTTCAGGGTCTCTGCTTAGTCATTAAAGACCTTGAAATTGCTGGGCAGTGGTGGCATATGCCTTTAATCCCAGCACTCAAGAGGCAGAGGCAGGTGGGTATCTGTGACTTTAAAGTCCCCCTGGTCTACAAAGCAAGTTCCAAGAAGGTTAGGGCTACATGCACAGAAAAACCCTGTCTTGAAAGCTGTGTTTAAAAAGTATGGAAAGGATTCTAGAGTTCCTGACCTAGTCGTTTGTTTGTTTGTCTGAGACAGGGTCTGGTCTCAGTCTCACTATGTAACTCTGGCTAGCCTGGAACTCACAGACATCCACCTGCTTCTGCCTTTTGAGAGTTGGGATTGAAGATTTGCACCACTACATCTGGCCTGGTCTAGTTTTTTGTTTATTTGTTTGGTTTGATTTGATTTTTTAAAAAGACTCATTAATTTTTAATTTATGTGTATGAATGTTTTGCCTTCACGTGTATGTGTGCTGTGTGCATGCCTTATGCACACAGAAGCCAGAAGGGGAGTGAAAGACCTCCTTCAGAAGTGGAGTCACTAAGCCACCATTGCAGGCTTAGTGGTAGGAAGCCGTCCTGGGGAAGCAGAGGGAGTTGTATTTCTCTTACTCAACTGAGATGGGTATTGTGGTTTCTTGGGATGGGAAGGGATTCTCTCTTTAAAAATTCGGGGAGGGAGCAGGACAGGGTTTTTTTGTGTGTGTGTGCGTATCTTTAACCCTCCTGGAACTTGCTCTGTAGACCAGGCTGACCTCAAACTCAGAGATGTGCCAGCCTCAACTTCCCGAGTGCTGGGATTAAAAGCTTGCAATGCCACTGCCTGGCCAAGACGTTTTTATTATATTTACTTACTTATCTTGTGTGTGTGAAGGTGTGCATGTGTGTGCACATGATATGGTGCACACATCACATGTGCAAACAAGAGACTTCCAGGAGTCTGTCCTCTCCTTCTACCACATGGGTCCCAGGAACTGAACTCAGGTCATCAGGCTTGGTGGCAAGTGTCTTTACCCATTGATTCATCTTGCCAGCTCCTTGAGGGAGATTTTCTTTGGTGCCACTAGAAAGCAGCACCCTAACCCACTGAGGGTAGAAGGGCACTCTGGGGTCCTTGGGGTCCCCACAGTCTGTCCAGAACATCATGTTGTTTGTCTAGAACAGCCTAGCGTTACTAACGGCTCAAGAGCTGTGGAGGGTCCACTCCTCCCTCCTAATTAGCAGCTGATAAAACCAGGTGCTGGAGGTGTGACCTGAGCTTCCTGAAGGTTAAGATTGATTCTCTGGCCTAATTCAGTCTGGCTGGCCATGTTTAATCTACTTCTTTCTCCCTCTGCTCTGGACTCTTCCAGACGCCTCTGGCTGTGCTCTCCCTCACAGCTACAATAAAAACCTTCCCCTCCACCACAGCTTGGAGTGGTCAGGTCCTCACTGTGACACTAGAGTGACAGCCTCTACGGACCTGACCCCTGACCACCTGTTTGCAGTGTGCAATAAGGGACCAACAGAAAGAGAATTCCTCTCTCAGGGCCTTCAGAGGAGGCCTTTAGACTGTTCCTGCTGTTGGCCTTGGCCTACTGGAAGTGCCGCCTACTCACCCTCCCACCCCTATCTAATTGTTCATCTAGCTGTGGCCCGGCCCTTTGGCCTCTGCAACTCAAGGCTGCAACTTCATTCTCAAACCAACCTGTGACCCAAGGCGGCCTGACTCACAGCAATGACAGCTTCCTCACCAGCTCCCTGTCTTAACAATACAGACTCTGTTACATCCCAGGACTCCCGCAAGTGTAGCAAATGCTGTGTTCTAGAATAGGAATCTTGAAAAGAGCAGAGCATAAAAGGAAGCTGAAGTTACCAGAGCGAGAAAGCAAAGAGCCTGTGGAAACCTACTTGGTAGATAACCTGGCCTTGACTTTTATTAGAAAACCAGCAAAAAAGACTTCTTGCAGCCTTAAGGGATGATTTCAAATCTCTCACTTCACTCCCAGAGGAAACAGAATGAAAAATAAATGCTGTATCTGTCTATACACTGCTCCCTAGGAAAAAAAAATGCCCAAATATTAACACTCCCTAAATATAAACACACCCCTAAAACTCCTTGCTCTCAGTGTGGTAAGACAGGAAGCTGGAGGGTTTAGAGCCTTAAGAATCAAAGGAACGTGCCCCCCCGCCAAAACCAGAGCCCCAAATGGTATCTCCTATAGGCTGAGGAAGCCCTGGGACCCAGTTGGCCTCTGACTCACAGCTGATGGAATGGAACCTTAAATAAACCTTGAAGTCATTGTCGTCTCTTCAGTGTGAGGTGCAGTTAACTCCATCAGAGAGTCACAGATAAGCCGGGGGGCACCAGGCCACTCTCTACTGTTGCCAGCGGTTGGTACCTACTTTTCTAGGTGTTCACAGGGTTGAAAAGTTACAGGTAGTCTAAGACACAACTGAGCCCACAGTCAGTAAGGGAGACAGTCTCAAGACCCAGGAGATCCATTAGATGAGAATTGCATCCTGAGCCAGCAGGACGGGTAATTTGGAGAAGGGGCTGTGCTAGACTAGACTGAGGGCAAACACTGTTAACTCTGGAGCACCAGACCATGGGGGAAACGGTAGGAGGACATAAGACCTGGAGCTCTGCTGGGGAAGCTCCTACTACCCCTGGCTGTCAGGGTCAGCGTTGAACAGTAAGTGTGAAGTGTGGCGGAAGCCTTAAAGGTGAAGGCAAGGGCTAGGCAGCACTCAGGAGGCAGAGATAGGCGGATCTCTGTGAGTTCGAGGTCAGCCTCATCTATAAGAGCTAGTTCCGGGGCAGGCTCCAAAGGTACAGAGAAACCCTGTCATGAAACCACCCCCCCCCAAAAAAAAAAGGTGAAAGCAATACTGGGTTTGGGCAGAAGATGGCTTGATCCAGTTCATTTTTTTCTGAAGATTAAAAAATTAAAAGGAAGGAAAAGTGAGGTGTGATGGTAAAGGCCTTTAGTCCCAGCACTCAGAAGGCAGAGACAGATGAAACCCCATGAGTTCAAGGCCAGCCTGGTCTAGAAAGCAAATTCCAGGACAGCCAGGGCTACACAGAGAAACCCTGTCTCAAAAAAACTAAAATAAATGAATGAATGGAGGGGAAATCTCAAGCATGACAGGCAGCAGTGGAGAAGTCATGAATGGAGCAAACGGGAATGGTTCCCAATCAGCATTGGAAGAAAAGTTTTGTTAGAGGTGAGGAGGGCACACAGAGAGACAGACCCAGAGAGAAAGACCCTCCACAAAGCAGAGGGGTACAGAGAGCCACAGCCCAGCTTTTTCTCGAGGGCTGGGTTGTTTTGTTTTGTTTTGTTTGTTTGTTTTTGCTGCTGTTTGTTTGTTTAAAAAAACAAAAAAGAAAACTTTTGAGAGGCAGGCGGATCTCTGTGAGTTCGAGGTCAACCTGGTCTACAAGTGCTAGTTCCAGGACAGGCTCCAAAGAAACACAGAGAAACCCTGTCTCAAAAACAAAAACAAGGACCAGAGAGATGGTTCAGGGATTAAGAGCACTGACTGTTCTTCCAGAGGTCCTGAGTTCAATTCCCAGCAACCACGTGGTGGCTCACAACCATCTATGAGATCTGATGTCAACACTATATACATAATAAGTAAATTATAAAAAAAGAAATAACAGTCTGTCTCTTCCCATTTATAACAAAAACAAAAACAAAAAACTTTGAAAGGCCTTCCTCCCCTAATCAGTTTGAAGACCGGATGACTGTTTGGCTAACAAAGCTTATGTAAGCATTGTCACCTAAGCTGACTTGCCGAGCCAGTCAGTCCATCAGCTTCAGGCCCTACAAGCAGGAAAAAAGGGCTTTGTTTTAAGCCAGCAGAATTATGTCTGGATCAGGAGAGGGAAGAACAAGCCACTCATTTTGGAAGTTTGCCACCTTTATGGCCAGCTCTGTTATTATTTATTACTTACTACCGAGGTAAACTCCAGTCCTAGCCCCTCACACAGACAGTGGCTCCAAACAGGTGAACTGGAGGGTGGGCAGTTCAGAAGGTCACAGCTCCATCCTCAACGTCGAGTCAAATGCGGCTTTTTAAATGGAGCCTGTTGGGACAGCACAGTCTGGAAAGCCTCTGCTCGACGGGGCTAATCAGATCCCAAAGTTATCCATTAGAAAGCTTTTCCAGGGAGCTGGAGAGAGGGCTCGGTGAGTAAAAACATCTGCTACTGAAGCCCGGCCACCTGAGTTGGATCCCTGGAATCCATGTAAAGGTGGAAGGAGAGTAGGGACGCCACAGAGCTGTCCTCTGACCTCACAGGCACCAGGGCTCAAACACCCGTTCGTACACTCACACACAGATGACATCAATACGTTAAAGAGATGCTCTGCCAGGAGACTCCACTTACCTGGAGGACAAGATTACCAACAGTCCTCCTTAGAGCCCGTATCGAGCTCTCAGTCTACGCCCTCAGGTGCCCCATGGGTGCCCTTTTCTATATTCAGCTGTGTCTGTGTATGATAAAGGCCAAGCTTTCATCCTCTATAACAGTTCACAACAAGCTCTCAAAGAATGTGCCTAGTACATAGAAAAAAAAAAACAAGATAATCCTTTTCAATGGGCAGATGGATGTTAATTAAGATATAGGGTAGGGCCAGGCGTGGTGTAGGGTGCCTTTAATCCCAGCACTCAAGAGACAGATCCAGAGGCAGGAGGATGTCTATAAACTCAAGGCCAGTCTTGAAATGACTTTATAAAGTCTTTTCTTGGGACTTGGGAAATGGTTCATACAGTGCTAAGAAGACTGTCTACTCTTCTGGAGGACCCAGGTTCTGTTCCCAGCACTCATGCAGTGGCTTTCGACTCTGTTATACCCGTTCCAGAGACCAGATTTTTTTTCTCTTGCTTCTATATGTACTAGGCACACACATGGTGGACACACATATGCAGGCAAAATACTCTTGTGTGTCAAATCAAATAAATAAATCTAAAAGTAATTTGTTTTGTTTCGTATTTTTCGAGATAGGGTTTCTCTGTAGCCCTGGCTGTCCTGGAACTCACTCTGAAGACCAGGCTGGCCTCGAACTCACTGATATCCACCTGCCTCTGCTTCCCAAGTGCTGGGATTAAAGGCATGCACCACCATCGCCTGGCCAAAAAAATAGTTTTTAAGGCCATGCTTATTGTATGTCCTTGATTCTGCCCAGCCTTTTGCGTCTGCTTTTTATAGCCAGGATAAAGAGCCTTAGATCGCTATGCCGGTTTATCCATGCGATGAGTTTCCTGGGTGGACATGTTTTCCACTGATGCACTCATCTGATTTCCATTGTCATTCCCTCTACAGGAATGACAGATGCCATTTGATCAAGGCTAAGTGCTACACGTACATTTCCGATAATTCTGCTAATAACACATCTGTCTGCTCCACGTGATCTACAAAGGTAGTTTCAAACTACATCAGCCTCCGCCATCACTTTTGATGCGCAGCTTTGAAACGACCTCTGCGTTGTTCCTGTTGTAGTCTTAGCGTGAGCTCTTTTTAGCCTTTGGACCTGTGTGCTCCACTGAGTCTCAGTTTTATCTCCTCTCGCTTGCGGCCAATCTTCAGCCTGAATGCCAGAGGTCAGAGGTTGCCTTGCCTGCCAGCACAGATGCCAATGGACAGAAGCAGGAAGCAGTTCTGCAGTGTGTACTTTATCTTTGGGAAGGCAGCAGATTAACTTCCTGGAGATAAGGTGTGCATGTCTCCCGGCAGCAGATTATCTCGGGAGTGCAAATCAAGGCGGTTAATCATTCCAAAGGTTAGCCTTGTCCCTCTGGCCAAGGTGTCCAGACGTGTCCCTAGGAGTAATCCTGTTGGCGTGGCTCTCCTGTCTCGCCCTGCACTTTTTCCTCATAATGGTCTTCGTCTGTGTGGCTGAGTTGGCATATCTCCAAGCCTGCTGAACCTTGTGTTCCTCCTGCAACGTTGCCGGGGCTAAGGGTTAACTTAGAACAAATCAGCAGCAGCATTATTGGACAACTGAGTGTATGCATGTGCAGACCCTTTCTACAGGACGAAGGACTTAGAAGTCAGGGGAGTAACTGTCCCCTGGGAATCTCTCCATCTCTCAGGTTCTTTCTCACTTTTCCTTAATCTATATTTATTCTGCAAACAAACAAACAAACAAACAAACAAACAAACAGCTTCCCTCCCATCATCCCTCTTGTCCTGTATGATTTCCCGTTGTAAGATCTGTATCATATAAAACGATAACATCTTGCTGTTTGGCGTTTGGTTGATTGTTAGCATGGCTTCTTACCTTTCAGGGAGTTCTTGGCATAAAGCTGTATACTTTGTTCCATGCCATACGAAGCAGCAAAAAATTAAGCTGAGAAGGATTTTTCTTTCTTTTTTTTTAAAATTTTATTCATTTTTATTTTATGGGTACTTATGTTTTGCCTGTATGAAAGTGGAAGTGGAGTTACAGACAGTTGTGAGCCACCATGTGGGTGCTGGGAATTGAACCCTGGTCCATCTGGAAGAGCAGTCAGTGCTCTTAACCATTGAGCTATCTCTCCAGCCCAAGATTTTTCTTTCTTTTGGGTTTTCAAGACAGGGTTTCTCGGTGTAGCCTTGAATGTCCTGGAACTTTTTAATGTAGACCAGGCTGGCCTAGAACTCACAGAGATCCACCTACTCTGCCTTCCAAGTGCTGAGATTAAAGGTGTGTGCTACCACCACCCAGCTATATTGCCCCATTTTGAGGCTCGCTAGAAACTCAGTAAAGCCAAGAATTGGTGACACATGTTTTTAATCCCAGCACTCAGGAAGCAGAGGCAGGCAGATCTCTGAGTTCAAGGCTAGCCTGGTCTGTAGAGTGCGTTACAGGACAGCCAGGGATACACAGAGAAACCCTGTCTCTAGGGGGAAAAACAAAAGAAAGGAAGGAAAGAAGGAAGGGAGGGAGGGAGAGAGAGGGGTAGAGCGAGAGAGAAGGAAGAAGGAAAGGGAGGAAGAAAGAAAAAACTTGTGGTACAGAGGGTAAAGAAACTCCTCAGGTGGGCATCTAACTGAAGCCTCTTCCCAGCATGGAATTGAGAACTTCAGCTCAGTGAACAACGGTTGCAGGGCTTCCTCTCTTAGATGGAAGCCTTCAGTTCTCTAAGAATTTAACCAGAAACCACATTTATAGGAAGAAGACACTAAACTTCCTGTGTACCCCTAGCCATTCCTGTTTTTAGCCATCTCAGATTTTATAAATTTTTTTTCTTTTTTGGTTTATCGAGACAGTGTTTCTCTGTAGCTTTGGAACCTGTCCTGGAACTAGCTCTTGTAGACCAGGCTGGTCTTGAACTCACAAAGATCCGCCTGCCTCTGCCTCCCAAGTGCTGGGATTAAAGGTGTGTGCCACCACCGCCCGGCTAGATTTTTTTTTAAGATTTATTTATTTATTACATATACAATATTCCGCCTGTATGTATCCCTGTGGGACAGAGAGGGCACCAGATCTCATTACAGATGGTTGTGAGCCACCATGTGGTTGCTGGGAATTGAACTCAGGACCTCTGGAAGAGCAGTCAGTGCTCTTATCTTCTGAGCCATCTCGCCAGCACCCCGGCTAGATTTTATAATTCTTTACAGAGCTAGTTTTAGGACAACTAGGGCTACACAGAGAATCCCTGTCTTGAAACACCAAAAAAAAAAAAAAAAGTCTATGCAGTTAATACTGAGAAAATTCCTACTGTCTTTTGAATTAGTACCTACACCTGGCTATGTCCTACTCCCCGATTGCCCCTCCAAGAGCTCGGGAGCTTGCTATAACAAGTAATGAGAAGACAGATATGGTTAGATCATAGAGAAGGAAGCTGAGGCCAGTTACAGAATGGATCTTATTAGGAGAGTCTTGTGGCCATAGGGGCCAGGAACAGGCCTGGAGGTGGGAGAGCCCTGGGAGGTGCAGTGCATCACACGAGAGGCAGCCTGGCAGGAGGTGAGAGTGGACCAAATTCTAGGCGTTATGGGAGATGGCGTAAAGCAGAAGAGAAAGGAGAGCCACCACGGGGAGCATGATGGTGCCAGGCATTCAGAGAAATCCAACAAGGGGTATTTTGACTTTCAAAGATTTTTAGGGGCTGGGCTCACCTTTTTTTTTTTTCTTTTTTCTTTTTCTTCCCCTCAGAGATCTGTATGTTCAAAGAAGGGGGCTGTCCATTTTTCCTCTTCAGGGACTGTTGGACCCTAGAGTCCAAACACCGAGAAAGAATCGCCCCCAGAGATCACCTCACACACCACAGCCGATGCAAAAGCATGAGGATTTTATTAATTCTGTCATGACAGTGTCCCTCAGCATTCGGGAAGCCAAGAGACCTCAAATAGTTGGTACAGGTTACTTTTAAAGAAGGCCACAGAAGTAAGGGGGGTTGTTCTTTGACCATTATGATTGGCTTATTTGAAAGGGCTATTACCAATAATTGGCTGGAGAGCTGTTGCCAGGTCAGATGAGGTAAGAGGTCATTTTTGACCCCGTTTCCCAGGGGTCAAAACATATGTATGAATCAAAACATACATGTATGGGTAATTGTTCAGGAACTGAGTCAACATCTTAAAGGTTATCTTGCCCCAATTTCTGGAGAACATACATGCATGTGTAGCTTTTAGGTCCTTGGTTCCCAGGGGAGGAGGGTAAGTACTAAGGCACGGAGGCTGAAAGGGTTCAGAATTGTCAGAAATGGCTTCAGAATTGTCTTAAAGTCTTACAGGACAAATTGTGGAAGGCTGCAGGGCCTGATTTTTTTTTTTTTAGGCTGTAGATCTGATGTTTTCTAGTGAACAGTGTCTTAGAGTATCAGGCTTATGGTGTAATACTTCAAACCTTTTGTTTGTGTTTAAATAAGAGGGGGAGGAGAAGACCTGCAGTGATGACTTAAGTTAAGGCAAGAGATTGACAGCCCTTGCTGCTCTTCCAGACAAACCAGGTTCACTTTCCAACACCTACAACAACTCACAACCAGCTCACAACCAACTCACAACCACCTGTAAGTGCAGTCCCAGGGGATCTGAGGCCCTCTTCTGGCCTCTGCACACATGAAGTACACACAACATCTACACATACAAAACACCCATTCACATGAAAAAATAAACTTTAAAAAATAGAGAAATTGCTAGACATGATGGCACACGCCTTTAATTCCAGTACTTGGGAGGCAGAAGCAGCCAGATCTCTGTGAGGCCAGCCTAGTCTACAGAGAGGTAGTTTCAGGACATCCAGGACATACACAGAGAAACCATGTCTTGAAAAACTACAAAGAAAGGAAGGAAGGAAGGAAGGAAAGAAGGACAGAAGGAAAAAGAAAAAGGGAAAAAAATAAAAACAGTATGAAGAACAGATGAGCATTTTAAAAAATCAGTTACTTGGAGCTGGAGAGATGGCTCAGAGGTTAAGAGCACTGGCTGCTCTTCCAGAGGTCTTGAGTTCAGTTTCAAGCAACCATAGGACAGCTTACAATCATCTATAATGAGATCTGGTGCCCTCTTCTGGCGTGCAGGCATACATGCAGAACACTGCATACATAATAAATAAACAATTTATTTATTTTTAAAAAATCAATAACTTTCATTTGACATTAGCTGTAACTCGAACACAAAAACCAAGTAGTTTTAAATAAATCTCAAGCTGTCAGTTTCCCTAAGTACTCAATCTTTATTAAACACAATTATTTAAAGGCATTGCTTATAAATCTTACTCTGAGCAAATCAAAATAACCTTTAATGATAAAATAGAGCTCACATCCCACTGGTGTCTGCACTACTCTCTGTGGCCTGCCTTGAGGAGTCCGAGTACTTGGGTCCGTCTTGTTTTCTTCAACTGCTCCCAGAGAAGTTCACATCTGTGCTCTTGGTCTGCTCCATTTTCCCCTCAAGTCCCTCTCTTCCTCTCTTACTCCAGTGCTTAGATAGCTTTATTAGAATCTCCAACATTGCTTCATCATAATGGCTAATTCTGAAATCCTTTTCTTTCTTTTTCTTTTTTGGTTTTTCGAGACAGGGTTTCACTGTGTAGCTTTGGAACCTATCCTGGAACTCGCTCTGTAGACCAGACTGGCCTAGATCCACCTGCTTCTGCCTCCTGAGTGCTGGGATTAAAGGTGTGCACCACCACTGCCCGGCTCTGAAATTCTTTTCATTGTTGAAGCTTTGGTGTCCCACAAATATCTATAACTACAGGGACTGCAGAGATGGCTCAGCGCTTGAGAGCACGGACTGCTCTTCCAGAGGCACTGAGCTCAATTCCCAGTAAAGCTCAACGCCCAGTAACCACACGGGGGCTCATGCAGATAGAGCATTTAGTAAATCAAAAACAAAAACCAAACAAAGAAACAAAAACCATCTTGCTGAGCGGTGGTGGTGCACACCTTTAATCCCAGCACTCAGGAGGCAGAGGTAGGCGGATCTCTATGAGTTTGAGGCCAGCCTGGTCTACAAGGATATGCTCCAAAGCCACAGAGAATTCTTGTCTCGAAAAACAAAAACAAACAAAAAAATAAACAAAAAAAGACATCCGTAACGCCAGCCCCTTCTGACTTCTATGTATACACACACAGACACACAGACACACACACACACACACACACACACACCTAAAAAATGAAAGAAATAGCACAAAGGCAACGTAATGATCTTGAGAACCATTTTCACTCTTTTTTAATTTTATGGTTTATTTTGCCAGGTGGTGGTGGCGCACGACTTTAATCCCGGCACTTGGGAGGCAGAGGCAGGTGGATCCAGTTCTTTGTCAGAGTCTTCTTTGCTGCCTTTCAGTGGAAGATGAGGGGAATGAAGAAGGTGTGGAGATAGAGAAGGAACAGGGGACCATGGGTCCCAGGGTCAGCAGCTAGGGATGGGCTGTCATGTGGGGCAGGGCACGGCAGAAGGAAGATTAGGAAATAAACTGGAGCTGGACCTGCTATAGAAGGACTAAGAGGTACTGGGTGGTCATAGAAACCCTGACCACTGAGCGGGGGGCTGAAAAGTCACCTGAGAAATATAAGAAACAAGACCACGAAGGGAATCTGTTTGCCTGCATTCTACCAATAAGAACTAGTAAGTCTTGCCATAGCCCAAATAATCAGCACACTAAGAAAGAAAGAGAAGACTTGCTTGTGGATGGTAGGTGTGAATCCAAGCGCATGAGTTCATCTGTGCTGATCCAGCAGGTGAGATCATTGTGGGTACAGAAGAAAGTGACCCAGTCCTACCCAGAGGACAGGGCCAAGCCTGTGACATGAGGGACAGACCAGGAGGGGGTAGAGTCAATGGGCCAGGGATGTTTGTCCTAGAGGTAGGGACTAGGAGGATCCCTGAGAAAGGCAGATGGGGAAGACCTGACTCTTCTGTGGAACTGTACCCCCCAATCTCCTCCTGAGGTCCCAATGACAACCCCAGGA
Source organism: Myodes glareolus (assembly GCF_982192425.1). Classification (NCBI taxonomy): domain Eukaryota; kingdom Metazoa; phylum Chordata; class Mammalia; order Rodentia; family Cricetidae; genus Myodes; species Myodes glareolus. Next base: position 38,342,163 of record NC_142044.1, read on the forward strand.
ATGATCCTCTAAAGTTCACTCTGGGGAACCAGTAGATTTATCAGACTTCCTTACAGAGCATAGGTGAGGGGTTACTTAGTGAAGTGTGGGTGCTCCTGTCCAAAAATCTGCACTGAGCCGGGCGGTGGTGGCGCACGCCTTTAATCCCAGCACTCGGGAGGCAGAGGCAGGCGAATCCCTGTGAGTTCGAGGCCAGCCTGGTCTACAAGAGCTAGTTCCAGGACAGGCACCAAAAACTACAGAGAAACCCTGTCTCGAAAAATAAAAAAAAAAGAAAAAAGAAACAAAAATCTGCACTGAGAAGCCTTAACCAGCAGGAAGATGGCTTTCCTATAGACAATAGATGGAGCCCCTCATCTCCCCTAGTTCTTCCCTCTCCCTCTCCTCTAACTGCTTTTCCAGGGCTCCAAGGACACAGGCAATAAGAGCAGAATTGCACACAGATGATTGGAAGTGGTAGCTGGATGCTGTGGTGAGGATCCCATGACCCCTTCTTCCTGCCCACCTCTATGAGGGAAAGCAACAAGCAGATCTTTTCTGAGCGGGCCCTCCAAAACTCCTACAGATGCTGGCGGTTGGTTCAGAGGACAGGCCTTCACATAGCAGGGTCCTGGTGGTGGTAGCCTTTGAGGTCTAAGGGTCTGAGAGTTGGGCACTGTGTCTCGGCCTCCTCTGTCTGCATATCAAGGTCTGGAGGCAAAACATTGGGTGTTTGCCAAGCATATGTATGAGGGGAGGAATACACTATGAGAGAGTGGCCACAGCCTTTCAGTGTGGGGGGGAACCCACGGGAGGAGCCATAGGCAGAGTAGGACTGTGGCACTGGGCCACAAGGAGTCTCTGCTGTCATCTTAGCAAAGACAGAAGCTCTGCTCTTGGAGACCCCTGTGTTTGCTAGTTCTTGCTGTCTTGTGGCTTAGAGGTGGCTCCGGGCCAAAGCACAGGACTAAGTCCTTTCTAACTGTACTTGGCCTTCCTGAGGGGGCTGCTGGACAGTCCATGTAGTTGCTTGGGTGCCTCCACACAGGCTCAAGCACCATCACTGTCCAGATTGATTAGTGTCACCCTTCCTACCTGCTGTGCTGGCTGGAGCCTAGGATAGCCTGGCCTTCTACTCTTCTCTTCCACAGCACCAGTTTTATCTGCAAACACCCTGTGCCCTCTTCCGGTGTCTCTGTCATGGAGAAGGGTCCCTTCTCCACTTCCCCATCACCTCAGCTCCAAGCCTGGCTTTTAGGTCCATGGGCCCATTACTTGCACTATGAGGTTATACTGGGTTCCTGTATAGCTGAGTGACTTTATGTATATCCTGACAGATGGCACCAAAAATACACAATATGAAATGTGGGGGTTCAGCTGCAGATGCTCAGGGACAGGCGGCCGGCAGAGACTGCACCCCATAATGTTTGGAATGGTTTGGGTTAAATAGATGTCTTGGAGTTTTCAGGAACTACTTTGGGGTCCAAGATGTTTCAACAGGTCCCTGTTAGCTCTCATCAAGGCCTCTGTTTCTATTGCTGTGAAGAGACATCATGGCCACAGCAATGCTTACAAAGGAAAACATTTTATCGGGGTTGGTTTACAGTTTCAGAGGTTTAGTCATTGTCGCCATGGTGGGACATGGAGGCAGACAGGTAGACATGGTGCTGGAGAAGCTGAGCGTTTACATCAAGATCCACAGGCAACAGGAAGTGAAACTGTGTCTACACCGAGCAGAGTTTGAGCATAGGAGGCCTCAAAGCCCACCCTCACAGTGACACACTTCCTCCAACAAGGCCACACCTAGTCCAACAAAGCCACACCTCCTAATATACCACTTCCTATCAGCTTATGGGGTCAATTATATTCAAACAACCACAGTCTCCCAGGCCACTAGCTGGCCTGTCTTACGGTTTAGGTGTGACCTCATAGGGCTGAGGACTTTGACTTGCTCCCTACTGTATATCTGAATTCGATTGCCTCCCTCCCTGCTTCCACTTACCTCTCCCATCTGTTTTATGAATAGCCAGGTCTTGAAACACTCACTTCTTCCATTTAGTCTTGGGGTTTGTGCACCCTGCACCCTTCTTGTCCCTGACATCTCACACCCCAATTACTCCCAGACATCTCAGCTACAACCAATACCTCCCAGGCCTGGAAAGGAGCAGCTCCAGAAAGAGGCGACCCTGAACCTCGTGCCACTGACCTAGATTCTCTGGCTCAGGAACTTTGTACCCATATCATATTGACTCTCTGCCTCCTGCCAGGCACTCCAAACCCAGTTTGGGATTGAAGGCGTGACACAATCTTGGGACCTGCTTCCATGGCCATCCCAGAAGCCACCTTCCCAACTCTAGCAAGTATGTTAGAGGGGGAAAGGAGGAGGTCTCAAAGAACACAGTGATCAACACAAGATGGTCCCTCTGCCCTAAGTGGCAGGGTTGAGAGCGACATCTGTGGTCAGGAAAGCAGGGGAGTTCCGGGGAGCCAGGTGGTATAGGGCCCTCCAGAAGGATATGTGCAGATGAGATGGGTGTCACAGAGAGTGAAGAAGACAGGACACGAGATCTTGGACTCTATCTCTCATCGTGGGCAAGAAAGCTATGGTGTCTCTGGCTCAGCGTGTGGCTGGCCCGACAGTGGCTCTGGCGGGTGCTGTCAACTGTCATTGCCTATGCAAGTGAATACAGCAAGCTGTAGGGAAAATGACCAAGTGTTGACTTTGAGTTACACTGCCACCTTCAGGGAGGACAGTGAGCCTCACAAAATTAAAGAGCCAACTCAAGGATCTGGGGAGATGGCTGTGTGGGTAAAATTGCTCCCTAGGAAGCCCAGTTCCTAGAACCATGTAAGAAGCACTCCTATGAGCTAGGATGAGGAGCTAGGAGAACTGTCCATGAGCTTGTTGGCTAGTTAGCCTGTGTGCACAGCACAACAGAAACTAGACCCTGCCTGAGAAGGTGGTTCTGCCAGGCAGTGGTGGTGTACACCTTTAATCCCAGCACTCATGAGACAGAGGCAAGTAAACCTCTGTGAGTTGGAGGTCAGTCCAGGACAGCCAGGGCTACAGAGCAACCCTGTCTCGGAAACCACAAACAGTTGACTCTTGAAAATTGTTCCCAGGTCAGTCGGTGGTGGTGCACGTCTTTAATTCCAGCACTCGGGAGGCAGAGGCAGGCGAATGTCTGTGAGTTCGAGGCCAGCCTGGTCTGCAGAGTGAGTTCCAGGACAGCCAGGGCTGCTACACATAGAAACACTGTCTCCAAAAGCCAAAAGAAAACAAAACAAACAAATTAAAACAAAACAAAACAAAAAAACCACAAAAACAAATACAAACTCCGAAGTGCCTCCTTGCTCTGAGCATGAAACTGGGCTCTCCTATGATGCTATGCCGCGGGCGACCTCAAGGGGCCGCTGCGGCGAGGCAGAGGCCTGCACGTCTTGGGGGCGTGGCCCCCTCACGCTACCCAGCGCCGTGTGTCGGGCCGGTGCGCATGTGCATTGCATGCTCTCTCGCGGGGTCGGCTGGGGACCAGGGACATCTGCGGTGAAATCAAGAGGAGACCGCTGCCGGGGACATGTGGCGGCCGGTGAGGACCCCGCCCCCGCACGCCCTGATCCCGGGCCCTGATTCTGTGCTCTCCACACCCGTGCGTTGGGTCTAACTCGGTACTCTGAGATCCTGGACCCAACCCAGGCCCCGGGCCCAACCCATAGATACCAAAGCTCTGGAGAACTCTCCGGTCCTCGGCCTCCCTTTGCTCCCCAGATCCCCTTTGGGAAGACTCAGCATCACTTGACCTTACCCCAGGGTCCTTTCCCTCCTGCCCTTGTCCGCGACGCACCCCCTCCGGGTCTCCACGGGAGGCTGCTCTGTTCCCTCTACCTGCTTCTGGGGAAGGAGACGCCCCCATGACACCCGCTGAGTTTGGCTTGCCCTGTCTGCATTGGCCCCTTGTTCTGGCCTTGGAGATGTCCTCGCCTGTCCCCTGGCCTTGGAGAATGGCCATTTCTGAGGTTGTATTGTTTTTAAACTTGGACTTCTCCGAGGTTGTTTTTCTAGTCCATCTGGCTTTGTAGGTTACACCGGTAGACACCGAGTTGGGTTAACTTTTGGCTTGCAGTGAGCTGCCCGACGGTGGGCGTGCTTTCTGATGGCACCTTGTCAGTTGAAGACCCAGGGAGAAGAAACCCGTGCTGGCTTTTAGCACAGCTCCTTAGAACTGCACGACTTCTCCCCATAATCATGTTAGTCCTCACGACAGCCGTGGGGTGTGGAAAGGCAAGTTTTTGTTTTGTTTTGTGTTTCGAGACAGAGTTTCTCTTTGTATCCCTGGTTCCTGGAACTAACTCTGTAAACCAGGCTGACCTCGAACTCACAGAGACCTTCCTGCCTGTGCCTCCTGATGGTGGGATCAAAGGCGTGCTTTTGGAAAGGCAGATTTTAACCTCTGATTAGTCCTTGCAGGTCACTGTTGTGGGCTGGTGTCCTTTTAATGACACCTACTCCCTCTAGCTCCAGTCCCCAGTCTGTCCCCTCCCAATTTTGGGAAATGCCTCAGTTTCCTTCTTGGTGAGTGTTAATGGATGCCAGGATCTGGGTGAAGCCCCCAACCAAACATTCCAGACTTTTTGAATAAGGAGGTGCACTGGCCATCTGTCCTGTTAAACTTCTTCGTCTGGTCACGTTTTGGGGGGCCCTGAGTCTTGGCAGTGACTTCCTGTCACGTGCAGACTGGATCATCTGGACATCTTTCACCTTCCTCTCACCTACTGAGTCTGACTGGAGAGTTCTCCTAGGCTATACTTTTTGCTGTTTCATGCAGTCTCTGGAGAAGAACTCTTGACTGCGTATTTCTGCGGACAGATTAGCCACACATTCCCTGTAAAAAGCCTGAGAACCACCAGGCACAGTGGCACCGCACTTGGGAGACAGAGGCAGGAGGATTTCTGAGTTCAAGGCCATTCTGGTCCACAGTGTGAGTTCCATGCCAGCCAGAACCACACAGTGTGACCCAGTCTTAAAAAACAAACAAACAAAAAGAACAAAAACAAACAGCAACACAAGAACCAGGTGCAGGGAGCTGATGGCACTCTGTCCAAACTGGAATGGGTGATAGGGCTACACAGTCACCGCTGGCTGATGTGGACTTGCTCAAAGGGGCGTGTTCTGGTAGGAGAGAATGTACTGTCAACCTTTTGTCTGCTGGCCAACAGTGTGGTGGTCGCGTCCAGAGCTGTGGGCATCACAGGGACCTGGAGAGAAGGGTCACTTCAACAATGAAGGTTTTCTTTTCCCCAGTGCTGATTATGTAGTGTTCACTGGCTAGCGCAGCAGCTGCAGGTGGAGCTTGGGCAAACAGTGTCTTTAACCCTCTTATCTGAGTCCCTCCTTCTGCACTTCCCTGCCCCTGTGGCCTTGTTTTGCTCCAGAAGACCCTCCTCCTCTCCTTATCTCTTGTGGTTTTTTCCCCACACTCCTGGGGCTACTTGTAGGTCAGGGTTTGTATTTGAGGACAGAACTGCAGGCCTTGTGGACCACAACACTGGGCAGCTCTTGTTCGGGATTTGTTTGGGGTTTGGCTGTAGGTTTGGCTCCTCACCCCCAGTGCCTTTTGGGGCCTAACATTCTTTCTCATTTGATGGGGATTTCAGAAGATAGCTTACTGGGTGCTGCGGAGCCTATCCCAGAAGGACCCAAGCATTTGAGTAACCCTCGAAGGGGATGGTAACTCTGGAGTTTTCAGCACAGGGCTTTATCTACTTGGCGTCATGACTGGCATCTCCTACCTGAGTTTTGCCCTGGTGGGGCAGAGGACACTACAGGTGCCTCTTGAAAGAATCTTTGTTCTACATCCCAAGTGAGGAGGCTTCAATTGCAATGCTAATTCTTCAGAGATTATGGGGGAAGGCAGTGGGAAATGGGCTTCAGGCCTTGCCTGCAAGAGTAGTTTGCAGCATTTGGCAATGGAGGAGAAGACTGTGTGCTCACCAGAGCCCTGACAGTGGTAACCAGTCATTGGAACTGGCATCTCCTGTATACTCGATGTCCCTGTGAACCTTTAGCGACTCACCTGTGAGTTCTGAGTGTATTCATCGCCCCAGCCTTTCACAGATGAGCCGTGTGACAGAAGTCCCCTTCTGGGGCATACTGGGTGGACTGATCTGGCCGGCCTTGTCTCCTCTACAACATGCCTTCAATACTTGTCTCCTCTACAACATGCCTTCAATATGAAGTTGTCACCTAGACACTGCATTGTCCCAACATTGCCAGAAAACCCAAGGTTCTGCTAACAGCTTGGCTGAGGCAGCACAGGCCTGGTTGGAGATGAGCAAGCCTGAGACTCATGAATCTCCCTGAAGGACTTTTTACCTTTTAAGTTTTGGGTCATGAACAGTGAGCTCTCAGCCCGGCTGCCTCCTTTAAGTCAGCATGGGGCTGTATTCAGGCCCTTCCCACTCAGCCTTAGTGTAAGACTGAGGCTTCATGCTGACTTCAGTTTATGATTCTGGGCAGGTTTTTGTGAGCCCTGTCCAGCACAGAAGGGCTTCATGTGGGAGACTTCCTGACTTCTGTTGCCTCAGGTCGCTGTGTGTCGCCTGCCTTACTCTTTCAGCTTCATCTGTTGGCTAACAGGCTTGTGCATTCTCTTCTGGATGATGAGTCTCAAGTAATCGCGGCCTCCGTGCTTCTCTGTTCTCAGCCTGGCTCAGCGGCCCCTTGGAATCTCAGCCAGTCCTCTATTGCCCCAGATAGTGAAAGTTTTTCTGTGTGCTCAGGGTGTTACCTGTCTGCACATGTTGGAAATGGTCTGACTTCTCTTCTGAGAGAACTACACCAGGTTTTGTTTTTGTTTTTTTTCCATTTGAAAAGCAGTGGGAGGGGACTGGAGAAATGGCTCAGCGGTTCCAGAGGTCCTGAGTTCAATTCCCAGCAACCACATGGTGACTCACAACTATCTAAATGGGATCTGATGCTCTCTTCTAGTTTAAAGATGTACATGCAGATAGAGCACTCATATGCATAAAATAAATAAGTCTTAAAAAAAAATAAAGCAGTGGGAACTGGGGGTTGGAGGAGACGGTGCACACCTTTAGTTCCAGCACTCACGAGGCAGAGGCAGGCGGATCTCTGAGTTCGAGGCCAGCCTGGTCTACAGAGCCGAGTTCCAGGTCAGCCAGGGCAAGACAAGACAGGGCAAGCTGAGTTCTCAGGACACAGAGAAACCCTGTCTTGAAAAAGAAAAAAAGAGAAGGAGGAAGAAGAAAACGGAGAAGAAGACAGTGGGAAGCTGATTCTCAGCCAACAGTTCAATCTGAGAAGTGGTCTGAGGACTGTTATCTGTGTTAGCTGGAGAGAGCGGAGGACACCAGCAAGGAGCTGGCACAGGGGCAGAGCCTTGAAGTGCTCTGTGGGGAAATCTTTGATCCCAGTGTGGCCTTGGCGCTCGCCTGCTGGACACATATGAATAAGGTTTGGTGTGGTGGGCAGTGCTCCATGCTCTCGGGAATCCTTTGTGAATGTAAGTCATTCTCATTGCTTTTCAAAGCAAGAGACCAGGCTTATTGAAGGAAACTTCATTTGCATAGATAGTGCCAAAGCCAGGAGCCTGTCCAGAGTCTCCCAGGGCTTCATTTGCTCTGCTGATATGAATGACATCTTGAGCCTTTACCTGCCTGGTCCTTAAAGCCCCCTTCTTCCATGACAACCTAGGCTACAGTGAGACCCTCTCTCAACAAAACAAAACAGGAAACCTGAAAAAGCACGATTCCCCCAAGTCGGGTCATAGGAAGAGTCGCTAGCTGGTGCCAGGTTAACCCTGGGCACAGAGTCTTCTTAGATTAGGGCCCTGCCCTAAAATAGCTGCCTCCTTTATAGAATGCTACCTCCTTTCCTGGGATTTTGTTATTATAGGAAATAGTCTAGAACTTGTTTTCACCTTGTGCTATTGGATACTGAACCAGGTCTGTGCATGCTACCCCTTTTTTACTTCTGTTTTGAGACGGGGGTTACCTTTGTGCACCAAGCTGGCCTCAAATGTTCAGTGATTCTCTTTGTTTGCCCACTAGGTGACTGCTGCCCTGGATTTTAGTTTTTGTTTCTTTTTTCTTTTCTTTTCTTTTTTTTTTTTTTTTTTGCCACAGGAGTATCCATATTCATTGAGTACAGGGCCTGTTTCCTCATTTACACCCACACAGTGACCAAACCAGAATGTCTACCACCTCATGCTTGCATCTACCTTTTTGTTTTGTTTTGTTTTTTTGTTTTGTTTTTCAAGACAGGGTTTCTCTGTCACTTTGGAGCCTGCCCTGGAACTAGCTCTTGTAGACCAGATCTCGAACTCACAGAGATCCGCCTGCCTCTGCCTCCTGAGTGTTGGGATTAAAGGTGTGCACTACCATTGCCTGGCTTCTATCTATTGTTTTTGGTTGTGAGCCTAGCCTTTAACATCTGAGTCATCTTTCCAGCCTCTGCTGCCTAAGTGCTGAGTGCTGGGATTAAAGGCATGCTCCACAACACCTGCCAGGGCAAACTTGTTTGCTTGCTTGTTTGTTTTTGAGGCAGAGATCCACCTGTCTCTGCCTCCTGAGAGCTGGGATTAAAGATGTGCACCGCTAGTGCCCAGCTTTGTATTCTTTCTTTCTTTCTTTCTTTTTTTTTTTTCTTGCTTTGTATCTTTTCAAAAATGTTTTATAGCCAGGTGTGGGATGATGCTTTTAAAGATTTATCATTTATTAAATTTTCATTTATTTTACACTTACTACTTTAATTTTGTGTAGGTATTTATGTGTTTGCATGTGGGTATGTTCACATGAGTGCTAGTGTCTAAAGAGGCCAGAGGCCTGGGATCCCCTGGAGTTGGAGTCACAACCGTTGTGGGCTGCCCCCCAGGTGCCGAGAACCAAGCTCTGGCCCTCAGGAAGAGCAGCAAGTGCTCTAAACCACTGCGCCGCCCTCCAGCTTCATGCTCCCCTTTAGTCCCAGCACTTGGAAAGCAGAGGCAGGTGGATTTCTGTGAGTTTGAGTCCAACCTGGTCTATGTATTGAGTTCCAGGCCTGCCAAGGATATATAATGAGATCCTATCTCAAGTAATAATGATGATGATGCTTTATTAATATATATTAATTATACAGAATAATGAGTTTCTTCTTAAAAGTTTGTAAAAAATGTATTTTATGTGTTTTGTTTGCATGCCTGTGTACACAGACATGCCTGGTTCCTGCGGAGGTTACGTGTTTTGTGTGCATGCCTGTGTACACATGCATGCCTGGTTCCTGTGGAGGCCAGAGCAGGCAACAGATTCCGGGAACTGGAGTTTTAGATGGTTGTGAACTGTCATGTGGGTACTGGGATTCAAACCCAACTCCTCTGGATGAGCAGCCTGTGCTCTTAGCCACTGAGCCATCTCTCCGAACCTCAGCCCTTTTCCTGAAGCAGGATCTCATTGTATAGCCCTGGTTGCCATGAACTTGCTCTGTAGATCAGACTGGCTTCTAACTCAGAGATCCATCTGCCCCTTTCAGGCACTAGGATTAAAGGCATGTACTACCATGCCCAGCCCATAATAATGAATTTCGTTCTAGGATTTTCATGCATGTATATAATGTATTTTAATTACATTCCCCTCCCACTATTCTCTCTCCTCTTCCCACTCTAGATGCTCCCCTCTCTTCCAACTAGTCCACTTTTCTCGTTCACAGGGTATGTGTCACTATGGTCAGGAGCCTGGGCAGCTGACCAGTGGTTTACTGCAGAGTCCCCCTCTTCCCCATGACAGGGTATTGATGGGTCCAGTCCTATGCAAGTCTTACAAAGGTTATGTGTTCAGGAGTGCAGTAGTCATGCTGTGCCCAGAGAAGAGCATTCCAGAGCACCCTGTCCCATCCTCAGCTCTTTCGTCTCTCCCGTAGTGTTCCTGAGCATTGGAAGGGGTGATGTAGAAGTCCCACTTAAGGCCAAATGTTCCACAACCACACTTGCTTATTCTCAACACTTTGGTCAGTTCTGAGTCTGTGCAGTTATTGCTGCCCGCTGCAGCAAGAAGCTCTGTGGCGAGCGGTGATAGTGGCGCTAATCTATCACCATGGACGTGAACATGATCATTTAGAAGACAGTTGGATGGGCACAGCATATCCTTTTAACAAAGCAGCAACTACCACTTCCTCTCTGGGCCTGTGACTTCCCCGGCTATGGCTTGGCCCGGATTTCCAGATTTCAGCTCTCCTTGACTCTTTTTGCTTTCAGAACAAGATTCCAACACAAAAGCCACTCCTGTGAGACCACTCTTAGAATCGGTGGGTGGGCATTGCTGACACGATGTGGCCCACTTCTGTGGCCATCGGCTAGTGGTCAGCACTAAGAAATAGTAAATGACAGGTTAAGGGTGCTACCTCAGAAGTGATGTTGGCCCTTATCACAGACAAGCCAGGTCTGGACAAATTTTCTTCCCTCAAAGATGAGGCATTTTCAGGAAGGTCTTTCTTCTCCTGCCTCCAGCTTCTTCATCCAGTAGGCAGCCTGCGTCTTCTAAGACCGGTGTCCAGGCAGCTTCCTGCCCAGAGCTCTGGAAGCATGGTCAGCCCTCACTGAGTGAGAGTTCAGAGCGTACTGTCTGGTGTAGCTCTGCTCCAGGCTGATGCAGGTGCTAGGCTATGACCCCGTGTCCCTGCCTCTGCCAAGCCTTGCCATCTGCCTCCTTCCCAGATGCGACTGTGCCACTTCCACTGTGCCCTGCTCCAGAGCAGGCAGAAGCCCTGGCCATGCCCTGCCATATTCTTCAGGAGGAACTTCAAGAGCCCACTGCCCAGGTAATGAGACCCTCGCAGCCAAAGGCAGGCGCCCTTCCCAGACGGCGGCTCTGTGTAAACCACAACGATGAGGAGGCCCCCCACACTGGAACTTTTCTCCTGTACCCCAAAACAGGATGTGTTTGTGTCTGTGGTGTCTCGGAGCCTGAGACCACAGGGTTCTGAGCTGTGATTGGTCGCACTCTAGAGACAGGTGCTCCCCACAAGAACTTTATGATGAGCACACACTGACACATTGGGAGGACTACAAATCGGGGTGCTCATTCCATCAGATACACAGGGTCATTTAGAGGTGGGGAATGGGAGTGCCTCAGTGGGGCATCAGGCAAGGGCTGAGAACAGCAGAAGAGGTGTGGGGACCGCATGGCTCTATGAGAAGGAGGAAGCCCACCTTTTTTCTTTTCTTTCCCTCCCTCTCTTTATTTCTTTCTTTCTTTTCTTTTTTTTTTTTTTCTTGTTTGTTTTTCGAGATAGGATTTCTTTGTGTAGCCCTGGCTGTCCTGGAACTCTCAAGACTCACAGAGAACCACCTGCCTCTGCTTTCTGAGTGCTGGGATTAAAGGTGTGTGCTCCACCACCCGGCTGGAAGGCCCTTTCTTCTAGCCTACCGTGGCAGAGAGGAGACTGTGTGTGAACATAGCGATTTTCTTGCTGCTGTTGTGCTCAGCATATGTGGATATTTGCTGTTGTAGGCAGTATGGGATCTAGTCTGCTCTTGTTTTAAGTTTTTGCTCAGTTTGGTCTGTGCTGACTTTAGCAGCACTAAGTCTCACTTCCATTAGGATCTCTCACACCATCACAGTGGGGATGGTGGTCCAGTCTGCAGACTGCAGATCTGGACTGACCTGCCCAAGAGACAGCATCTGGCATCTGTGCTGTTGTGAGGTCTAGGAAAAGGGCCTTGTGTTGGGTGTCCTCTGGTGGCTACATGACCCCGTAGACAATACTCTGGGAAAGAGGGAAGCTGAGGCCCCAGCTCCCTTATGGGAGAGCAACACTTCCATCACCTGCCCATGTCTCCTCTCAGGACCTCAAGAACCAGGCTGCTGTGGAGGAGGACACTCTCTGCCACTGCAGTGGGGGTGCCCTTGCTCCTCGGAGCCCGCTATTTCGTGGCAGAGGCGCAGGAGAAGAGGAAACTGCGACTCGTGGTAGATGGCATTGGGCGCTTTGGCAGGTAGGAGGGCTGTGCCAGACCTGGTATAGCTTGGGTGGGATGCCATTCTCCACATTCCTCTCTCCCAAGGGCTGTGGGGGTCTTCTGGGACTTTGCAGTTAGAATGCAGCAGCATGTAGACAGGACAGGGGACAATGTCCCCTCAGACTTTACCAGATCAGCGTGGCCTTAAGGGCAAGGGCTTCAACCCCGGACGTAGAGAAGCTGCCCTGTTCTACCCTCCCTACCATGCAAGGGGACCTGGTGTTCCAGATGTGGAGGCTTAGGCCTGGGTGGAATTGACTCTTCACTCCTAGCACAGTGCCAAAGGGTTTTTACAAAGTTCATTCCCCTCCTAAGGAGGGAATTCTTGCAGATGCTGGCCCAGCCTCATTGACTTTGCTAATGAGAAAGCTTCTTAGTGGTCAGGATCCCATGGTGCAGGGTGTCTGTCATCTTGCTCCACGTAACTCTGAGCGCTGCTCCTCCCTGAGCTGGTGCTGCCTTGGGGAAGGCTTTGGTCCCGGGATCTTTAGGCATTTTACAAGAAATGTCACTGAAGCCCGGCAGTGGTGGCGCACACCTTTAATCCCAGCACTTGGTAGTCAGGGACAGATGGCTCTCTGTGTCACTGAGATTTATTGCAGCTAGTCCTTGGGCATGTCTGTGGTTGGATACCTGTTTCCAGCCTTGAGGCCCCCCACACCTGTCCTGGGTGGTCCTGCCTGGAACTCTGAGGCATCCCTACTGACAGGTTGAACAGTTTCCTGTTTCTGTGGGCCCCAAGTTCTCACAGCCCTGCGACTGGTGAGAACAGAGCCTAGTGCCTTTCTCTCTTTCTGCTGCTCTCACCACACTGTGCAGGGCGTGCATGTTCCTGACAACTGCTGTACAGCCCACCCTGACTAATAGGAAATGAGCTTCACGGCTTACTGCTAGGACCAAGTTGGGCTGTGGCCAGGTGTTGGGGGGACAGTCAAACATGGGTTTTCCTGGATTTCCAGGTTCTCTGCATCTCCCAGCCTCTCTTCTTTTATTTATTTTTTTTTAACTTTTTTCTTCCTTTTTTTGTTTTTGTTTTTTTCGAGACTGGATTTCTCTGTAGCTTTGGAGCCTGTTGTCCTGGAACTAGCTTTTGTAGACCAGGCTGGCCTCGAACTCACAGAGATTCGCCTTCTTCTGCTTCCCAAGTGCTGGGCTTAAAGGCGTGCGCCACTACCCGCGTGGCTACTTTTTTGTTTTTCAAGACAGGGTTTCTCTGTGTAGCTTTGGGTGTCCTTGAACTAGATCTGTAGCCCAGGCTAGTCTCACAGAGTTGTGAGCTGTGTGCTGGTATTAGGCATGTGCCACCACCACCCAGCCAACATGTTTTTTTGAGACTAGGTTTTACTCTGTGTCCCTGGCTAGCCTTGAACTTGTTAAGTAGACCATGCTGGCCTTATATTTACAAAGATTCCCCTGCCTCTGTCTCTCAGGTCCTGGGATTAAAGGCATGCACCACTACACCAAGTTTTTTTTGAAACTTTTGAGACAGGGTATTGCCAAATCCTTCCAGGTCTTGTGGTCCTCCTACTTCAGGAGGACCTGGGATTGAGGGAAACTGCCAACACTCCTGCTTCCTTTTCTGTTTTGAAGTTATTTCTGATATCTGAAAATGGCTGAGTATGCGGCTCACACCCTTAATTCCAGCATTACAAGGCAGAGCGATCTGATTTCTTGTGTTTGATACCAGCCCATTCTACATAGTGAGCTTTAGACCAGTCAGGGCTGTATACCAAAACAGCCTGTCTCATTCCTTTCCCTACTAACTCTCAGCAGTCTGTGGGCACCCAAAGGATGCTGGCATGAGTAGTATTTCATTAGCTCATAAGGGCCCATGTTACTAGAGGCTGACCGTGAGCCCAGCCTCACCTCGGGTACAGGGGCTGATGGGTGAGGCTAGACTTTGGGCTTACGGCAGAAGGGCCCTCAGGAACCAACCCAATCCCCAGCCTGCCTGGGGCTTAAGCTACTTCTGCCCGCAGGTCTCTGAAGGTTGGTCTCCTCATTTCCCTGGACTACTGGTGGTGCACAAATGTTGTCCTCCGAGGAGTGGCAGAGGTTTGTCCTCATATCTTGAGCACATGCAGGGAGGGGGAACACTGGAGGTAGGGGGGAGGGGGAACACTGGAGGTAGGGGGGAGGGGGAACACTGGAGGTAGGGGGGAGGGGGAACACTGGAGGTAGGGGTGCTGGGGGAACACTGGAGGTAAGGGTGCTGGGGGAGCCAAGGAGTGGCCACCCGTCCTCAGCCTGTCCTCCATGCCTGTGGTCAGAACAGCCCGGAGTACATGGAGGTGATGTCTGCGTGTCACCAGCGTGCGGCTGATGCCCTGGTGGCAGGAGCCATCCGCAACGGGGGCCTCTACGTGAAACTGGGCCAAGGGCTGTGCTCCTTCAACCACCTGCTGCCACCCGAGTACATCCAGACATTACGTGTGTTGGAGGACAAAGCTCTTACTCGGGGCTTCCGGGAGGTGAGCCCAACTGATGGGGAGGAGAAAAGAGGAGCTGCCTGCCTCTGCAGCCCTGGCAGTGACTCCAAGGTCATTCTTGCCAGGTGGATGAGTTGTTCCTTGAAGACTTCCAGGCACTGCCTAATGAACTCTTCCAGGAATTCGACTATCAGCCGATGGCTGCTGCAAGCCTGGCTCAGGTGCACCGTGCCAAGCTACATGATGGCACCTCTGTGGCTGTAAAGGTATCTATGCTGCTGCACACTAATGGATGCTGGGCCAGTGGTGACTCTGGATCTCAGTGTCCCCTGGTCTACTGCAGGTACAGTACATTGACCTACGAGACCGCTTTGATGGGGATGTGCACACACTGGAACTCCTGCTGCAGATCATAGGGCTCATGCACCCCAGCTTCAGCTTCAGCTGGGTCCTACAGGTAGTGCCACCCATAGCAGGTGGGGAGTGGCAGCCGTGGTCAATGCTAAACCTTGATGTGACTATCTGCCTATATATAACCTCTAGGATCTGAAGGGGACCCTGGCCCAGGAGCTGGACTTCGAGAATGAGGGCCGAAATGCTGAGCGCTGTGCTCAGGAGCTAAAGCACTTCCATTATATTGTGGTCCCTCGGGTGCACTGGGACAAGTCAAGCAAGGTGAGCTGGGTAGAGCTTTCCCTGAGGGTGGGACAACATAGGCCTGCTGAGCTCATGCAGCCTCTTGCTCTCCCAGCGGGTGCTGACAGCTGACTTCTGTGAGGGCTGCAAAGTGAATGACATGAAGGCCATCAAAGCACAGGGGCTGGCAGTACAGGATGTGAGTATCACATGATGGGGCAGGGCAGTGGGTGCTGGGCAGTGGGTGCTGCCATGCATTCCCTATGCTCTCCGTAGGTAGCAAAGAAGCTGATCCAGGCTTTTGCTGAACAGATATTCTACACTGGCTTCATTCACTCTGACCCCCACCCTGGCAATGGTAGGAAAGCCCCCAGGGTGGGGTCTCAGAGGGGTGGCTTGAGCTGACATGCTGTGTTCCTAGTTCTGGTGCGGAAAGGTCCAGATGGAAAAGCAGAGCTGGTGCTCCTGGACCACGGGCTCTACCAGTTCCTGGATGAGAAGTAAGATGGGGCCAGGCATGAGGGGGTTGGACCTTCCTTGGGCCCCTCTTCCTGCAGCTTGGAGCTTGGAGCTCAGTTAGGCCTTCCTGCAGGGACCGATCCTCCCTGTGCCAACTGTGGCGGGCCATCATCCTGAGGGATGATGCTGCAATGAAGACACATGCAGCTGCACTTGGGGTACAAGGTAAGGGTGAATGTTTGTGGAACAGGCAGAAGCTTGCCACTGTGTACCAAAAAGGACCTCCTGCCTTCTCCAGACTATATGCTGTTCTCTGAGGTACTCATGCAGCGACCTGTGCGCCTGGGCCAGCTGTGGGGCTCCCACCTGATGAGCCGTGAGGAGGCGGCCTACATGCAGGACATGGCTCGTGAACACTTTGAAGGCATAATGGAAGTGCTCAAGGCACTGCCCCGGTCCATGCTACTTGTGCTGCGGAACATCAACACAGTGCGTTCTATCAACTCAACACTGGGCACCCCCGTTGACCGCTACTTCCTCATGGCCAAGAGGTTGGTGAGCCAAGGGGAAGAAGCCTGGAGGTGCTGCAGCAGGTTAGCAAGCTGATGTGTGTATCTGATACAGTGCTGTCTCGGGTTGGAGCCGCCTGGTGGGTGCAGCATACCATGGCATTTACAGCAGCAGCCTCTTGCGCCACATCAAGGTCATCTGGGAGGCATTCAAGTTTGAGGTGGCTCTGAGGTGAGTGAACATCGGGGCTGGATGGGTGGCTGGCCAGGATCTGCTCCCCATTGACTTACGACCCTTTACCCTGCTCCCCTAGGCTGGAGACCCTTGCCATGAGGCTCACCGCCCTCCTGTTGCGTGTTCTGGCCCGCCTGGGCCTTGCCCCCCAGGCTGAGGAGGTCTCCCAGTACCTGGAGATGTAGGTCGCTGCCAGGGGCCAGCAGAGCTTCCAGCCTGGGCACACTGAGCAGGCCCAGTGCAGATCTCGCAATCCGTGGCTTGGAATGGGGAACACAGTATGGGGCTTTTAAACACAATGACCACACAGTCATCTGAAAGAAATGG
This sequence comes from Myodes glareolus, assembly GCF_982192425.1. NCBI lineage: Eukaryota > Metazoa > Chordata > Mammalia > Rodentia > Cricetidae > Myodes > Myodes glareolus. The sequence goes on from NC_142044.1 coordinate 38,358,748, forward strand.
TTTTCTTTTTGTTTTATACAAAATGGGTAGAGCTAAGTGTACAATGGCAGGGTGGCATCACAGGGTTAGAAGTGAGCGGTGACACGGTCTGTTTCCAGCAAGTCATCCAGGATCTGTGGGATGATGGGGAGGTAAAGATGTGGGTGGGTAGGGCAGGCGAGGCAAATGGGCTAGGGCGAGAGGTGGTACTCACAATGTCAGGTGTGGTACCGATCTTCTTGGCCAGCTCGCTGCGCTCCATCGTGCTAAGGTAGAGGTAGCGGTTTAGCAGCTCTCCATCAAGGACGTTGCGCACAGCATTCTGTAGGATGCGCCGGTCCACGTGCAACATTCTGGGATGGTGGACATGAGGTCAGAGCACAACTAGGGTGCGGGGAGCGACTAGGGGAGGGGCACACTCACCGGAAGGCACGAGGGTTGAGGCCGGCATGGTGGGGTAGCATAGTTGTCAGTGCATTCTGCAGCATCAGCAGCCGCCGGTATGTCTTCTCTTGCATGGGCAACAGGAGCCCAATGCCACCGTCCAGGGTGGCTGAGGAGATGCTGTGTGAGCTAGGCTGACCCTCCCATCCCTAGACACCCCTACCCCAGTACTCACCAAACCATGTGATGTGCTTGTTTTCCCACATGACCGACTTCTTGCTGGGTCCCTCAGCAGCACCTCTGCATGGGGTCCTCCAGAATGTGTTCACATGGGCACCCACATGGAAGTCTGCTCGGCGCAGCAGGCGCATGCCCCCAAAACTCTCTTTGGCTGGGCACAGGAACTCAGGTCATGACCTGTCCACTGCCTGGTACCCAGCCCAGAAAGAGGTCAGAGAGGTGCCACTCACCTTCCGGCAGATACATATACACCATAAGATTGCGGTCTCGGTCAGACACTGATGAACAAAGAGACACACAGTCAGCCTCAGCTACCCATACCCCACTAGTATAGCCTCCCACAGACCCACACACCCACCTAAGAAGCCCAGTTGGGCATTGTCCACCATGAAATCCACACTGTATACCTCCAAAGGCTTGGCATCCTGGGGAAGGAAAAGGACAGTATTAGAGCAGGCACTGGACTGGTGCCCACCTACACACCTGGCCCTGTGAGTACCCGGGACACCAGGCTCAGTGTCTTGCTCTCCTCCTGGTAACGCAGCAGTGAGATGCTCTTCATGACATCTGCGGCCAGGATGAAGTTCTTGACACTGATCATCTGGTGGATGTAGAGCTGGGTGTCAATGAAGGCCATGCCCGTCAGCTCGCTGGCCCGCAGGCTCCACAGGAAGATCTGAGGGGCAGAAGATGGTGAGCAGAGCAGCTGGTGGAGGCAGCTGCGACAGGAGAGGGGAAGGACAGGAATAACACACTTTTTGGCCAATGGCTGACACCAGGTGGCCATTGCAGTGGCATAGTGCAGTCACAGGCCCCTTCTGCTCCTTCTCATACAGGACCTTGAACTTGTTCTTGGTCAGGGGCTGCCCAGGCTCAGGCACCACTTCAATCACGTCCATGATCAGGATCTGGAAGGGCAAGGGAATGCATGAAGATGGCAGATAGTCTGCTGGGGGCTGCCTGCCCCCCACCCAAAGGCCCTTACCCGCCCACGGCACGTGACTTCCTCCCCCTGCATGAGGCAGGTCCCAGCAGCCACATAGCCCTTTAGGCCTGAAACGGTCTCCTCACTGCGTAGTGACACAGTCTTCATGCACGTGACATGCTCCCATTCCTCTAGCTCGATCCTGCATGAAGCCAGGCTGTCAGCACCTGCCACCTCTAAGCTGCCAGCAGAGAGCAGCCCCTGGTAGGTCCAGCCTCACCTGGCATTGGGAATGGCCTCCCAGCTGACTGGGGAGATGAGCTGGATGGAGAAGGCTTCTTGCTGGGGGTGGATATATCTGTCGTCTGTTGGGATAGGAAAAGTGAGTCACCTTGTCGACTGTGGGCCAAGCTCTGCCCCGCCCTACCCTCAAGTGTTGCATACCTCTCTCAATGGCCTCAAATTCCTTTTCCTCCCCAGTCATGCGTGGGATGCGAGTGCAGGGTGTGTTGGTGCTGGTGGCCACAGCATACACCTGAGGTGGGAGGGGGTGTCACATGCCAGAGGCCAGGCTCAGAAGATGCCTGGGGAATGTGGGAGAGGGACAGACCTTGGACTCTACATGGTAGGCCACGTAGTGGGCTGTGCAGCGCAGTGGGATCTTCCTGACAGGCCACGGAGCATCATAGGACAGGTAGGCAGGCAGGACGCTGATCCTTAGCTCACCCTAGAAGTGCCGTGGGCAGCAAAGTCAGTTTTGTCTGGGGTGAACAAGGCCGGAGCCAATGAACCTAAGCCTCCCCAAATGTTCTCTAGCTCTGATGATGGGATATCCGGATTGCTGTGTTCGGTAGTTCCCTGGAGAGGCTAAAGCTTTGGTAGCCTGACTCTGTCTAAGCTCACATCATGTTGGTGGACAGTAGCACAGGGCATGGGAAGGCCAGGGCCAAAGGACCCTGGGGACTGGAAGCAATAGTAACACAGTAAATAGGCAAAGGAGCCTATGTCTGTGACCCAGGCCACCCTTCCCCAGTGGTTCTGTGTTACTGGCTCCTGGAAAGCACTTGCCATCAGGGCCTTAATCACTGCTACCATCTGGACGGCACAGATGGTTAAACAGGTCAGAAGCATGTGCTTGCCACAAAGCCATAAAGCAGCTGAGAGGCAGAACAAAAGGTAAAGTCAGCTCAGTCTGGCTCTTGGACCAAGTCTGAGGTGACTTCACTGGTCACGTCCACCACACACACACACACACACACACACACACCCCGTTGTCCCATCCTGTCGTCACAGGCTAAGCCACAGTTGAGTTCCTCGGCCCCAGCCATATCCACTACCTTGGCCCTCTGCTCCCACAGCTGGAGGCCAAGCCTCCTTACCTGTCTGTTGAAGTACAGGAAGCCACGAGGGCAGTTCACATTGTGGAATGGAGCAAAGGAGTCAATGGGGCCATCAATGCCCATGGGATGCAGACGCAGAGCCCCACGGCCAGTCACCAGGAGCCAGTGAGGCGAGGGTCCACAGATGAAAACCTGGAGACAGGCACTTTGAGCGCACTGTGAGTGAGGCTCCACCCTCAATTCAGGCCCTTGCCAAGTCTCTTGCCTACCCCTGAATAGCCGTAAATATCCTCAAAGTAGCGGAAACGTGCCACACGGCCTCGGACTCCAGGTCCCTCCTCAGTGCTGCACCCTTCTGTCTTCTTCTTAGATGGTTTTGGCTTCTTCTCACGGAAGTTGATATTGTGAGGAACCTAGCAGAGGCCATAGTAAGTGCAAGGTCCTTCAGACCCTGCCGGCCTGGCCTTCCAGTCTACCCCATGCTCAACCATGGTCTAGCCACTGGCACCTTCTTGAAGCGAACTTTGAGATTTCCCTGGCCAAGCTGAGAGTCATGGGGGAAAGCTTCATAGATAAGCAACTCCTGGTCCACGTGTACCTGAGGGAGCCAAGCAGAGACAGCTAAGGTGAGGAGAGGGACATGAGGATGAGGCAGGGCCTTGGGAGGCAGGTGATAGGAACTTACCAATAGGTAGGGCCTGCTCTGCCGGCTTCCCAGGGCAACCAGCAACACTTCCTTGACCAAAGGCAGCTCCCCCTGGCGTGTGGCCTCCTCCTTTCGGACTTCACCTTGTGTAGTGGGCTGTCCAAAAGAACTGTCCACCAGGACCCGCTGTCCCACAGGGAAGTTCTTAACTAGGAACACCAGCCGCCAGTCTGGGAGCTGGTAGATCTGGAGAGAGGACAATGGTTAAGACTGGGAACAAAGGCTACTGTGCTGTGGTTGTCGTGTGTGTGTGTGTATGTGTGTGTGTGTGAGAGAGAGATACACCCACCTCCATGGTGCCATTCTCCCGCACCAGCAGGCACCAGTGGGTGGGGTCTACCCTGAAGGGTGCAGGGTCACGGTCGGCCGGGGGCTGGTTGCTCCTGCGGGCCTCCTCTTTGCTGGGACTGAAGAGGGAGCCAGAGTCCCCATATAACATTTCTTCCTCATCGTCCACTGTGGGGCTGGGAACCAACAAATAGATGCATCACAGCCTGCCATGGGGACACCAGTGGCTCACATACCAGTCCCTACGCACCTTGTTTCTGAGCCCAGACCTTCAGCCTCTGAGCTACTTCGGCCCCCCAGTTCGTCACGGGCCCCACCCAGGCGGCTCTCAGTGGTAAACATGCCACTGACATCACGGTACAGGCAGAGTGCAATCACCTTAGACTGCTGTAGAAAACGGGATAGGGTTCAGACAAGGGCAGGGGGCAGGCAGTGGGAAGACAAGGCATTAAGCAAGCATAGGGGGCTTACATGATGCAGTGGAGGCTTGTGTAGTGCCAGGCGGTGGTGGCGGCCACCATATGAATCACTCTTGAGTAGGAACATGGTAACGTGACCCTCGGCACTCATGATGACCACATAGGGATCAGCCACAGCACACTGGACAATGGGGGCACCCAGGTCCACAGGGATGAAGTGTAGCTGATTCACTGTGGACACAAGGTCATTAGGGTGAGGTGGCACGCCCACACCACCTCAAGACCCATTCGCACAGACCTGACCACCTACCGCCTTCCAACAGGCGAATGCCCAGTGGTGAGACTTGGACAATATAGCGATTGTCCCCAATGTTTCCGGCAAAGACTGTGGGGCCCTGTGTGGCAAAGCCACTGGTGTCCAGCTCCATGATCTCCTGGCCAGTCTGCAGGATCTATGGCGACAGTGGTGAGTGGTACCCTTCCCCAGGGGACCCTGTTCCTAGTCCCAGGCTCTCCTTTTTACCATGGTTGAGTCTTCCCGGCTAAGAATAAGGAAGCCATGTCGTCGTCCATCCTCCTCTGCTTTAGGGGCAGCAGGCTCCTGCTCTGTGCTCTCTGCTTTGGGTGTTTCTTCCTGTGAGGCCAAGAGAGGAGCAGGCCAGGGGCCGCAGTCTAGCCCCGTGTCCCCAGGTGCCGCACAATTCCCTCCCCTCTGGGTCTCCTTCTCAGCCCAGTTTCTACCTCCTCTTTCCGCACAGGAGCGATGACCGTCCACATGTCATAGCAGCCGGGAAGTTCAAAGGTTGTCACCACCTGGGGCCGGATACTCTTCTAGAATAAAGATGGGGTAGGAATGAGGGCTCAGCCCAATCATGTTGTACCAGGAGTCTCCCACCCCCACCTTCACATACCTGCAGCACTGACAGGGCCCCATTTTTCCCGTAACCGGAGCAAACCACAATCTCCAGGTCTGGCTCAGGACTGTTCTGAAACTACAGAGTAGGGTAAGGACACAGCCTCCCATTCCACCTCCAGGCTCTTTACCTACAGTCCCAGCCCCCTTGTACCTCTTCAGAGAGGAAGGCAGGCTCGCCCACAGCAGCGTTGGCACAGGGTCCAATGTTGAGCATGCTGTCACACACCTGTGGACACAGCAGTGGTCAGGTAGAGTAAGGGGGTGGATACCCACTGCCTTCCCTAGTCTTACCTCAAAAGAGTAAGTGGCCAGCTGTGTGCCTGACTGGGCCTCACTGCCATATACTTCAATTTCATCCACCTCATCCTGTGGCACCGTCTTGCCTCCTGCAGCAGATAGAGTCCAGCTGAGTCCAGCTGTGGACTCTGGCTCTCCCCTGCTCATCCTAGTCCATCCTCTCACCTGTCCAGCCCGCAGTAGGGTCCACTCGCTTCTTCTTAGAGGGAGGCTCTTCCTGTAAAATGAATGAGTATCCCTGAGGCTGTCCCACACACAGGGTCATGGAAGAGCAGGCCCAGGGACCCTACATGGTGGACAATTACCTTGTCAGCAGCCTCACGGACAGAGCTGGCCAGGGGCTCCTGCAGCTTCTCTGTGTACTTGAGGAGGAGGGAGTTGCCCAGGCGAGAGCCCAGGAACAGGTATCCCGGCTCCATGGTCACCATCTGAGGGAGAGGTGTGACTAAGAGACAGCTGGACCTAGACCCAGGCACTCCCAGCCCCGCTCTACTCACACTGGTGGTAAGAACACTAGCAGCTGCCTTGTCAAAGTGAAATGCTCGGACACTACGCATGCCATCAGTGATGAGGGTCAGCACGTAACTGCATAAAGGAAAGGCATTAAGTGGACAAAGGACACAGAGGCACCGAGAAGGCCAGAATGTGGGCATCTCGAAGGTCAGGGTTCATGGGCTGTGAGCTCACATCTCGCCTCCCTTGAGGGAGATGACCATCTTATCGTAAGAGATGAAGGCTGCCTGCGCGCAGTCCAGGGTGATCCGTACGCCCTCTTGGGTACCTACGGGGTACACATTGATCACGCAAACTGGATGTCTTGCCCTGAACACAGCCCTCTCCACCAGGCCCATCCCACTTTGCCTATTTACACCCCACTCACGTAATGGGAAAGAAGTGGTGCCTGTGGTGAGACTATTGAGAGCCACACCATACGGGGGAACACTCTGGTTCAGGTACAACAGAGAGTTAACAGCGAAGATCACCACCCCACCTGGAGGGAGACACTGCTGTTAGCAGTTCATTGCTGCCCCCTGCCCCCATTGCCATTCAGCACAGCCATATCCTTACCTATGGGCTTGGGCACAGCCAGGGCCTGGGTACAGTCAAAAGGCAAGCTGGTGAGGGACCAGATGACCGGATGGACTTTCTGTGTGATGTTCAGCGAGATAGCCACAATGGAGCACGTGTCCTGCCTCACAGCCACCCGCCTAGAGCAGCAGGTAGGTCATCCAGAGGCAGTCACACTACTCCCAAGGCCAGAGACCCAGTCACCCCACCCTCCATACATAGCCCTGACTGGGCAAGATATCTGGGGGCCCACAGGAGAGGGTCCCGGCCTCACCCGGGCCAGGTCTGGTTGGGTTCGAACAGGATAAGCAGGGTGGGCTCGTAGTAGCCATGGAGGAACTGCAGGTCAATGATGTTGAGCAGCTTCTCATCCAGAGCCCGCACATCAATGATGTAGCTGGGCAGGAAGCTGGACCTCTGTCTACAGATCAAAAATGTCAGCAGGAAAAAGGGACAGGGCAGAAAACTCAGGACTCTAGGGTGCTCAAAACCACAGCCACCCCAGCTTGGTACTCACCCTTCGCCCATGAGCCCCTCATGTTCCTCAGCCAGGCTTTCTCTGCGGAAAGGCAGAACTACCAGCCTCGTGCCGTAGATGAGCATGGCAGCGCAGCGCCCATCAGGGTCCACCCGTACACGAGGCGTATGCACATTCTGTACAAAGCCATCCTGGGGGCAGGGGACATCAGTTGGGCTACAGAAGGTCTGAGGGAACCACTGGGGCAGTCGAAGAGAAATGCAAGAGCGAGCTGCTAGGCTTAGCTTGGGCCACTCCTGGGCTTCACTTACCCGAAGTTCAGGCTCCTCAAAGTAGTGCAGAGACAGGGTCTTCAGGTCATGGGTGCCTGGGTCATACTCCACCACTGACAGCTAGAGGCAGGAGGTCATAGCCCGTTCAATACCAATCCTGACAGTCCTGACAGACGCCAACCCGACACTGCTCCCGCAACACAGCACTGTGCCCAGGACCTTCTGCCAGACTCATATTGCTCACCTTAGCATCTTTGAAACTGAGAAGCAAGGCATCACGTTTGGCACCTGCAAGTTGCACGCTGGCCATGGACATGACGTTGCCAAAAAAGGAGAAGGAGGCTACCAGTTCTAGTTTCTCTCTATGGGCCTTCCCCTCTGGAGTAGAGGTCAACAAGTCAGGCCTGGGTCCTGTTTCCGGGCCACCCACACACACCCCACCCAGGTGCAAGGCTAGAATGGCTATCTTATACTTACCTGTGCCCCCTTCATTCTTGGTCAGAGCCTGGAAGGGAAAAGGAAACAGTAAGAAGTCACACACCACGTATCCCTATCTCATCCATGAATACAGTCATCTGAAGGACAGAAAGTCCACCCAGGGCTGGCCCCTGCCATCAGCAAGCTCTGGAGCCTGCCCTGAAACTTTGAGGAGGCTGGCCTTGAATTCACAGAGACCTGCCTGCCTCTGCTTCCCGAGTGCTGGGATTGAAGGTGTGCACCGCCACTGCCTGGCTACATTCACAAATCTTTATTTATTTATTTATTTATTTATTTATTTATTTATTTATTTATTTATATTTTATGTACATTGGTGTTTTGCCATGAGTCTCCTGGAACTAGAATTACAGACAGTTGTGAGCTGCCATGTGGGTGCTGGGAATTGAACCCGGGTCTTCTGGAAGAGCAATCAGTGCTCTTAACCACTGAGCCATCTCTCCAGCCCTACATTCACAAATCTTAACCCTGTCCTCAGGGTTCCTCACTGGAGAGCCACACGTCTAGCTTTCCTAGAAGTCCACCCCTGGGCTGCACACAGTCATTCACTACACAGTCTCGAACTTGCTCAGCTGTGTACCCAGGCTCACACCTGAGACCAGGAGGGTCCAGCCTATGTAGCACGAGACAGAATCAAGGGATACTAGAATCAAGAGGTAACAGGCATGGTAGCACATACCTTGTGGTCTCAACTACTCAGGAGGTCAAGACAGGAGAATTTTAAGTTCCTGTCTAGCCTGAGTTGCATGGCAAGACTCCCCCCACCCACCTCCCACCCCACCAAAATAATCCCAATAATAACAATAAAACAAAAACGAGGCCTTGAGCTTTTCTGGCAACTCCAGGTATCAGCTGTTCCAGACTGGGTGTCCCCACAACACAGTTATATTTTCTAGATTCACAGAAACAGACTCAAGACAGCCACAGAAAAGGTCACATTTCACTTTAAACGTACTGGGGGCTGCTCTGAAGGACGGGATGTGGGAGCAAGGACATCAGGTCCTCCTGGTCTTGCTTTTATGGTGCCTGGCAGCTTCAGCCTCGGTCTCCTGGAAACCCAAATTCTAGAAAGATGCCTGACTAATCTTAGGCCATAAGCTGCCAGGGTGGGCACACACAGCAGAACAGGCTAACAGAAAGGAACGGACTGGCTCTGCTGTACTTGTCCAAACCTGACCACAGTGTGTCTTGGCACATTGCCTATCTATCCTAGGGAGCCTGTCACAAATCAGAGGCTGAACTGGGAACTGAGCCTCCATCATCTCCTCTCCCTGTCATCTCGCACTTGAGCCTGTGGCACAGGAGTAGCCAAACTGTTCTGCTAGGGCCAGAAAACATGGAGCTGCTATTTGTAGCTGTAGCTTTTGTTTCAAGAATCTATCCTGTTTTTAGTTAACATTTTTTTTCATTTATTTTACATACCAATCAACAGTTTCCCCTCCCTCCTCTCCTCCTGTCCCCTCCCCTGATCCCCATCTATCCCCCTCCCCATCCACTTCTCCGACTTCATTCAAAAAGGGTCAGGTCTCCCAAGGTCTTGAACAAAGCAGGACCCATCAAGCTGAGGTAGGACCAAACTCCTCCCCCTGCATGAGGGCTAGGTGAGGTAATCAAGCATGGGGAACAGGTTCCCAAAAGCCAGCTAAGTGCCAGAACAGGCCTGTTCTCAAGGATCTATCTTTAGAACGTACCCCAACCATTAAAAATGCAAACAGTCCGGCAGTGGTGATGCACCCTTTATTCCCAGCACTCGGGAGGCAGAGGCAGGAGGATCTCTGTGAGTTCAAGGCCAGCCTGGTCTACATAGCAAGTTCCAGGACAATCAGAGCTAATACACAAAGAAACCCTGTCTCAAACACTCCCGTTAATTTCAAGTGTACAGTTAGTTTCTTTCTCCCTCGCCTTTAAAGCTCTCTCTTGACCTGAGTTCTGTTCTTAGCATTCATATCAGGAGGCTCACAAGCACCTGTAACTCCAGCTCCTACTCCTGGCCACCATGGAATAGCAACACTACACCTGTAACTGCTAAGACCAAATACAGACCTGTTACCCACAAAACTGACAAGATCCTGGCATCATTCTCAGCTCCCCTCCAACACCACCTCTATTCTATTTATCCTGAACCTCTATTCTATTTATCCTGAACCTGATGTCTTCCCATCACCTCATGGCTACACTGGTCCAGGCCACCATTAATTCTTGCCTAAGAGCTATAGCTACTTCCTGACTGGTCTCCTTGGACCTCTGTAATCATTTCTTCGCCAGAATTCCCTTCTTGGAGAGTGTGGCATGGCGCCCCACCCTTGTTACCTCTCACCTGTTCTCCCTGCCTTCCTCCATGCCTCTATGCCACTTTGTCTACCCCCACCACCGCATACTTCATACCTCCTTGTCTATTTAAATCACTTTTACAGAGGTGAGATTTCCCTGCAGCCCTGCCCAGGTCTGCTTCCTCACTGACACTGCATCTCCCTGTCTGTATTAGGTGTACATACATATATGTAGACAAAACATTCACATAAAATCAAATGAATAAACCAATTTTAAAAATTTAGGGAAAAAAGGGAAGAAACTGCCTTTTGGCTTCATTTTTTATTTTGTTTTGTTTTGTTTTGAGAAAGAGTCTTACTATATAGCCCTGGCGGGGTTGCAACCAGTTTAGACCGGAACATCCAGAAATTTGTATGCTTCTGCCCGAGACTGAAGGCCTGTATTACCAAGACCCACGGAAATTGCCTCTTGAAAGAAGGCTTCCTGAACCACTTGCTGCCACTCTAGCAACCAAGGCACTCCTATATTTTATCTATTGATGGGTTTGTTCCACTTTACTGCCAGTAGTCGGTCCCCTAGTTACATCCAGCCTTGCTCCTTTAGGGAGAAGTTTTCCTTCCCACAACAAACTTGCTCAGTCTCAGAAGCCCTCTGGTTGTTTGGAAGCGCCCAGCCTCCTTCACCAGGTCTAACTCCCGGAGGCACTGCGGCAGTCTGTGTGTATTCATTTACTAAACGGTCATCTCCCACAAGGGCCTGGTTCACTGCCATATTCTTACTTCTAAGCACATGGAAGGTCTGCAACAACCTGCTGGAAATGCCAAAGAACAAGTAGGAGACCGTAGGTAGGGGCATCCCCGCAAAGGTAGGACGAGGCCAAACAACACGGTAGTGGAGAACCGGTACTGGGGACAAGTGACCGTAGGCAAAGCTCGGTTCCTGCACTAGGGAACCTGCCGAGGTGACTGCGGTATGGCCTCGGCATCTCCGCTCTGGAGAAGCGGCTTACCTCGGCGTCGCGGTTCAAGCGGTACACATAGAGCTGCGAGGTGCCGGCCACCACGAGGTTGCGCTCACTGTTATTGAAGAAGTTACAGTACATGGCAAACTCCAGCCCGGTGGGTGGGTGTGCCTGCTTGTACACCGCGTACATGTTGCCGCCACTGTCACGCCGGAGCCGCCGACTCGGGGGAACAGAGACGGCAGCGGACTCGGCCCGGCCGCGCGCGCAAACCCAGCCACCAGGTTCCGAGTCTCTGCGCCTGCGCTTTCTGCCCGGACCCGCCTTCTAGGAGGACCGACCTGATAGTTGTGAAACAGGGTTCCGGACTACTTCGCCTGTGCGCCTGCGCACTGGGGCTTCCCTCGGACAGCGGCCCCTAGTGGCCGGTCTTGGCAAGAACTGAAGCTCCTGGTCCCAGAGTTGGACGGTTCCAGATGTCCCCTCGTTCCCACTCCACACCCTCCAAGGTTTTCCTCATTAGCTAAATCTAGAACCTTGAAATCTCAGGCAATAAAGCAAGGTCCGGAAAAAGATACAGGAACATGCAAAGTCATACTTCCCCTCTCACTCAGTGAACGACGGACTATTTGGATGTCTAAATTGGCATGTAAGGGGGCTGGAGAAATGGCTCAGTGGTTAAGAGCACTGACTGCTCTTCCAGAGGACCCAGGTTCAATTCCCAGCACCCACATGGCAGCTCACAACTGTCTGAAAATCCAGTTCCAGGATAAATAAATTGGTAGGTAATCCGCATATCACACTAAAGATCTCTTTTTAAAGTATTTTGTTGTTGTTGTTGTTTCTTTTGTGGTTGGGTTTTTTGAGGGAGAGTTGGGGTATTGTTTGTTTTGTTTTTTTGAGACAGGTTTCTCAGTAGCTATGGAGCCAGTTCTGGAACTCACTATGTAGACCAGGCTGGTCTCGAACTCACAGAGATCTGCCTGCCTCTGCCTCCCAAGTGCTGGGATTAAAGGCGTGCCACTGCCGCCCAGCTTCCTTTGTTTGTTTTTTGAATCAGGGTCTCTCCCTGGCTGTTCTGGAACTCTGTGAAGACCCGTCTGGCCACGAATTCACAGAGATCTACCTGCTTGTTCCTGTCAAGTGTTGGAATTAAAGCTGCACAATCATGCTGGCACATATACACATACTTTAAAAAATAAAATTTTATTTCGGTGATGGTGGTGCACACCTTTAATCCCAGCACCTGAGAGGCAGAGGCAGGTGGATCTCTGAGTTCGAGGACATGCTGGTTTACTGAGTGAATGAGTTCCAGGACAGCCAGGGCTACGCAGAGAAATCCTGTCTTGAAAAGCCAAAATAAAATAAAATCTTAAAAACAAAAAGTCTTTAAGACCTCTCACATGGTACCTCACACTTGTAATCCTAGCACTCTCAAGGAAGACTGTGCACATTCGAGCCCAATCCGGTTACCCAGGGAGATCCTGTATTAGAAGCAGTTGAAACATTCCTCCAAATCAAAACATTCTTTCTGGAGAGAGGTTGCTAGGACTCTGGAGGTCAACAGCATTTATAAGGTGCAAGGGTTTCTGAGAACCCCGGATAGCGAATAGCGTGGTCACCCAGGCAGGTGAACTTTTGTGTCTTGTTCAGTTGGTAGGTTGGTTTTCAAGTCGGCGTTTCTGTTTAGCCTTGGCTGTCCTGGCTACAAGGCTGGCCTGAAACTCAGGGATCTGCCTGCATCTGACTCCCTAGAGCTGGAATTAAAGACTGTGCCTGGTGTGCTATGTCAGCTTTTCTGTGATCAGCTGCTTTTGAATCATCCTCCCTTCTGTAAATAGAACTCTGTATCTATACTTCTGTGAGTAGCCCCAATAAATCCATTAAACAAATTGGACTTTTGTGAAGTCGTTTCTTTACTCTGTTGTGGTAACCTAGTTGGGGTAAAGAGACATTTGTTCATAACTCCCCAAGAAGCCACACGACACAATTTCTCAAAAACAAACAAACAAAAAAACCCCAAAGCTCTTTGTAGTGTGCACAACTTTACCTCCAACACTCAGGAGGCAGAGGCAAGCAGATCTCTTGAGTTCAAAGCCCTGGTCTATGAATGGAGTTACAAACCAATCAAGAATAGTGAGACCCTCCCCTAAAATAAATAAATAACATTTATATTATATAAATATGTAAATTCATATAATAAATAAATAAACCTCTGAGCCATCTCTCCAGCCCCAAATTTTAATTTTTTTTTAATTTATTTATTTATTGTGTATACAGTGTTCTGTTGGTATGTATGCCTGCAGACCAGAAGAGGGCACCAGATCTCATTATGGATGGTTGTGCACCACCATGTGGTTGCTGGGAATTGAACTCAGGAACTCTGGAAGAACAGCCAGTGCTTTTAACCCTTTTAACCTCTGAGCCACCTCTCCAGCCCCCAAATTTTAATTTTTTTTTTTTTTTGGTTTTTCGAGACAGGGTTTCTCTGTAGCTTTGGAGCCAGTCCTGAAACTAGCTCTTGTAGACCAGGCCGGCCTTGAACTCACAGAGATCCACCTGCCTCTGCCTCCCTCTGTCACCACTGCCCGGCCAAATTTTAATTTTTTTAATGACTTTTTTTGAACACAGGGTCACACTATGTAGACCCCAACTGTCTTGGAACTTGAATTTTTAAACCATGTTGACCTGAACTCAGAAAAATCCACCTATCTCCTGAATGCTGAGATTAAAAGCATGCATCTCCATGCCTGGCCTAAGGGTCAATACTTTTTGAAATCAAAAATGTTCAAATTTAGTATCTCCCTAGAACCTGCACTGATCTGTATTAGCCAATCATATAGGAATATGAGCTTGAGTGCTAGCCATTCAGTGAGGCCCTGGACCCTTTGTTAGTTATGAAAACCCTTCAATCCTGCCACTGGGCATGCATGCTTGCTTGTCTGAGCACAGCCACACACCCTTGTGCAGAGGTAAACCTTTTGGTCTTGTTGGAATGCTGCAGATTGTGGTCACTTTCTTGAAAACCCAGACCCATTTCTTTCTTTTTTTAAAAAAAGAAAAAAAAATATTTATTTATTTATTTATACCATAGCCTGCCTGTACGCCAGAAGAGGGCACCAGATCTCATTATAGGTGGTTGTGAGCCACCACGTGGTTACTGGGAATTGAACTCAGGACTTCTGGAAGAGCAGTCAGTGCTCTTAACCACTGAGCCATCTCTCCAGCCTCCCAGACCCATTTCTTATGCCCAGTTACAACTTGCTTCTGGTCTTCTGACATCCAGAAATAATGAGTGAATAAATTTCAGTTGTTTTAGGCACCTAGTCTAAGGTAGAATTTTATGTCAGCCTCCAAAGATTAATGCAATGGGACTTGAGATAGCCGAGTGTTCCATGGGCTGTGAAGTAGCCCCATATCTGCAGGTGGTCCGTTGGTTAGAACACCACTAGGCTAGCAGTAGCAAGCATACTTGGTTCAGAGATCTGCTATCTGGCCTAGAGCCAAGGAACCAGCCTTGCCAGGGAAGTTAAGCACATCTTACTCGGCCGGAATGAGGTCTGAAGAAAGAATGAGGAGCATGTGAATGGAATCCAAAGCTTCAAGAATAAAGATCTCCGTTCCCTTGAAAATTCAGAGTTGTGTGTCATCATTTTCTTAATAAAATTGTTCTTTGCCAAAAAAAAAAAAAAAAAAAACCACACCGCTAGGCTTATATTCATGACAGAAATGAGCCCTCATATATGTGATGATGATGTTAGTTTTGACTGGAGACAGGGACTCACCAGATCCTGGAGAACACTGACCATTCCCGAGGCTTAATTATAGAAAAGAAAAATCTGGGTAGTAGTTGTGCATGCCTTTAATCCCAGCACTTGGGAGGCAAAATCAGATGGATTTCTGTGAGTCTGAGGTCAACCTGGTCTACAGAGTGAGTTCCAGGCTCCAAAGCTACACAGAAAAACTCTGTCTCAAAAACAACAAAACAAAACAAAAAACAAAACAGAAAACAAAGAAAAGAGAGGAAAGATAAGCTGGCTGGCTGTCCATAGTAATAAAAATACTCTGAGAAACCTGTCTCAAAAAACAAAACAAAACAAAATACTAGGAAGGCCTAGTAGGAGGTGGTGCCCTGCCCCACAGCTTTCACCAGGAGGCTCTACAAAGAAAGTGTATTTGTTTATAATGAGCAAGAAGTCTTTATTGAAGTCAGAACAGGGAAATGAGGCTTGGACCCTCTGGTTACCCAGTGGATCCAAAAATTAGACGGCTCAAAAAGGTGAAGCGAGAGACAGGGACGAGGACTGGGAAAGGGTAGTGCTGTCAGAAAGTGATGTTGTCTTCGTACAATGACAGCAGCAGCAGGACGGTCCAGCCGCCCAGCAGGCCCAC
This sequence comes from Myodes glareolus, assembly GCF_982192425.1. NCBI lineage: Eukaryota > Metazoa > Chordata > Mammalia > Rodentia > Cricetidae > Myodes > Myodes glareolus. Next base: position 38,374,179 of record NC_142044.1, read on the forward strand.
ATTGTGCAGCAGGAAAAGAAGCCAGGGCCGCCGGTCCTGCACATTCATCATGGCTGGGAGCTGAGGAGAAATTAGGCCCCAGTTCAGAAGCCAGTTGGGTGAACGCCCCCCTCCTTAGTTTCCCACCCCGGCACAGGCTCTCCACCATCCTAACCATGTCACAAAGTGCCACATAAAGGAAGAGGCCCGTGGCTACCGCCAGAATCCAAGCCTCGCCCTCCTCCCCTACTCCAACAGCTAGAGCCACATAGAGGCCGATGAATGCTGTGAGCGCTGAGGCCAGGTTCAGCAAAAGCGCATGCTTCACCGTCAGTCCAGCGTGCAGCAGTGCAGCAAAGTCCCCTAGGACAGAACAAATCATAGTAAGAGCTCTACCCGCCCACACGTCAGGTAACCAGTCAGTTACAACCACATTGCAGACAGACACACCCATTCAAAGGCCAGTCCAGCCCCCCTGCCACCCATCCTACCTCTAGTCACGCCCACCTATGACCGGACCTCCCTGCGAGAAGCCTGGTTCCTTCCCCAGATCTCTAGAATAGATCACTCCCACTAAGCCCCGCCCATTCAAGCCACACCCCACCGCTCACCCAGTTCGTGGGGTAGCTCATGGCAGAACACTGCCAAAGAGGTGGCCAGCCCAGTCTTCCACGAGGATGCAAAGGCTGCGCCCACAGCAAGCCCATCAGCGAAGTTGTGCACCGCATCACCCAGCGTGATCAGATAGGGAAGCATCCTCAGTTCTGTGGGCACGGCACGTCAGGTGTCAGCTGTGGGTCCTGTAGGCCAGGTCCTGCAGTTCTGCCTATGGGCAAACCCCTAGATCCACAGCCTTCCAGGATCTCCCTTGGGGCTCACCTGATTTCAGTTTCTGGGACTCCGGGTTCAGTAGTTCTGGGCTCTCCTCTGTTACCTGGGGAAAGAAAGAATTAACCCGGGCTCAAGCAGATAACTAAAGGGTTCCATGTAGGGTAGGACGCGATGCCCATTTACCAAATCTGAGCGGGAGCTCTCGTGGGGCTGTTTGGACTGCCGGAGGTCGCTGGGTGCCAGCTGGATTGACACTCCATGGCTGTGTCCACCGTGGCTGAAAGGCCCATCCTTCTCAGGATCCTGTGGAAAAACTGTTCAGAGCCTGTCAAGCCCTTACCCATCCCACCTCCTGCTTCTCCAGAGCCTGACCTGGTCCCTGGGCAACAGGAGGTTGAAGAAGCTCTCAAACAGGAAGAAGATGTAGAGGCCTCCAAGTACCGCCAGCAGGCGCCAGGTAGCCTGTGCACCAACGCCCACCTCCTCATGGGAGTGGTCTTCCCCACTGTGTGTGTGCAGTCCCAGCACCTGGGGAGAAAGGGACTACTGATTGGGGACTTCCAGGCCGCGAGGGTCTGGGGCTAGGAAAAGGCAGGAAGGGGGGCAAGGATCCCGTTGAGTGAGGGCTGACCTTGGGCGTCAGGTGCAGAAGGGCATCGCCGGTGAGTGCGCCCACAGCCAAGCTTAGGAAGGTCTGCATGATGTAGTGCGTGGCGGAGCTGCATTTGGTACAAGTCAGGAGCAGAAGGCCAAACACAGCGCAGAGGCAGATGATCAGTGTAGCCAGAGAGCCATACAGATACCCTGTGGGTGAAACTACACTGAAAGCCCCCAGCTTCCTCAAGAGTCACCCAAGTCCAGCCCAGGAATGAGCAGGTGCTCAACAGGCCTGTGGGCTGTCAGGTGGGGGCAGGTGTCTGTTTACACTGGCCCTCTTGCCCCCAAATCCAGTATCCTTCCCTCTTGTACTGGTTTCTCCTTCCTCAGAGGCCCCATGGAGACCAATGACATGAGGCCAGCACCCAGGGACTGGGCCAGCCAGGCACACCTTGGGGTAGGCACTCACTCTCCGTTTGGCTGAGCTGATCCCGAATTTGGACGGTGGAGTGGGAGCTGCAGGCCCCACTTAGCTGCTGCTGGACCAAGGCAGAGCTGAGCTGGACCCAGGCCTGAGGGCTCACCCCAGTGTCTTCAGACAGCCCATACACAGCCATCACATCTTTGGCACTCAGGCACATCTGGGGGCAGGGGGAGAAGAACAGGGGTCAGGTGTCTCGGCAGACCCGTGGAAACCCATCTTTCTCCGGAGCAGAAAGAGTGGCTCACCGAGTCCCATACGCTGGCACTGCTGTTGTGGGTAGCGAGGGGCTCAGAGTCTTGGTGGCTGGCTTCCCTGTCCAGATGACTGTGGTCATCATGGTCACTGTGATCCTCTCCACCCACCCCAAGGTGGTGCATCAAAGCCTCCAGTTCTGGCAGGAAGAACAGTCAGTGCATAGTCTGTGGGCACCAGCCTTGTCCCCTCCCCCAGGAGGAGAGGCTGAGAATCTCAGCCTAGGCCTCACCAGCCAGCGTGATATTGGGAGCCTCGCTGTTGTGCTGCCGGAACACAAAGTCCACAAAGTACTGAGGGCTAGGCAGGCCTTGGAAGCAGGACCCATTAGTGACATGGTCCAGCAAAGCAGTCAGGACCAGGCCGGGGCTTCTGGAAGCTCCTGCTTCCTCAGCCTCCTTCAGCAGTTGGGGAACATCTACACAGGGCTGGAGAAGAGAGTGGCCTCAGCTCTACCCTCAGGGTCAACTTCCGGATCCATCCTAGCACAGGCCCCTGGACGAGTCTCCCATCAATCCCAGGCTCTTCGGATTATTTCTCAGACATCAACCGGCCACAGCCCCTCCTTATACCACCGCCTAGCCCTGTCCCAGCTAGTTTCAGCCTTCACTCTGGCCTTTGACCTCCTCTTTCCAGAGCTTTCCTGACCACCACTTCCCCAAAGGGTTCCCCTGACTCCTGACATCCCTGTTCCACTAGCAGCGAACACCCAATTCTCATGCCCAATACACTCCAGCTTCCCAAGTAGTAAGTCAGACGCCAAGGGCTTCACATGGGCCATTTCCCCTGCAGGAGCAGCCTCCCTTCCATGACACTGTGGGTCCTCCTCATTACCCCCAGCAAACCCCTAAGCCCTCACCTCCTCCCTGGTGGGTTGGTTGGAAGCAGGGGCCTCAATCTTCTGCAGTAGCTGGCTCAGACCCAAGGTCATGGCCTCTGGACTCTCCAGTAGGGTCAGGTAATGGTCCACGTGGGAGCCCAAGAGGCCATCTTGGATGTCTTTACAGGTTTCCTCTGGGTTGTTAAGGTAGAGGGCAGCAGCAGCACTAAGGCGGCTAATGTATCTGGCCTCCAGGACCGGTTCTGGGGCAAGCCCTGGCTTGTCAGGTTTGCCTAGGGTCAAGACCTCCTCGGCAGACAGGCACTATGGGCAGACAGGTAAACAGGATCTGTGTTGAATTGGGTCCACCAGGCACAGAAGGGGAATAGATTCTCTCAGCTATCTTATGTCCTATTCTGCCCCTTGTATGGTTAGCCTACACAGAGGGGTCCCCAGCAGTTACTCCCCCTCCTGAAGAGGTGAGGGTGGATGGTCCTGAAGTCACCGCGGGAAATTGTGTGATCCAAGAGGGAGGCCTGTATAAGCCCCCAGTTGAGGAGAGGAGGCTCAGCTCCAGCCTGCAAGTAGGTTCAGACACCAGCCTCCAGACCCGCCTCCTGGAGTTTGCCCAGGTCCCTTTGCTGCCTGCCACAGGGTGGAGCGGGCAGGAAGGGGCCGGTGCTGGGGGACCCGTCGGGTGGGGCTGTTACCTTTCCACACGGCCCGTCGGTGCAGTGCACACGGACCGCCAGCGTATTTAACAGGCGGTCCAGTTGCTCCCGATCCAGAGCGCCTTGACCGGAGATGAGCAATCTTAGCAGGTTATCGTGCTGGACCGCTGGTGCCATGACCAGCAGCATGGCTAACAGGAGCCCCTGTGTGAGCCGGGCTGGGAACACCATGCCTCAGGCCCCCAAAGTGCTCCTTGCTGTGGTGCTGTGTGAAGACCGCTGTCGTCTGGGCTGGTTGTAGACGGCTGGGGCTGCCTGAGACCAGACTGGGGCTGGGCTCAACTTGCCCTAGCACCAGGACCTCTCCCAGGTATTTCCTGCACGGCCCTGTGATTGGCTGTCGGGTTAACCATTCCTGTGACAGATCCTCCCCGAAAGCCGTGGGGGCAAGGAGCTGCTGCCTCCTGGGGCTGAAGCAAAGCTGGGGTCCTTTCCCTGGGTGGGTGGCCAGAGCATCCCCTCTCCTGCCTGTCACACCCAGAACTGCCAGGCAGAGCCTTCTCTGCTCACTGAAGAGCCGAGGTCACTCCCTACTTGCCTTGCCTATAGAGGTCAAACTAGGAGACCAGGGGCAGAGCTGCAGACAGGTTACCAAGTCAAACACGGGTGTTCTATTTAACATTTTCAGGAGAGCCCTTAGGCCTACCTCCACCCTTCCTCAGCTGCCTCTCAGCTCAAGCAGCTTAGACAAATCCCAAATCTCGCAGTCTGAGTGGGGGTGGGGGTGGTGTTCTTGGATTCTGGGCTATGGCCTCAGGGCCCAGCAAGGGGCTGTAATGGGAGATGTCTGAAAGGCGAAAGGGCTTGCTGAGTCACATTCCCCACCTTCCCCACCTCCAGCCCTTAGGGGGAAAATCCCCAGGAAATGGCTAAAGCCCCCACCCAGACAAACAGGAAGAGAAGATGTGACCTTGGTCCTAGCCAACGCCTGGCCAGTCTGGGGTCAGGAGGAGGTTGAGACCCTGTCGTGAGCTCTAGGCCTAAGCACAGGAAGATTGGGGTAGGACTGGGGTTCCCAGCTCTGACCCTTCCTGATCGATCCCTCTAGCCTTTGACCCCAGAGCCTTATCTCTATCCTCAGGTAGCAGGCTGGAGGAGGGGTTAGGTCTCCAGGGAGCTGACAATCCCTTGGTCACAAGGCATTCTGGCCTTCTGGAAGGGGACTGTGGGAAGCCCTCTTCCACCTAGGTTCATACCACTCCGGACCCTAGCTCTCTGGGGTGTGGTTGGGGTGTGGAGCTCGTAGCCTAATGCCTAGAGGACTCTGTCCTCTAGTATTCTGGAGGATAGGGCAGGGTGGGGGAGAGGATCTAGCTGGGTATCCTGAGCTCAGGGGTCAATTGCTCCTAACACGCACATTCACGCCAATGATTCTTATGGCTAGGATCCTTACAATGTGGCTTCCAATTCTCATCCTACAGAGGAACTATGCTTGGGATCTGGGAGAGCCAGGGTAAAGACAATGAAGAGAACATTCCAACATGTAGCTCTGAAGATGTCATATAACCAAACCAGCTTTTCCCTTTCCACTGCTGGGGGCTGAGCCTGGGCTGGTCTCCTTCCCCTGCAGACTGGCTGCCAGCTGTTTAGGCACTGCCGGCCTCTAAGGAGAAATCTTCGTGTAGGCTTGGCAGTCCAGGCTTCCCTGGGTTTCTCCTTCAAAGGGGAGAATTGCCTGAATCCTGGAAGGCCAGTACAGCCAAGCCTCATGCACCGGTGTCATTGTTGTCCGCCCGTGTCCCTCCCCCTGCCACCGTGGCATGGCTGAGGCTTGCTTTCATTACATGGGGATCCTACCCGCCTGTAACAGCTCTCCTAACAACGTGGGAATCAGAAGTGGGAAAGCTAAGCCTCCTCACCATCACTAGTCACATGACTTAAGCTAGCTTTACCTGTGTGCATGTGTGTGTGTGTGTCAGCAACTTAAATTCAGCTGCTGTATGTATATATTCAGCTACAATTTAGAAAAATGCTTTAAACCACCATAGTGGTCTCTTAATCCTAATGAGCTCTGTTCGTTGTATTTTCTTCTAAATTAAGGAAGCAATAAGTCTCCAGTGTTTCAAATTGGTATGTACTTTCAAATGATAAATATGTGGTTAGATCTGTTACAACGTACTGTCTATGTGATTTAACTCTGCTTTAAAATATATTCTATATAATGATAAAAAGTTAAGGCTATGAAGATCTACTTCAGATGAACAAGAACTAACCTACAACCTTTCCTGTCAGCTGTTCTTCACTATTGTCTGTTTTACTGTTAAGCTTCCATTGCAAAAACTTTTTTCTTCTTTGTCTTTCACAAACAAAAATCTGGGGCTTGAGAGATGGCTCAGAGGTTGTGAGAACTGACTGCTGTTCCGGAGGTCCTGAGTTCAAGTCCCAGAAACCACATGATAATTCACACCCATCTATAATGAGAGCTGGTGCCCAGAACGCTATATATATAATAAATAAATTATAATAAATAAATAAATAAAATTTAAAAAAAAAACAAACAAGTAAAAATCTGACCTGCTAAGTTAAAGCCAGTTACAGACAAGATGAGGACTCTGGGTGAAACATTCCTCCACAACCTCTCAGCTTGGACCCAGCTCTCCAGGAAGATCCCAGCTAGTCATAACTCATATATACCCAATAGACAGACCACAAATGCTTAGAGATCTGGGGAATAGGGCATTTAAATGTTTAATTAAAAAGGCTTTCTGTAACAGAGAGACAGGTTGGCTCCTGGCAGCAACCCCTGCTTCCTCCAAAGATGATGAACGAGCACAAAAGAACATCCATCTGTAACTTTCTTCAAGCAAAAGCGCTAACCATAGGGATACACTGCCTTTCATCTAAACTGCTGCAAATCTCTTCAGACCATGGACAACAGGACACTGAGGAATCCTACAAACTCCTAATCCACAGGATCTCCTGAAGCCTATCAGGCCCCATGCTGTCAGCCTTAAGATAGATGTTGCCCTAATGACCATGACGGACCCTGGGGTGACTGTCTAGGTAGCCAATCCAGTAAGTTCTCTGACATTTTTAAATCAATAACTCAGGTAAAATTTTATCCTGATGCCATTTGATGGCTGGGAGGTTTGCCAGTTTAAAAGGGACAGCCTCACAAAACAGACTTCAGCATAACATCTGACCATGTTTAAATAGATGGTGTTTTAAGGGAGGCAAATGCACGTTATTAAGGTGTGTACATGCGAGTTATAAAGATCCGAGGATAAAAGGCTTACGTGCCGATAAAGGCAAGTGATGTGAGCCATTGAAAAGAATAAGACAAGTTCCAGAGTTCTCGCTTGCATTATGCTGCTGTTATTGTTGGACTCCAAGGGTCCAGAGTCTCAGCATTAATCAATAAGATTCCGAGAAGCCATTAATCTAGCTCTGGCAGAGTACTGCCACTGGCGTAACTGCAAGAATCAAGATTTTATTTTTTTTAACTTTTTTTTTCTTTTTAAAGATTTATTTATTAGTATACAGTGCTCTACCTGCAGGCCAGAAGAGGGCACCAGATCACATTACAGATGGTTGTGAGTCACCATGTGGTTGCTGGGAATTGATCAGAACCTCTGGAAGAGCAACCAATGCTCTTAACCTCTGTGTCATCTCTCCAGCCCAAGATTAAGATTGTAAATTCCTTTTGGTGGTGTCCTAACTATAGACTTAAAAAGATACTTTTTATTGTGCAAAACCATCTGTCACAGGGGCTAGAGAGATGGCTCAGATATTAAGAGCACTGGCTGCTCTTCCAGAGGTTCTGATCAATTCCCAGCAACCACATGGTGGCTCACAGTCATCTATAATAAGATCTGGTGCCCTATTCTGGCCTGGAGGCATACATTGTATATATAACAAAAAAATGTTTAAAAATATTTATTAAAAAACCCAAACAAACAAAACCATCTGTCACAGTCATTTCTGGCATAAATATACTGCCATTTAAATTTCAGTACAGTTTAGAAACAATAAAATGTATCTACAACTTATGTTTTCACAAACTCAATTCTTCCAAGTTCCAGGGAGCTGACTTGGAGGGTTAACCTTGAACAGGTTGGGTGAGTGCACCCCTCCCTCGGCCTAAGCCTCCCCACCTTCCTCTGGTCCTGACACTCTTCCCCCCCTCAGTCACCAGTACCTAAAGAAACATTTTTCCCTAATCTTAACCTTGTCCTTTGCTTTGCTAGTACCTCGCCAGGTCCAAGAAACACTGGACAGTTCCATAGAGCCTGGACAGCAGTGAAACAATCAGCTACCCCAGAATGTGGCCATCATCCCAGATGTCTCAGGTCCCACCCCTTCCCAAATCAGTAGGAAGCAGTTCTGAGAACTCAGTGCCCTCAATCCCTTAATCTGCCCTTCCTAACTCCTCACCTTTTTAATAAAAATAAGAAGGGAGGGATGTTAGGCTCCAGGCACACCGTGGCACCGTACCTGCATGACAGACAGTACTCTGTCCTTTTAAGAGACAAGCTCTGCCCACTCTCTTCTCTGCCCCCCCCTCCTCTCCACTCAATAAACTCCACACTCAAACTCTGTCTGTCTGGTGTATTCTGTCACCCGCCGTGGCCTTTACCTGCCGTATCATTTCCAGCAAGCTCACAGCCATTGCCACCATTGTTTGAGACGGTATATAAACCAATGTCTGGGTAGGTGAGATGACTCACTGGGTAACGGGACTTGCCCCCAGGTCTGATGAACTACTCTTAGGACTCACACGATTAAAGGGGCAACATAGCTCCTGGAGTTGTCCTCTCAGGCTCTATTGTAAGCCATAGCAGTTGCTCCCTCGGGCGAATAAAGAGGAAGTGAGGTCAGCACCTGGGAACTGGTGTGACTGCACCAAAGGTTCATCTGGGAGATGAAGCAGTAGCGATGACCACACTGAGTGTGACCTTTAATGCCACTGAACTGTGACCAAAATGACTACAGTGGCAACTTCTATATTTTATCACAGTAAAAATTACAATAGAGCAAAACAATTCTACTTTAATCAATTCCCTGTGACCATTGCAAGCCTTAATTCAGCAGCTACATATAATATAAGAAGAAGTGAAGTCCAGGCTTCACAGTACACTCCCCTAATCCCAGCACTGGGGAAGCAGAGGTAGGAAGATCTCTTTGGGTTGGAAGCCAGCCTGGTCTACACAAGTTCCAGGCCAGCCAGGGCTGCAAAGTGAGATCCTGTCTCAGAAACAATGAAAATAGCCCACCTTTAATCCCAGCACCAGGGAGGCAGAGGCAGGCAGATCTCTGAGTTCCAAGACAGCCAGGGCTACACTGAGAAACCCTGTTTTGGAGAAAGCAAAAACCAAAAAAAAAAAAAAAGTGAAGTGGGTTGGAGCAGGTCTGATCTAGGCATGGTGGCACACACCTGTTAGTCCAGCACCAGGGAGGCAGAGTCAGAACTGTATTTGAGGCCAGTGTGGGCCACATAGTGAGGCCATTTCAAACAAAACAACAAGGAGGGGTTGGAGAAATGGCTCAGCAGTTAGGACTCTTCCTCCAGAGGACCCGGGTTCTGAGCACCGACATGGTAGCTTCTAACTGCCTCTCACTCTAGTTCCAGGGGATCCAAAGCCTTCTTTGGCCCCTATGGCATTAATCAAGCATGTGGTGCACAGACACACATGCAGGCAAAATACTTATATTCATAAGATTAAAAACTAAAAAAACCCAAACACCCCAAAACCTAAGAGCTGTGAATGTAGCTTAGTGGTAAAGCATTTGCCTAGTGACATGCACAAGACTTTAGGTTTAATCCTTAGCACCAAAAATGGTATGTGTGGGGGTGGGGGTGGGGGTGGGGGTGGACAATCTGACTAGCTCCTGAGGACAAGTGGTTCAATTAAACCCTGCCATAACATTGGCATTGATGGCAAACACCAGCAATCTCAGCACTGAGGAGGTTGAGGCAGGAGGATTATCTTAAATTCAAGTACCTATGTCAAAGCAAAACTATGTCTCAAAAAAAACCAAAAGGCCAGGCGTTGTGATATACACTTTTAATTCTAGCACTCAGGAGACAGAGCAGAGGCAGGAGGATCTCTCTGTGAGTTGGAAGACAGTCTGGTCTATACAGGAAGTTCCTGGCCAGCCAGACTACATAGTGAGCTCTTGTCTCAGAAAACAACAGAAGTAGCTGGGGCGGTGGTGGCACACGTCTTTAATCCCAGCACTTGGGAGGCAGAGGAGGGTGGATCTTTTTGAGTCTGAGGCCAGCCTGGTCTACAAAGCAAGTTCCAGGTCAGCTAGGACTAGAACCCTGTCACAGAGAAACCCTGTCTCGAAAAACAAACAAAAACCCAAACCAACCAACAACAAAGAAGAACATCAATTAAAAAAAAAAAAAACAAACCCACACCCAAAAGCAATGGGGCTCCTTATTCTGACAACACAGATGCCGCCACAGTGGTCCTTGGAGGACTAAATGTCACATGGCAGGGTCATAGTGTCTTATTCAGCACAGTACTGTGGAGGAGGTGAATTACCTGTAGTCTGGACTGAATTTATGGAAACTCAGGTGCTGCTAGGAAGGGAATGATGGTGGGCAAGGAGGCAGCCACCCAGATTGCTAGATTCTAGCCACACCTGGTCCAGTGGCCAGTCTATGCACTCCCCATTCCAAGAGCTGCGAGGACTTACCTTGCCCCTATAATTGCCCAGCTAGCATCTCCCCATGAAGGCAGCTCTAAGTGTGGGATGAGCAAAAGGGCCAGGACACCTTGCTGGTTTAGGAGCAGAGGCTTCAGGGGCTCTGCACCCCAGGGCTTTGCTATAAGGTTGGGAGGTTAGACAGATCACACAGGGTGGGCTCAGCATAGCTGCCCATAGCAGGAAGGTCAGACAGATCTTTATTGGGAGTAACCCGCTGACAACATAGACATCTAAGACAGGCGTAGATACTGGGGAACTGGGGCAGTACATCTCCATCAGTCTCGTTCCGGCCTGGGTGAGGCTCAGGCATGTAGGAAGCGGTTAAAGGCATTGTAAGCTGACTCCAGATCGAAGAGCATCTGGCGAACCTGGGAGTCATCCAGCTCATCAGACGCCGACATTCCACTCAGGGTCTGCAGCCTAGGGACACAGGCACAAGTGTGTATGAGCAGTAGGGCTATGATGTCACCACGGGGCTCCACCTGCTCAGGAGAGCCACTTACCATTGGCTGACTGTTTGGCGACCCTCAAAGTCTGGAGGCAGGTGGCTCATTCGGTGCATGGTCTCCATTAGCTCCCGAAGGTCCGGCTGAATCTACAGATACGAGGGCCAGGCTGAGACCCTACCTACCTTACTCTGTTCCCCTCCATCCAGGCCCGGGTTCCCTGCCCAACTCCTGCACCTCATCCATGGCACGGATCTCCAGACGCAGCTTGTCCATGATTGTAATGAAGAGCTGGGAACACATTCAGTAGGGATCCCATTCAGTAGGGGTGCAGAGACCCTTTGCGGCCTACAGACTTGTCACCAGGGCCATGGTCCCATCCATCTTCCTCTCCACACTGTATATTAGTGGTTCCTTTCTGAGGACTACACGGAAGACCTGCCTAGGTTACCGACCTTCTGGGTCTACACACACTGGGGATCACAATTGTGAGAGTAGTGTGGGAATCTGGGGTACACTCCTACACAACCCCTTCAATCCATGTAGATCATGTGTATGTTTCCCTTCACAGTATGGAACTCAATATGGGGGACTCAGGCTCTATGGATGCTTCTCTCCTCAGTCACAGTTGTGGTGACCCCTCCCAGGCTACTGCTTAGCACCAGGAACTCCACGAATACACACTCATGACTGACCCAGGCTGGTAGTTCCTTCCCCCTAGTCCCCGCAGGGCCCTCCCAGGAGCTGTGGAACACACCGAAACTACATCTGCGATGCAGCGGTTGAGATTGCCCTTGTCGTCCTTGATAGTGATGGGTCGGTCCTCCTTGATCCTCTCCATGGCAAGTGGGCAGTCCAGCTAGGGGGCACGGACATGGTCTCAGGGCATCACCGGGCCTCCAGGAGGCCAGGGTATTATCCCTACATCCCACCACACCTTTCCTGCAGGATGGAGGGAAGGACTGGTTCACTCACTCTGAACTTCCGGCAAAATTCATCAATGGAGCTGATCTCTGAGCCTTGAACCTGTCGAAAGGCAGCTTTGTACTGGACCAGGAGCCTGGAGCATGCTGCAGTGTATCTAGGGAAGAGGACCAGTTGCTGCTGGGGGCTGAGAAGAGTCTAGCTTGGCTCATAATGCCCCCCCCCCCACCTCAGCAAGTATAGATACAGCAGCTTTCACGGAAGGGCTGGGAGGGCCAAAGACTTCCTAATGGGTCTGTACACGAAGAGAGTTCTGGACAAGAGCAGGGAGGTGTGCCATAACTATCACAAGGAATCTGTGTGGGCTGACCAGGAACTCAGCGCAAGAGCCCAGATGTCTACTCTATTCACCCCAAACGGAGGTGTCAGACATCCCTTACCACCGGGCAGCTCCTGGTCCAGTCACGCTGGCTTGTCATCTCTGAACAAAGTGCCAGTACCCATGCTGGACAGTGATATCTTAGACTATGCTGTCCCCAGGCGGCAGCTCACCTCCCGAGGTCAGAACCACACTCACCCTTACAGAATGTCCCCGGCTGACAAGGCCCCGAAGCTGGTAGCCACCAGGACTACACCATAGCTTAGGCCCTAGACCTACATGTGTGCTGCCTATCGAACCCACAAGCATCACGGAAGGGAGAAACACGCTTCTGAGAATTGGTGGCCACCAACATGTGAAGCCACAGGCTTGCTCACTCATTAGGGGTGACACAGTCTTTGATGTACGCTTTCTCCAGGGCCTGCATGGTCTTCACCACTGCAAACAGCTCCGCCATGTTGTCATACCTAAGACAAAGCCATCTGTCAGGGCACAGCTCCGAAGCCGGGAAGCCTTGGCATCTGGAACCCAGGGCAGCCAACTGCTGCTCTGTAGCTATGGCACAATACAGCCCACCCCTCACTCCATTCCTGGTAGATAATCCTCAGGAACTGTCTTCCTAGCCTGACCCCATTTCCTCCCCAACCACTGGTGTGGTGGTAGCTTTGGGAGGAGACCGCTGGGTCTGGCACGGACGCCAGATGGGCACATGCGTGTGCGCTGGGGGCAGCTCAGATATTTAACTTACTTCTCCCGCTCCCGAGCATTCTTGTACAGCTTTACTTCCTGTTGGGAAAGTGGGCAAGACAGTCAGCATCAGTAGGTGGTTATGGAGTCAGCGACCGTCACATGGTGTTTGCAGTGGCTGTGGCCAGTTAAATATCTACTACTTACCTCATACAGCTCCGGCTTGTTCCCAGGGGCTGCAACAGAGCAAGCAGGAGCTGACAGGTGATCACAAGATGACCCTGGGGCTGTCCCATCTCAGCTACTTCCCATGCTATGTACCAAAGAGCTCAGAGGGAACTAGAGAATAGGGGTTCTAGACTCACCTCCTACCAGTACTGCCTCTAAGAGCCTACAGACTGAATGCTGGGCTTAGCTCTCCACCCACAGCGAGGTGATCATACTTTGCCGATAGAACTATTACATGGTACAAATAAAAGTCTGCCACATGCTTCACAGCCTAGGGTTGGAAACCCAGGGATGCTCAGGATGCCAGAGGTTCTGGCCACATTGCAGCTCATTGTCTCTACCCAGCAGGGTATTGCTGGACCCTCAGAATCTACCATAAACAGGCTCTGGCACTCGCCACTCCCCAAGGCCTATGAATATGGGATGGAGGTGGCAATGTGGTCCCTTCCCCAACAGTCCCTGCAGTAGGGAAGCCTGGGCCCCTCCATTTTCTTCCAGCTTAGGTTATACTCACCTCCAACGCCAGGAGTAGCTGGGATTCCGTGAAACATCCTGCAGGCCCTGGCAGCTACAGCACAGAGACCTGGGAAGCAAAGCCAACACTAACTCAAGGGGTCCCCGACTCAAGAACAGGGCTCTGGGAGGGGGGGGTCAGAGCCTTGTGAATAGCGTTCCTGCTCTCTATAGGAACAACATAGGATGCTACGGGCTGTCATGGGATAGCCAGGAGAGTACTTCCTGGAAGCTTGGTTAAGGTAGGGAAGAGCACCTGATGGAAGAATCCGGCTAGCATCTTGAGCTTGGGGGAAGGGCCCACGGTTGCAACACCTTTCAATGGAAATTGGAAGAACTAGGTGTCTAGGGCTATAGAGAGTGTGAGTGGAGGAGGGCTTCACCCTAATTCTGTGGGAGCTACTGGAGGAATGAACCAAGGCAAGCTTGCTAGTTGATGCCATCTATAAAGGGTGGAAGCAGGGCCCAGGGAAGATCCTGTCTAATAAGGAAGTTGAGGTCAGTGGCTTAACCAGTTAAAACCCGCCTCAGGATTTGAAATGGGGCGAAAACAAAAGTTCAAAGAAGGTAGGCAAATTGAGATGGAGTGGCCCGATGAGGAGCCTGAGCTACTGAGGTCGCAGGAGCTAGGAACAGCCTGCGGAGTCCCCGGAGAAAGGTGAGCACCCTCACAGTCAGGGAAACCTGAGCTATGAGCCAGTAATGCCACCTGACAGCGCCCACCGACTACTGAGACACGGACCGCGCGGCAAGGGCCGCTGAGCCCAAAGGAGACGGGATCGGGTCTCTTAGCCCAAAGGGCTCCTGTGCTGCGGGACCCAGCCATAGCTGCCGCGTACCTGGGGCGTTTGGAATCCCGGAGATGGCGACAGCAGCTCGGGGCTCGCTTTTTCCGCCTGCGCCTGCCGGGAAGCCCAATCGACAGCTCGGCGCTCATTCTCCCAACTTAAGCCTGCGCACAGAGCAAGCCCAATCAGTGGGTCGGCGCTCGTCCTCTGTGCCTGAGCTTGCGCTCTGGGGCAAGCAGCGTCTGCTAAGGATTTAAGTTACATCGTCCACCCCTTTCCCAGACAGACACACGAATGGGACAGGAGCTTAGTTTATTAAGTTATTTTTTTTCCGGGGGGGGGGTGCAGAAACGACAGGGCCAGGATCAGAAGCATTTAAAGAAGAGCTTGGGACCTTGGTCCAGTGAGCAGGCGCCGGCCGGCAGTCTCCCAACCAGGGCGTCTCGGTCCTGTGTGCTCAGGTGTCTGCTGCACAACTGCAGCTCCTGCAGCTGCACGAAGATCTTGTCCCAGAGGTCGGAGCTCAGGGGCCCCTGGATGGAGCAGCCTGTGAGGGCAGGGGGAGGTAGGTTTAACTTGCAGGCAGGCTTTTCCACCTCACACACAGGAGGCGTGGTGCTCATGCCGTATCTCAGAGTCTACATTTTGGCTTGCCTCAACGTAAAATGTACTCAACAAGGTTTTGAAATTTGTATATTGTGGACCCAAGGATCTCTGGAGGCTACTGAATGCCAGGACTCGATCATTAGGCCTGAGATATCATGGAGCTGTAGGAAATGGCACAGGTGTCAGAAATGCCAGTGTGCAGGAAGCGGGGAGTAAGGCACAGGAAGATACTCAGGTTTTATCAAATTTCAGCCGAGCAAGGCAGTGCCTGGGCCAGTCCACCAGGTACAGCTCTAAGGTGGAGAACGCTTTGGTGGTAGTAAAGCCCATTTTCCAGCAGGGAGGGTATGAGTAACTCCCCCTACCAGGAAGGAGGAAGGAGAGTCCTTTAGTGGAGCTGGTAGCACCCTGGATTCCAGTCACCTTCCTGCCCACAAGAATGAGGAAATAACTTCCTGTATGCGACACTGGTTTGCTACTCTCCTGACCCAGAAAGCCCTGGATTATCATGCAAATCAAGAGGTTCTAATCTTCCTATTCACTTTCAGAACACCTGTGAAACACCTGTTCCAGAGTATGCATGCCTATCTGAAAAGTCACCAAGTATCCGGAAGGTAGCACCTTAAAAAAACAATGTGTAGGGGCTGGAGAGATGGGTCAGTGGTTAAAGAGCACTAGCTGCTCTTTAGAAGTCCTGAGTTCAATTCCCAGCAACCACATGGTTGTTGGCTCTCATCCATCTGTAACGAGATCTGGTGCCCTCTTCTGGCTTGCAGGCATATATGCAGACAGCACTGTATACATAATAAATAAACCTTAAAACAAAACAAACCAAAAAAGTAATGTGTGTGCCATTCCAGAGGTCTAATGGTGGAGTTGGGAGATGTTTGCCAGGCCAAACAGTGGCACTGAACACCTTGAATTTAAAGATTTGGTTGTAGATTTTCTAGTAACAAAGCAGCTAAGATGTATTGTTGAACTTAAAGAGTTCATGGTGGATTAATCCATTCCTGAGCTCCCTCTGCCTCAATGAAATGATTCTCACTGAAAAGCCAGGAGGTTGTGCAGAAGAAAACATAACACTCCCCCAAAAGACTAAAGAAACAAATTTATAACACAAGAGTAAATTCAGCATAAAATAAATGCAAATGGATAGTTCAATGGTTAAGAGTATGGACTGCTTTTACAGAGACTCTTGGTTGGGTTCCTTGACCCCAGGATTGTAAATCCAATTCCAGGGTTACCAGACATGCCTATGGTGCACATACATAAATACAGGCAAAACACCCATACAAACAAAAGAAAAATGAGCAAATCTTTTTGTTTTGCGACAGGGTCTTGGTGTGGCCCTAGCTGCCAGCTAGTCTAAATTAATGGTGTGTGCCAGGTTAATGGCACACACCACCATGTCTTGCACAAAGCAAGTAAATCTTTTTTTTTTTTTTTTAAAGCTCTTAAAAATAAACGCAAATAGGGCTGGGGAGTCCACTCACAAGTTAAGAGAACCGGCTGCTCTTCCAGAGGTCTTGAGTTCAATTCCCAGCAACCACATAGTGGCTCAAAACCATCTATAATGAGATCTGGTGCTCTCTTCTGGAGTGCAGACATACATGTAGGCAAAACACTGTATATATAATAAATCTTTAAAAAATGCAAACAAAAGTTTTAAAAAGGAATGAAGAACTATACCCGTGGAAAAGGTCCTTAATGTGTTTTTTAAATAATTTAACTTTATTTTATGTGCATTGGTGTGAAGGCATCAGATTCCCAGGAACTGGAGTTACAGTTGTGAGCCACCATGTGGGTGCTGGGAATTGAACTCAGGTCCTCTGGAAGAACAGCCAGTGCTCTTAACCACCAAGCCACCTCTCCAGTCCCAGTCCTTAATGCTTTTTATTGTTTTGTTTAGGTTTTTGGTTTTTCGAGACAGGGTTTCTCTGTAGCTTTGGAGCCTGTCCTGGAACTAGCTCTTGTTTACCAGGCTGGAACTCACAAAGATCCACCTACCTCTGCCTCCCGAGTGCTGGAATTAAAGGCGTGTTCCACCACTGCCCAGCTAGCAAATCTCTCTGAGTTTGAGGCCAGTCTGGTCTACAGAGTGAGTTCCAGGACAGCCAAGGCTACACAGAGAAACTCTACCTCGAAAAAACAAAAAAGCCTCCTACAAAAAGACCAATAAATAAATAATAAATATTTGTTTGTGTGTGTGCTGGTGTTTTATCTGCATGCCCATCTATGTACCATGTGAAATTAGTCTGCCTGCAGAGGCCAGAAGGCAGCTTCATGTCCCCTGGAACTGGAGTTACAGAGGTTGTGAGCTGCCGTGTGTGCTGAGAACTGGGGTCCTCTGGAAGAGTAGCCCTTAACTGCTGACCATGTCCAGAGTTTCCTTTTATTTTATTTTATTTATTTATTTATTTATTTAGAGACGGGGCTTCACTATGTAGCTCAGGATATGTTTGAAGTAGTCTGCCTTAGTCTCCCTCATGCTAGGTTACAGGTATGAGCCATACCTGGTTCCTTCCTGCCATATTCTGAGTAACCAGAGACAGTCTCTCACCCCTGGCCCCGTTATACCATAAGCTGCCTTTCACCATGACAGCCTCCTAGAGCCTGGGTGGTAGCAGTGACTGCCCCTTCCTCTGGAAAGTAAGTCCTGTGTTAGGTGAGACATGGTAGGAGACCCTGTAGCTTCCAGCTCTTACCTGACAAGCCAAGGAAATTGAGGCCTTGGGGCCGCTCTTGGAGGGCAGACAAGAGCTCCTCCAGACTGGCACAGCTGACCTCAGGGTTGGCAGACAGGTCCAGAGAGACAAGTGAGGGGCAGCAAGGGAGGCATCTGGAATAACATGGAAAGTGAAGGACTGAGTGTCCAGGGAAAGCCCTAGCTTTATTACTAGGGAAGGCTGACCCAGACAAACCCACAGCTCTGGGAGCCGGGGACCAAGCCTAGCAGAATCCAGAATCCTGGTCCAGCTTGGCACAGGCAGGACTTCTATAGCACTAGTCAGAGGCAAGACTACAATGCCAGCTTTGGACAACTCTTGACATTGCCCTGAAAGACAGCCAAGTCACTAGGAGCATGATGGGGAAGAAACACTTTACCAAGGAAAATAAAGGATAGACCAGAGAGAAAAGTTCTCGAATGACAGAGACTTGAGGACGGTAAGTATGCCTGCAGAGCTATCCCCGGAGACAGTGGAAATCAGAAAGAGGTGACACCCTGACCCATCTCTCACATCAGGTTCCTTCACAGGACAGTCGGTGGCTGAGGGAAGGTGTGTTACCTGCTCAGCTCTCTCACAGCCTTGTCACTCAGATAGTTCGCAGACAGGGTCAGGTGGGCCAGAGCACAGCCTTCCTAGACACAAGCACAGGGCAAAAGACCATGCCTAGTGGGCACCTAGCCACCTTCCTCCCAGCAGAGACCCACACCTGAGAAAGCTGTTCGGAGATGAAAAGTAAGCACCTCTCTTCCAGGCTACAGGTTATAAATGGCTTGTAAAGATCATAGGGATTGTTGGAGAGATGGTTCAGGGTGGCGGCGGCGCACACCTTTGATCCCAACACTTGGGGGGCAGAGGCAGGTGGATCTCCGTGAGTTGGAGGGCAGCCTGGGCTACAAAGCGAGTCCTAGGATATTTAGGATTGTTACACAGAGAAACCCTGTCTCAAAAAAATCAATCAAGCAAACAAACAAACAAACAAACAAACAAAAAAAACCACTGGCTGCTCTTCCAGAGGACCCGAGTTCAATTCCCAGTACCCACATGGCAGCTCATAACTGTCTGTCTATAACTCCAGTTCCAGGGGATCTGACACCTTCACACCAATGCACATAAAGTTAAAATAATTAAACAAAAATCACAGGAGCCTGGTGTGTTCCTTGTAACTTGTCTCAAGTAACACCATTCTGCTCCCAGGAGCCCATGGGTATTTCCTTTCCTCAAATTCTGCACGGTACTGCATGGTTTCAGCTGTAGCACCTTGGGTTTTGGGCCTACAATGAACAGAACACAGTGTTCTGGCTTGGCAGTCCCCTCCACACCTCATACCTTGGTCAGGTATTTGATAACAGGCTCCATGAGGCTCAGGTTGCTCTTGCTGGCTGCCACAGAGCTAAGCTCCAATCGTAGGAGGGCATGGGCCGGTAGGTTCTGCAGCACCCTTGCCAGGGCAGGAGCACCGAGCGCATTGTAAGACAAGGACAAGGTCTTCAGGTGCTTAGCGTCTGTACAGGGCAAGAACTTTCGTCAATACATGCAGATACCCACTGCCTTCTCCCTACCCTAGAGTTTCGACCCCAGAAGCCTTTAAAGAAATTGCTACTCAGCCGAGTGGTGGTGGCACACACCTTTAATCCCAACACTCGGGAGGCAGAGGCAGGCGGATCTCTGTGAGTTCAAAGCCAGCCTGGTGTACAAGAGCTAGTTCCAGGACAGGCTCCAAAGCTACATAGAGAAACCCTGTCTTGAAAAACAAACAAAGAAACTGCTACCCCTGAATTTTGTCCTGGAGATTGAGAGGCAAAGGTTGTGTCCAGTCTCCCAAGCTCAGTTTCCCCATTTCCATGGCTGGCTGCTGGGGAATGAGGCCCTGGGCCAGGACATCTGTGAATGGAGGTCAGGACAGTGCTCTGATTATGGCCACCTAATCCCAGGCTCATCTGTCTTCTGGGTTCCTCTGGATGAGTCCTGAGAACATCCAATATTGGTTCAGAACCAACGTCTGTTGGAGCCCCTGCTAAAACCACATGTATATCTGGGGTGCTCACAAGAACTGGTCCTTCCCTCAGAAGCTAGGTCCTTGTATCCTGGGGTCCCTCTGCTCAAGGTCCTAATTCTCTCAACACTGGGCTCAGGGAATACACTTTACTGGTCATCTTACCTTGGAAGGTACTACCCAGAGCAGCCTGATGGCTCTGGAAGAAGCTGGGGCTAAAGCCACAGGCTTGCAGGCGCAGGGTGGTGAGCATGGGGCAGGCCCGCAGAAGGGAGGCCAGGCCCTGGCCACAGCCATCTCCCAGTGGATTCATGCTTAAGTCCAGTTCCTCCAAGTTCTATAGAAGATATGGGGTGGGTACTGAGTTCCCTGATACTCACAAGCCCACCTCCCCATAAAGAGTCTGGTCTCTGCATGGGTCCCACCCAAGGGCCAAGCACTGCCCAGCTCTCCCAGCTCCACCACAGCACCTGTGAACGGCCTTGCTGGTGTTGGCCCACTGCACCCTGGGTCTTTACCTGTAGAGCAGTTTGTCCCGAGGAGCCTTCAACAAGCTGGCGTAGACCTTCCTGGCCCAAGTGATTGGAAGAGAGATCAAGGAGGACCAGGTTAGGCATGGTGCCCAGGGTCGCCAGCAGCTCAGCAGCACAGGCATCTCCTAGTCGGTTCCCAGCAAGGCGCAGCTCCCGGAGCGTCGTGTGCAACTTGAGGGCGCGCAGTAGGGGCGTGAGCTGGGCTTGGCACAAAGCCAGGGAACAGGCACTAAATGAAGGGCTTGAACCCTGCTGCTCCACGGCCTGCAGCACTTGCGGGTGCTCCCCTGAGAAGAGAGACAGATATAGGGTAGGCGGGGTCAGAGTTTGAACCTGCCCTGGAGCCTGGAGTCCTACAGGCAAAGCAAGTGGCCCAGGTAATACTGAGGTAATACTGAGCCCATTCCTACAAGCCTAGGATTTAGTACCACACGAGCTTGCATATAAATCTGGAGGACTCTAATCTCTGTCAGCCACACTCACACCGTCCGCTCTTGGAAACAAGCTTCCTGGTGACCTCCAGCCCCTCTGGACTCCTCCCTGGCCTTTCCCTGTGTCTTAGGTGGCTTCAGAATTCTCATTCCAAGAGTCCATGATCTCAGAGCTGTCTGCTCCCACCTGTCACCCACACGTACACGTGTAACAGGCATAATGCTTGGAGGAGAGCTGGGTTTTTCCAGACATGGCTATGTGCAGGGTAGTGGGGACTACATACATGTCCAGCTCCTCTTGCCTAGGCAGGGCTACCTCACCTTGCCCCAGGCTCTGGCAGGCCCTGCGGTAGCGGTCAGTCAGCGGGGGAAGGTCCCATGAGGTCACTTCGGCCAGCACCTAGAATGTGTATCTGGTGAGCAGCCCTGTAGAGCCGAGTAAGAGGGGTAGCCTGTGCCTGTGGCCCTGGCCCCGCTGCCCACCTCATCATTACTCTGCAGCACATCGGGGATGGGGTCCTGCGGAGCCAACAGGGCTCCATCCTTCCGTAGGGTGAGCCTTGGAAGTAGCCCACAGGTTTGGTAGTAGCGCTGGGCAGCTTGCTCTGCTAGCCAGGCCACAGAGTGGACGTCACTGCTATAGAGAAGAACGACATGCTGAGCTCAGATGCCCCGGGTCCTACTGTGTGCTTAGCATCTCCAGCTCATTTGCCTGGCGCTCCCACCCCCTCCTCCAGATAACTAGCCTCTTATCTGTGCAGCCCAGGGACTACCTGCTCTTCCGGCCATTTCTAAGGCCCATAGAACCTTCTTATACTGTGCTAAGGGTCCCTGCTTGAGCTTGTGGAGGGCTCCCTGGGGCTCAAGGGACCAGGGTGTCCAAGTCAGGAGCCCTTCTCAACACCCATCCTGATATTCACATGAGGGTGCTGTGTAACCTACTGCTGACAGCCCAGGCAGAGCTGTGTGACCGACAGAGGAGTCTGGGAATAGGCGAGGGCACATGTATGCCTTACCTGTGTGGGACAGGGATGAGGAAAAGGTTATCCTGAATTTGAACTCGAATCCGGATGGGAGGAGGCTGGACCAGAAGCTAGCAGGCAAGGACACAGGGAGGGGACAGTCAGAAACCAGAGTTTTTTACCCCCACCTGTCTCAAGTTGGAAAGACGGTGCTATGCACCCACCAAAGGCTGGCCTGCTGTGCAATTTTCCCTGGTGGGTCCTGAGGTCCTAGGCACGCTGGGACTCTCTGGAGGCTCTGCAGCCGGGCTGCCATCTCCTGCTTTAGTCCGTGTGCCCCAATCGAGACATGTTAGGTGACTCTGCTTGGCACCAGCCCGGCGCCGGACAGAGCATCGCTCATAGTCTGACCCTGAGTTACTGGGCCTGCTCCGACGGCTCAGGGGTGTATCTAACTCCAGCCATTCCCCAGCCAGGAATTCCTCCTGGGGTATGAGCGCTGCCTTGGGGGCAGGAACCTCATCTGAGCTCCGAGGCAGTCCAGGTACCATGCGGCGGCTCTGGGCACTGCCCACTCCTCGGATGGCTGCTCGGTAAGCAGAGCGGCAAGCAGTTGCTGTGGCTGTCTCTCTACTTTTGGACGACGGCTCAGGGGTCTGGGCTTTATCCTGCTGTGCTTTGGTGGGCGGTCTCGGTCTTTTCTGAGATGGCCTGCAGGGACCCACGCTGTCCTCGTCCTCTGAGCTGCTACTGCTGCTGGTTGGCCTGTGCCTGTTCTTCCGAGGTCTGGACACAGCAGACACAGTTTCCTCCAGAAAGACCTTAGCAGGGGCCGGAGAAACTTCTGGAGGTCTAGGGGTACACAGGGAAAGTTCTGGACAGGGGCTCGAGGGAGGAGAGGTCTCAGGATCAAAGAGATGGTTACTTGGGATGCTCTGGAGGGCAGAGGAGCCGTGGGGCACTGAGGGAGAGAGAAGAGATCATGAGAGAGGGGCCCCACCTCTAGGGCAAGAGTCGAGTAGATAGGGGAGGCCCTGCTTACCTTGGCCTGAGGAGGCCAATTGGAGCCTCCTCTCCATGGACACTGCCTTCTGCCTTGTCTCAAGGTCAAGGTCCCTGAAGTACAGCTTCACCCACTGCTGCAGCGTCTCCAGGGGGCTGAGGCCCTGTGTGCCACTCAGTTGAGCAAAGCAACAATAGACTCATTACAGTCCCTGCCTGCCCAGCTCACGCCCTGGCTCACCTTCTTGGTACGAAGAGTTACAGATGCCCCTCGCTCGATGAGCAGTTCGGCTACCTCAAAATGGCCGCAGTTGAGGGCATCATGCAGGGGGGTGATGCCATCACAACCCTGGCCGCCTGGGTCATCTACTGCTGCTCCGTGGTCCAGGAGGAAGCGGACGATCTCTGGGGGCAAGACCACATGGCCTCAGTTCCCAGAACCATTCTCTCTTGCCTCCTGACTCACACATCCACCATGTGCCCGGCCTGACTCCACTTACCAAGATGCCCATAGTTGCATGCTTCATGTAGAGGTGTCCAGCCACAGTAGTCTCGGGGATTCAGGGGGTGGCCCTAGGGACAAAGAAAGGATGGGTCCTGGCCCTGGGCTTCAAAGGTCTACTCCTTGGTGTAACTCTTTTCCTCTTTAGGTATGACAAAAGAAAAAGAGAAGGATGTGCCCTGGCCCTCCCAGTGCCTTGCTGACTATACTATCATAATAGATTCCTAGGCCATGTACTATCCTGCGCCGTGGTACAGATACTGCCTGACTACAGGGCTCAGAACAGGAGGGAGGATGCCAGAAATCTGCTGTCCCTTCCTGTCCTGATTTAGCCAGCGCATTCACCCACAGCAGGGACGCTACACATCTTGTCTCTTTTTGAAAACAAGCAATAAAGGAGATATTGCCTGGGCCCACAGCTCCCCGAGGAAGCCAGGACTCAATGATCTCTCGCTGGGGATTTTGGCCCACCTGCCTCACAAGATCCTGGACGCGGCGCAGTTGGCCTTCGATGCAGGCTCGGTGCAGCAGGGTCTCTCCCATGTCATTGCGCCGGTTCCACTGTAAGTGCAGTCGCCCCGACACGGGGCAGGATGTGAGGGGCAGGAGCACAGCTCAGTGCAGTGGTGTTAGACAGCAGGGAGGGGGTAGGGCAGTTGTCCTCACCTTGTTTACCTTCCGCCGGCCCAGACAGCCCTGAAGCTCCTCATCTTCCTCCAGCCGCTGAGACAGAATGTCAGCATCATCCTCTGGAAGAGTAAGGCCACTGACCCTTAGCCTGTTGCCTGCTATCTCCCCTGAGCCCTAGGGCAGAGCAGCCAGAAGCAGGGAAGTAGAACGCTGGAGTCTGTGAGCTGTGTAGCCAGGTAAAGCAAAACAGACTCCCAGCCCAGCCTCACTCCACCAAAACCCCGCTTCTGTTATGGATTATTTGTTTGTTGATTTATGGTTTTTTGAGACAGGGTTACTCTGTGTAACCCTGGCTGTCCTGGAATTCAGAGACTCACTTACCTCTGCCTCCCAAGTGCTGGGATTAAAGGCATGAGTCACCACCACCACCGCCCACTTCTAGCTCACTACTCCACTACACAGCGGCCAAAGAACACGAGGCAGCCACTGGATCACAGCAGTGTTGACTGCCTCTGACCAGTCATTTCCCCAGAGAGCTTGACTATTAGGTCTCCCGTTCCATATACGCTGTCAGCCTCCTCCATTCGCTTCCATAGAAGCACTGGTTGCCCTTCCTAACTGTTCCACCCCTTTGAGTCCTCAGCAGGCTCCATGAAGACACGGTTCCAATACACACCAGTCCATCCCAGGCACATCTCAGAGCAGACCCAGGCAGAAGAGGCAAGTGCAGCCCACCCAGCACACAAGGCAGCATTCGGCCCTCACCGCTCTCCGAGAGCTCCAGCTCACTGGTCTCCAGGGCCTCACTGGCTTCTTCTTCCTCTTCCTCCTCCTCCTCCTCTTCCTCTGTGTCTTTTGCCACACTCAGTTTCTGCAGTTTAATTTCAGTGCTAGGAGCATCTTGGGGCTGCAACTTTAGTTGCACGGTATAAAGGTGCTGTAAAATCTGCCTCTGAGGAGCAGAGACGTCCATTCAGGAACAAACAGGAGCACAGAGAGCATTTAGTGCAAGGAAAGACAGGCTTGAGGCAGGAGGATTCTAAGTTCAAGGTCAGCTTGGGAAGCTTAGTGAGACTCTGCCTCAGAATGAAAATACAAAAAGGGCTGGGGATATATAGGCTACAAGTAAGGTCTTAAGTTCAAAAGCTAGGAGCTGGATTTATTTGGGGATTCAATGTTTATACCTGAAGGGGGAACCGCTGGGCCTGCTGGGCACAGCTCAAAGCCTTCTGGAAGCACGGTGCTAGCAGCTCATACGCATCACCCGCTTCCTCACGTGACAGCGCGATATTGAACCAAGTCTTAGCTTCCTGGAACAGAGAGAGAAGCGCAAAGTTGGTGGCTGCCTAGCGCATTCAGCTGGCCAGCCATAAGCTGGTCATATGACACTGGAAGATGTGCTTTGTCCCTGTCTTATCTCCAATTGACAGACTGTGACAGTCGTCGGAAGGAACAACCTTTTCAGGGGTGGCATCCACTCACACCCGCCATTGGAAAATGGTAGGCTCAAGAAAGGGCCACCGAAAGACACCCAGGGATAAGAGTATGTCACCTCCAGGGCACCGCCCTTGCGTAGCCTCAGCTCCTCTTCATAGTGGTGCACAGCCTTGCGGTGATCCTTCATGTCCCCCAGTGTGGTGGCCAGGGAGACATGGATGACAGCCAGCTCGACATCTGGTCTGTTCAGCAACTCAGCGAAGTGCAGCTGGAGAGTAAGCATGGTAAGGTTCAGACCCACACTTCACACATTGCTGGCGCTTTCCTCCCACCCCCAGGGATGACTAGGGGTGAGGGGGACACTCGCCTGCTTCTGGTAAGCCTCTGATGCCTTTGGGAAGTCACCCGCCTTGGAGAAAAGGTCCCCCAACTGTTCACAGATAGCCATGGCACGTTGAGGATCATTGCCCTCAGCCTCTTCCAGCTGCTGCTGCAGCTGGATCACTGCCAATACTGATGGGAAAAGTCTCATGTGAGAGGGCAACACGACATGGGGTCCCAACCACACAGCCAGCCACCTACCAGCTGCACTCCCTTAGGCAGGGAGCTTGGGAGAGGGTAAAGTGTCTCCATGGGAGCACTGGTATAAGGGGTAGTGGGGAACCTGACTGACCACTTGGGACTTTTGAACAGCACTTAGTGCGAAGATCTGGACACTACTGACCATCAGCGTCAGTTTCTGGGCTACAGCATGCCATCGCTGCACCCATTGGCTAATGTCGCTTTGTGATAAAGCCAGTTGGTTTCCCACACCTAGTGCCCCAGACACACTGCGCAGTAGGTTTGGGCAAAAGTCTACCCTGTATTCAAGTTAACACTTTCCCCAAAACTTAAGCTTGGGTCTTTCTTGCTGGGAGAGCAGAGTCCTTCTCTCACCCCTGGGGCTCAGTTCCAGGCCCCCATGCAGCCTCACCATGTTTGAGACTCTGACAGACAGCCACTCTCTGGACAGGCTTCTGGGAGCCCAACTTATAGGCCTTCTTCAGGGCTCGCTTGGCAGCTAGGAAGTCCCCCAGATCTTGAAGTACCTGGCAAGAGAAGAAAAGTGAGGCCCACAGACTCGCTAAGGCCCACGCCCAACAAACGAAGACACGAGAGCTACCTGGGACACTACCACACAACATTCACTTTCCATGAATCTCATCTTCATAGCGCGTGCACACTCCCGGGCCCCCTCCAGGCAGCGCATGGCCTGAGAGTGCTGCCCTCCGCGCCAGTGGATGGCACCCAGGTTGTATTGGGCCCGAAAGAGATCTTCATAGAGATGGTTCTGCCTGTGGAGAATGGGGCGGCAGGAGCTTAGAGTGCCCAGTGCCCAGTGGCCACCAGCTTTGGAACAGTGGACACTGAAACACGTGTGGCACTGCTGATACCCAGCCAGACATGGCTATTAACACCGCCGGGGCTCCAGCCCTACCATGCTGCGGTTTGAGGCCGAAACCTGCTTCCCTCAGCCTGCAGCACAGTCATGAATGGACAGCGAACAGCTTAGACAGCTGTCCTCTTGGAAGGATCCCAGGGGACCACCTGCTCCCTCTTGGGGTAGGGATGGTGCCTCACTCAGCAAGAAAGATGCTCTTCTTGAAGTAGTCATGGCACAGGGCTGTTTGCTGCAGACTCTCAAAGGTGAGGCCCAGGTTGAGGTAGAGTCGAGCCCGCATCTCACTCAGCTCTCGCTGGGTCAGTGTCCCTGGAAGACAACAGCTCTAGGAACTCAGCTGCCTCCTCTGGCTATGGGGTTGTCAGGTCCGCCCAGCCTTTATCCCATGTCACATTGAGGGAACCAGCAGTCTGCCGTGGAGAGTATACATAGAAATAGCAGATGCTGCCGGGCGGTGGTGGCGCACGCCTTTAATCCCAGCACTCAGGAGGCAGAGGCAGGTGGATCTCTGTGAGTTCGAGGCCAGCCTGGTCAACAGAAAGAGTTCTAGGACAGGCTCCAAATCTACAAAGAAACTATGCCTCAAAAAAAACAAACAAACAAAATCAGGTGTCTGACAGGATCAAGTAGGTAAGAAACAAAGTCCGTGGAAAGTAAGGGCCCAGAAAGCAGGATATGGGAAGAACCCAGGGAAAAGGCACCTACCCTCTAGTTTCTCATCCACAATAGCTAAGCTCTTCTCAAAGGCATCCTGTGCCTGAAGTAAGGCATCTCTTGCCTGGCAGTGATCATACACATCTAGATGGGTGCGGCCAATGGTGGCCCAGGCTCTCTGCAATTCAGTGTGGTTGGACAGGGAAGCAGCCAAATCCAGGTAGAGATGCTGGTGCTAGCGTGGGAAGAAAAAGCTTTTGAAATAATCCCCCTTCACATAAACCCAGAAATCTGACCCGAGGGGAAGCTACCCTTCTACAAGAGAACCTTCTGTTTCCCGAATTTTGACAGTTAGTTGTACACGTTGTCGGATCTTTTCTGTGTCAAGGACTGTCTATGATGACATCTGCTCTGCCCTGGAGCCAGTCAGCGCTGTCACACCAGACCACTAAGGGCAGCCTGGAGTGTTGCACCCAACAGCAATGGGTCCTGATTCTTCCTCTTCCCACAGAGCAAAAACCATAGTTCCTTAAAAGTTTCAGTTGTCACAAACCCATTCATGCACCAATTCCCTACCAAGAGCCAGGCAGCACCCAAAGCAGACATAACGGTGTAGCTGACAGCCATGTCAGCTATTGTGGGATGCTTATTTGCGAACCGACCCTCTCTCTACAACAAGAAGACCCATCCCAGAAGTGCAGGCCCTCTACCTTCAGGGCAGCAGAGTAATTCTCCATCTCAGCCAGCCGTTCTCCGATCTTGCGGTGGGCCACTGCGCTGCCTAGGGTGTCCTGGACACTCTCTAGCAGACGTAGCTCCTGCTGGTGCTCCTCCAAAGCTTCCATGAAGCGGCCTGCCGGAAGAGGGGAATGGAGTGCTCACGGTGCGACATCACCCAGCCATCCCCAGCCGCCAGTCCGCCTTCTTGCCGCTGCGGCTCACCGTGGCCAGCCAGCAGCTCCCCCAGCTGGTGGCAGTAGACCGCCTCCTCGCGGAGTTGCCCATTCCTCTGGGCCCTGGCCTTGGCCTTGTTTAGCTCTGCCGGGAGGAAGAGAGGATCAGGATTAACGCGGGAACCGATCCGTACCCTGTGCTCCCGACACGCACGCCCCAAAATACTCACGGCGAAGCTCCTGCTCCAGGGTCATAGTTACACAGCCACCACCGCCGGGAAAATCTGGACTTCCCGCGCTTCACTGGGACCACGCCCACTTACTTGCTCCACCCCCGACACGCAGGCCCCACCCAGTCTTCCGCGCGCATGTCTAACCCCGCCCCTTTGGAGGTAGACGTGCAGTAGCCCTTGACGGAACTGGTAGTTCGACCCCGGGCCTCCTGGGAGTCGTAGTCCGACGGACTCAAGCAAGGTGCCATCAGGTAGCGAAATTTGTGTTGGGCCTTCTAAGCTTTCTAGGCGTCAGGCACAGTGTGGGCGCCCAGGCAGTCGGTGTCCTTATTTACAGACCGCTTCTGGTGGGTTCCCAGGACTACAGCCAGTATGTGGCCGCTTGCTGGGGACACTGGGGCACTTGAGGCACTGACCGTGCTGTCCTGGAGTCTACCTGCCTATTACAGGTGTTATGTAATGCTGCCCTCACTTCCTCTAGAAATTAAAGCACACACCACCTGTTTATATTTGAAAAACTTGTTTGTATTTGTTTTTCAAGACAGGCTTTTCTCTGTAGCTTTGGAGCCTGTCCTGGAACTAGCTCTTGTAGACCAGGCTGACCTCGAATTCCCAGAGATCCGCCTGTCTCTGTCATGCTGAGATCAAAGACCTATTCGACCACACCTAGCTTGTAAGTTTTACCTTAAAAATTTTTAATTATTATTTTATGTGTACGGATATTTTGCCTGAGTATCTGTGTACCATATGTATGTATGCCGAGTACCCATGGAGGTCAAAAAAAGGCATCACCTAGAACTGGTGGTAAAGGGGATTGGAGAGATGGTTCAGTGGTTAAGAGCACTAACTGCTCTTCCAGAGAACTCAGGTTCAATTTCCAGCACTTGCATAGCAGCTCAAAAGCTATCTAAGTCCAGTTCCAGGGGATCCAACACTCTCACACAGACATACATGCAAGCAAAACACCAATGCACAGAGAGTAAAAACAAAATAAATCATTGAAAAAAAAATCTAGCCAGTGATGGCACATACCTTTAATCCTAGCACCAGGAGACGTAGGCAGGTGGAGCTCTGAGTTCGAGGCCAGATCTACAGAGTGAGTTCCAGGACAACCAGGACTGCACAGAGAAACCCTTATTTATTATTTATTTATTTATTTGTTTGTTTAGTTTTTTTCGAGACAGGGTTTCTCTGTAGCTTTGAAGCCTGTCCTGGAACTAGCTCTTGTAGACTAACCTGGCCTCGAAATCACAGAGATGTTCCCGCCTCTGCCTCCTGAGTACTGGGTTAAGGCCTGTGCTGCCACCACCACCGCCCAGCTCAGTCAGGGTCTTTTCTTTTTCTGTTTTTGGTTTTTGAGACAGGGTTTCTCTGATTAGCCCTGGCTGGCCTTGAACTCGGAGATCTGCCTGTCTCTGACTCCCAAGTGCTGGAATTGCAGGCCTGCGTCCACCACACTAGTCAGCAGATGTTTGTTTTCTATTGTAATACAAATAGTGGGAGCACACACACCTTTAATCCCAGCGTTTGGGAGGCAGAGGCAGGTGATGTCTTTGAGTTTAAGGTCCTCCTGGTCTACACAGTGAGTTCCAGGACAGCCAGGGCTACTTAGAGAGACCCTATCTCAGAAAACAAAGCAAACAAACAAAAAAAACCCAAAAGAAAACCAACCAACCAAACCTCAAAAACATGGAGTAAAAGACAGATGGTAACACCTGTTGGGAAGAGAGCGATACTGAAGGCAGATACAAGCCTAAGAAGGGCTCCCTGACCCCGCCGACCCTATCAGCCACCTGTTGCAGGCTGGGGCTGGGCAGGTCTGGGCCTTGCTACCTGAAGGCTGCAAGGGTGTGGTGAGATCTTTCTTCCAGAGTTGTGCCTGGTGAAAAGGAAAATTGGACACAGGTAGACCTCCTGAAGGGCAGCTGTTAGACTACGTCGTGATGGATGTCAGAACAGCTACAGAGGCCAGCC
Source organism: Myodes glareolus (assembly GCF_982192425.1). Lineage (NCBI taxonomy): Eukaryota > Metazoa > Chordata > Mammalia > Rodentia > Cricetidae > Myodes > Myodes glareolus. The sequence goes on from NC_142044.1 coordinate 38,404,515, forward strand.
CTTTTCCCATCCAAGCATGCCTCTAAAATCAAGTCTACTGCCTAGCGGGCAGGCTGGTGAGGGACACTGTGAGAGAAGGGTGGAGTGGGAAGAAGGGATAGAGTCAAGAGGCTTAAGACGTGGAGCAGTCCCCCAGGCTGTCAGGAAGACCACGAATTGCTTTCTGCCCAGTCCTAGAATTCATAAAACAGGAGCCTGTTGAGATCCAGCTGCTCTACTGTACTCTATATTGTGGGAAAGTTTTCTCAGTCTGTGCCTTGCCCTGGAAGGCTGTATTTTACAAGCATCTTTAAAAAAAAAAACAAACTATTATTATTATTTGGGGGGCACACATGCCATGGCACACAGAGACAACTTTGTGAAGTCAGTCTCCCTTTAGAGACAATCCAACTTCTCTATCCGGATGCTTCACAGGACTGGAGGCCTGGGGATGGGGTACAGGCTGATGAGCAAGGCAAGCTAGCAGAGCACAGGAATTCCCACCCTGAGGCTGTCTTCTGATAAGGAAACACAGACAAAACATGGTTTGGAATTATTTTTTTAACTACAGGTACATACAGAAAATATGCAAACCGCAGAACTGACATGTAAGTCATTTCCAACAATCATAAAAACACTTCTTGCTCTGCTCTTTAGAAAATTATTTTTATTGTTTTGTAAATGTCTCACTTTGGGCAAACTGAGGGACACAGTGCTCACAGGAAGTGGGGATGAGACAGACCGAGGAGGGAGGCCTGGCTTGGCCTATGCAACCCCCTCTGGCAGCCTCCCCAACACTTACTGAGGCTGAACCCCTCTCCCATCCTCAGAGACAACAGAAAAAGAGCCAGGTTAGGACAGCAAGATAACAAGATTCTGGACACAAGCCTGGAGATATGGTGCCCCCCACACACACCCCCAAGAGCCCATAGTGGCGATGCTGAAGGTCTGTATGCCAGTCCCTAGCAGAGCCAAGAGACATACTAGTTTTTTCCATGTCTGGTTCCTCTAGGTTGGAAGGCTCAACTGCTGCACATGACAGTCATAGTGTAGCGGCCACACCGAGCATGTCACTAGAAGGCTGCTGTAGTCCTCCTGGGGACCCTTAGACACCCACACCCCTAGGTGGATCCTAGCTGGGCATGGCCCCAGCCCTACCTGTGCCTTGGGGTATGCCTTTCATCTCCACAGATACCCAGAGTTCTGTTGTCTCTGAGACCCTGCCAGCCCAGCTTCACTCTCATGCCCAGTGTCCCTGCTGGCTTGTGCCCATGGGGGAAGAAGCCTCCTATCCTGTTTCTCCCCAGGAGACCTTCAGGCTGCCTTCTGTGAGTCAGTCTCTCACACATCTAGACACAGGTTATTAGGGCAAGCTGGCCTTGCCCTGCCTTTTCACACTAACACCTTAGAATCTAGAGGAACTTCTAGAGGGGCCTCCTCTGTTTTCCAAAAATCCTCTATGCCTGATAGGTGAGCACATTTTAGAGGCTGCCCCGAAAGGCAGAGAAAATCAAGAAGCTGTATTTATCTGCTCCCATGGATGTGCTGCAATCTGGCATGGGGTCCTTTGTAGTAGGCAGAAGCCAGCCTGGTCACGTTTGCAGAAGAGAACTCCCACAAGCCCCATGCAGGAAGCCAAACAAGGTGCTGAAAACCTCTCCACCTATGAGAAGGCAGAAGGGCCACACTGGCCCTATTCAGGAAAACAGATGGGACCTATACCCCACGTCACAGTTGCTTCTCTTCATTTCTCAGCTCTTTGCCCTCTTGAAGGTCAGGGTGAGTGGAACGTTAGTACTTGCACCCACATGGCCAAGACTACCCAGTCCCTTAGCTTGGAAGGTACAGGACAGTTCAGGCCCAGGCAGTTTGCATGGGATGGTGGGAACTACTTTGAGGCATGTGGAGGTCTGGTTAGGGAAGAGGAAACCAGTTCTTTGGTATTAAAGCAACGAAAAGCTATGATAGAAGAGCCTCATCTCCTAAGCAAAGACAGAAGGAGGCAAGTCCTACCTTTCTCAGTATCTCTGAGGAAGCCAAGGAAGAAAGGACTGGGGCCTAGCCCTATCAAGCATGGCTGCTTCATATTCTGTGAGGCCCTAATACTTGTCCTGCTTACAACCACAACTCAGAGAATCTGTGAATTCCAGCAAGGGGAAGGCCGACGTTGCCTAGGCGATAAACCATGCTGCTCTGCCTTGGTCCTGTGATGCCCCTGCCACCATTAAACGCAGGTCTCACAGACAATGGCTGCCTCCTTGGCACCCTGAGGACACCCGGTCCTCTATGCTAAGTTAAGCGAATGGGTTATTTCTCGCTAAAATCACATCACTTAAAGAGCTTGTAGAGTTTCATTTTTTCCTCGAAGAGACAGAATTTCACCCTGCATTCCGAAAACATTTGCTGAGCCCTACTAGCCAAGTCCTGCTTCCTCTGAGTGGCAGCTGGGGAAGCCCAACCCTCTGGCTCACTGGCCAGGCTTTAGTCCCAACCTCTGATAAGACTGTGGGGGAGGCAGTGTCTCTTAAGTCTCTCCTGGGGTGCACACATAGGTGCAGTATCAGGGACAGGACAGGTTCTGACCACCGGGCCAAACCAAATCTCCTATGAGGTCCATTCACAGCCACACCTTCCCCTCCAACAAAACAGAAAGTAGGAAACAAGGCTGCCTTTTTAATTGCAATCAAATATGCTGTCTGAAGTCAACCAGGGCCCCTGAGCCTGGTCAGGGAACCACCGTGCCACCTCAATGAGAGGATGGGAGCTGGGGTAAGGGTGGTTGGCCTCTTGCCCTCCTCACCACCTGTACCTGAGGAGCCCAGAGTACTGTTTCCACCGTGGTCAGCCCAGCCTCTGGCTGCCTGCAGGAGGTGGGAGGCAAAGGGTGAGCCAGAGGCGGGGACCCCATTGCACACGCATGCAGACTTTCTCAGTGTTTGCTTTTGTTTGTTCTCCTCCTTTGCTAAAATGATCAAATAGTTGTGTGAAGCTGCTGCCAAGCCAGGGAGGGGTGGGACAGCACTACTGGACCGCAGCCCTCTGCTCCTCAGGTGTCCTGCGCCCAGCCTACTTCTGTATTTGGAACAGGAAGAGCCGCAGGTTAATGTTCTTGGCAGCCAGCAGCTTGTTGCACTCCACAGAGTCGATGATGGGCAGCGGCACATAGTCTGTCTCGTTGCTCTCATTGGTGAAGACAAAGTGGTAGATGACAGGACTGATCCTCACATCATCATATGGGCCCTTGAGCAGAAGAAAAGAACACTCCAGGGGCGCTGTGACCTTGCTCTTGAGGAGTAGCTGGAAGGAAAGTGTGCGCTTGCACGACAGGTTGGGGTTGCGCTCCGAGTCATTCACACGAGCCTTCAGGACCCATGTCTGGTTCAGTACTGTGAACCGTGGTGTTTCATAGTACAGGCGTGTGATGAAGTCATCAGTGCGATAAGGCCGGAATTGAACCTCTGTGGAGACAGACAGGGCCAGACAGCCAACTGTTAGTGCTGGGGAGGGCCAGGGGGTGGCGCCTTCCCCAACAGGCCAAGGACAGGCTCAGCCAGGGAGGAAGGCAACTTACCCAGATAGCGTGTTCTACTTGTCACAAGGTAAGTCAAACGCAATTATGGCAAATGGAAGTGCACATTTGGGGGAACAACTACAAACAGAATTAACACCAGTTAGCTGGAGAGTCCTGAGGCTGTGGGATATTAGGCCATGTGGCCCAGGAGTGGCCAACCCATAGAAGCCACCCTCCTTACCCTCAGTCCCCTGTCCCCAAAGGGGCGGGGTAAGCAGACACACAGACAGGATACAGTTCTGAGAACAAGTGCACTTTATTGGTTCTGATACAAAGCTGCCAGAAAAGCCGGCAGGTGGGCAGATGGTATCTGGTCCTGCCCAAGGGGAGTGCCAAGTCCTTGACGTTGCACTGTGATGTGGATTCTGCCCGGCTGTCTGTAGGGCTGTCGCTTAGCAGGCAGACCTGCCTTTGCAGTCCTGTGGCTGGCACGTTCTGTTGTGGATGTATGGGCTCTTAGGCAGCCAGTCCTTCTTTTGGGGACAGGTCTTCCCACCCAGCCTCTGCTGTAGCCACATGGCCTGGCCCACCCAGACCCCACAGGCCATGAGATCAGCCAAGGCTACTCTTAACCAAGAGCCAGAGTTTTCTGCTGATGCAGGCCCCTGGGCCCTTTGCATCTCAGGCCTGTTTGGGCTAGTCTAGGCAGCATGGCATGACTGACTGTCCAGGACTGCCCTGGGTGCTCTGAGCTGGCCACCTGCCGTAGGCTGAGCAGCAGAGGGAATGAAGTTTCCCCAAGTTGCCCCAGTATCAGCAGGTGCTTCTTGTTCTCTGGTACAAGTTGTGGTCTGGCTCCTGCTCCCCGACATGTTCAAAGTTGGTGGCAGATGCCTGGGAGCCATGAGATCCAGTGAGCATAGGCCCAGTCCAGTCTACTCATATGTAGGCATCCACTCCCAGTTCTACAGTTTGAGCTGAGACCCTCAGCTTGTTCTGGAGCCCTGTCCAAGCTTCTTGCCAGTCTTAGGAGGCCATGTGGCCTTCAGTGAACATCTGCAGACAGGACCTGACTTGATGGAATGCTCTTCTTGCTCTGTGCTCCAAAGGTAAGGCCCCCAGGCTCCCAGACTGCCCAAAACATACCCAATTTTCTAGTTAGATCCAATACCCCAAATCTGTGGAGCCCCATACAGTGAGGGGGGTCATCTTGCCAGGGTGGTGGGCAGAGGCAGGGAGGACAGGTGGGAAGGACCTCTGTAAGAGCCATGCAGGTGCATCCCTCCTTCTACTCAATCTCCAACCTATCTTCTTCCCCAAGACATCTTCCTGTCCATTTGGAGCTTGCCCAGAGCCTGGCCAACGGCGCAGCCTGTGCCCACTGCCCAAAGCCTACTGCCTCCCTGGAGCCTCTAGCCCCAAACAGTACCTGTGTGGCATGCAGGGGAATGTGGGGTGCCTCACCTGTGTAGCCAATCTTCTCAAAGCTGAGCAGGCTGAAGATGCTGTTGTAGAGTTGCATCTCCTTGCGGTGGCTCTGATCCATCTCATCTAGGATCTCCATCAACTCATTGCCTGTCTTGGTTGGGTGAGCACATGCAGCTTCATGCACTGTCAGCTCATGGAAAGGGCCATGCCATGGGCAGCCAATACGCTTGTACTTGCACTGTGTCACCCTGAAAGGAGTTGAGAACAGTGGTCATCTCTGTGGCTGGGGCAAATAGCTGTGCCCAGAAGTATTTCATAGGCTACTTCTGTCCAACCACAAGCCCTTCCCTGTAAGACACAATGAATTTTGAGCACAGCCACTTAGACCACACATAGGTATGTATGTGAGAGGCAGGGAAACTGAAGGAGAGAGAAGCTCTACAGCTTTTAGCCAACATGCCTCCTGTGCCCAGTACTGATGTCTCTCTGTCTAGAGGTGAGTGGCTGCTGACCATGATATTAGACTCCACATAGCCTCATTCTAGGAACGTTCTTGGTGCCAGGGCCTTGCCAGGCAAGTGGTTGTTTCTATGTGCTGGGACTGGGTTGCAAAACAAAAGAGTCTCACTCAAATTTTCCAGAGCTTTCAAACTGATCCTGCTGTACTGGACTTTCTAAGGGCCTAACCAATACGCACAGAGAATTCTAAAGGATCACCATCTTATTCAGAGAGCAATTAGTGTAGAACCTAACTGTCTTCTATGCAAAGGCATGCTCTCACCACCTGGGCCTACAGGGTTATCTCTGGGCTGTATATGTGGTCCCCAGGGCCCACATATGTGATCGCAAGGCCCCACCTTCACATGGTTACCTGTCCTGGCATTCCTCTTTCTGGTGCCTTTCTAGGAGGGAGCGAGGGAACTGACGCAGACAGAAGCCACACTCTGAAGGCAGTTCGCTCACAGCTTTCTCCACGGCCAGGTTCCGGCAGCAGAGGCTCTTACTGATCTCACAACGACAGTTGGGACATGTGGCCTGCTCCTCCTTCAGCCGGGCATCTGCTAGTAGGTGGATAAAACAGCCAGCGCACATCAAGTGACCGTTAGTACACTGCGAAGAAGGAAAGGGAGGTGAAGCTCACAGACCTGTGGATACTTGCAGGCACACGTGCCCACCCATACCTGCTGGGCTCAGCCAGAGCAGATGTCCTGAGGGATTTTAGGTGAGGAGAGTAGAGGAGTACCCACTGGTTCCCAAGTCTTGCTGGTATCTAACAAACACTGAGAGCTGCTTGGAGGGTCATGTCAGGATAGAGCTAACTCTGGTTTTGTCAAGAGCAGGTCCTTATCATGTCATGAGGGTCCTGGCTACATCTAAAGCAGGCCTGGATGGAAACTGACTTGCCCTTAGAACCTGGCTTTTCCAGTTTTCCCAAAAAAGCCTATTTTTTTGCTTGACCTGGCAGGGATACCTAGCAAGCAGCTATTCATAGGGGTCATGATTGCTGCTGAGGCAGGCATGTTTCCCTTGGCTTCCAAAAGGCTGTTCATGTGGGGACTAGAAGTGGCTCAGGTTGAGATCAACCCTGGCCCCTCCATAACCAGCCCTTGCTAATAACACAAGTGAGAACCAGCAGTTGCTAGCACCCAGGGAGGGAGACTACTTACTGGGTTGCTTCAGAGTCAATGGCACAAAGCCTATGGCAGGCAGAAGGCTAAGTTGGCTCAGACTGAAGTTAGCTGGGACCTGGTACTGAGTTAAGCTGATATAAACAGGATCAGCTGGAGCAGACCTGACAGTTGGAGGTCCTTGCTTACACAGACAAGACTGTTAGAACCTGGGTCTCTTACAGAGTCAATATACACTGGGTACCATTTGGAACCACAAAAAATACTGGGTAGGCTGGGTTGGGCATGTGGCTCACCGATTGAATGCCTACCTAGCAAGCTTGAGGACCTAGGTTCAATCCTCAGTATTGAAAAAAGAACATTCCAGAAACAAAAACTACTGGATGGGTCAAGAACCCTATACCAGGGTGGGCTTCTCTCTCACACCATGAGGGACTCAGTGTTAAAGGGGAGACCAATAGCTGGGTATGGTGGTGCACACCTTTAATCCTAGCACTCAGGAGGCAAAGGTAGGCAGATCTCTGTGAGTTTAAGGCCAGTGTGGTCTACAGAAGGAGTTTCAGGACAGTCAGGTCTACACAGAGAAGCCCTGTCTTGAAAAATAAAAACAAAAGAGAGAGAGAGAGAGAAATCAATATATCAGGCCTACCATGCTGCGGTTGCTCTGTACAGTGTAGTGTGCATTAGGAAAGAGATGTAAGTAGTTACTGTCTGGCCACACCAGGAGGCTCCATCTACTTAACTGTCATGCTTAATAAACCTTAGCTACCATCTTATCGCGTCAACAGGCTGTCTGATGGAACCTACATGCTGAAGACTGATGGTGACAGAAGTCTGATGCAGAACCCATGCCCACAGGGACACCATATATACCTATAGGCAAATATAAGTTTGACTGAAAAATTAAAACATGCACTGTGAAGAGAGTAGCTTTGCTGATCTGGGCCTGGATGAAGAGGACATGGCAGGGGCCAGTCAGAATGTGGGCTATCTAAAGTGGCGATGGAACAACCAATCTGCTGTGCCCACTCCAGGTCTGGAACTGGGTATAGACATAAGAGGCGCTGACCAAGGGCCCAAGTCACAGTTTTCTTATACCCCATCTGCCTGGGGACTTCCTGGGACAGTGACTACTATTCCCTCTGGAAGGCAGGAGCAAATACAACACAAAATTAAATGCTCATCTATTTCAGAGAGGCAATCTCAGGACATCCCCAGAACTGGGAGTGGTATAAGCTCAGAACTTAGGAGGCAGAGGCAGAGGCAGGACTGGAATACAAAAATGACTTCTGGGCCAGCCTGGGCTACATAAGGCCCTCTCTTAAAAATAAAAGAAGTTCACCCAGCAAGACACTGGCACTGAGATACCCAAGGACCTTGCAGCCCCACCAATCCATGTGCACAGCTTGAGTCACTTTCTGGCAAGAAGCTGCCTGAACTTAGAGGAAGCTCTGGGCTTCTGGTCTCAGGTCTGCAGTCACTTTTAGGGTTTACCAGCCTGAACAGCCTGAGCCTTTAACAGCATTTTTCCTGGCTGCAGCCTGCTCCTCTCAAGGTTTCTAAACCATGCAGTGGATACCTGCTCCAAATCTTAGCCCAAGCGACTTGGAAAGGAGTGCTGGGCCCCCCAATGAGAGGGTGAGGCTGCCAATCCTTATCACTGCTCTTCAGTATCACTCCTGCCCTCAACCATGGAAGCCACTTAAGCCTGGGCTGGGTCTGGCCACAGGGCCTATTCTCCTGGAAATTCCAGACTCAAATCAACTCCATACCACAGGAAAGTCGTACCTACCCTGCTTTCCTCTGGGTCCCTCTGGGCCTCTAGGGAAGTTTGCAAGGTCTGGGCAAAGTGAAGTGTCACATCCCTGACAGTTGAGCTCTGAGGGGCAGAACAAGACCCAAACAAGGTTCAAGGCATACCGTCTTAGCGCCCTTCACCAGCCATTTAAGGGACGGTGTCTAGGTGAGCTGTACATGAACAATGCACAAGTCTAGCACCTTCCCATAACTTCCTGAGCAAGACCTAACTTCAAATATAGGCCCAGGGCAGCCACATTTAGCCTTAGCGGTGGAGACTGTGCCTTATCCCCTCACTTATGCCCACTGCCTATGCAGAAAGTGGGCCACAGATGACTCCATAGTGGCAGTTTCAGTGCCTAGACATCTCCAGAAACTGCTCCTGCAATGGCCAGGCCAGGCTGTCATCTCACTATTAACCAGGCAAACTCTGGGCTCATACCCAAGATAACACTGTAGGTCTTTCCAGGCCCTCTAGCGACAGACACTGACTTGGCGCTCACTTTGAGCTCTGCCCTCATCCTATAGGATACCAACAGCATGATCCTAGACTTATCTTCTCTCTGTTGGTCTCAGATTCTTCCCGGGCACAGGAGAGGCAATGTGTTGTAGCAAAGCTTGACACTTAGATTACAGCAGCCTCAGAACATATGCCACCTCTGCAGTTATCCATGTCAAAGTCTAGAGAGCTCCACCTCCATGGGGCCGAGGTCCTAGGCTCCTCTAAATTGTCCAGAAACAGTCATTTGCTGCTTCTATACCTGCAGGCCAGCACCCAGCCCTTCCATCTACTGACCTGCAGGCAACTCACATGTGCTCAGACTGTGCATCTATACCCAGGGCAGGAGTGTTCTATTTGAGCTGGGCTCTCCTTTGGGTGAAAGGAGATAGGTGGAACAGCTATGCCCACAGAGAAACCCTGCCCCTGAGCCATAAGCAGGTCTTAGAAATGGGTTCTCTACAACATATAGTTGGTTACAAGTTCCTGGGGTCAGTCTCTTTCAAACCTAGAACATAGTCCTCATAAACAGGGGGCCCAAAATATTATGGATGGTACCCAGACCCATATAAACAGCCTACCCTCCTGTTCAGAGCATCACATACTCACAGACGCTTGGCAGAAGTTACTGCTACCCAAATGCACTAATACCAAAGTGCTGCTCAGCCACCTGGAGACTCTCTTTCTCTAGAGTCTTCCATGGTGTCTTGGATGCTGGTAAAGAATCAGGGCTAGTGGCACTTTGAGGATTGACCCAGTTTCTTGAACTTCCATAGCCAAGCATGGGCCTGAGCAGAACTGGCTCTTTGTCCATGGGTACACAGCCAGTGCGACAAGACCGTTCTGCTTAGGCGAGAGTTGAAATTCTAGGTTAGTCATATTCATGATTTAGCTGGGTTCCAGCAAAGTGTAGCTTTTACTCAGAAATGAACACTGCTTAGATTTAAAAGTAACTCAAAATAAACTATCAACACACACACACACACACACCAAAATCCAAAACAAAAAGCCTACAGTCCTTCCTTGGATCCTAAGCAGACCTATTTCTGCTTCAAAGAACTAATCAGGGGCCAGAGAGTTGGCTCAGCAATTAACAGCACCTGCTGTGGCTCACAACCATCCATAAGTCCTGTTTCAGAGGATCTGAAGCATTGTTCTGAACTCTGCAGGCACCAGGCACATACATGGTGCATATACATACATGTGGGCAAAACACTCATGCACATAAAAATAAAGGAGGAGGGTGAAGAAGGAAGAATCATCATAGCCAGGGCCAGGGGATGTCAGGCCATGTGTGTGATAGTCCCAGACACGAATCAATCTCAGAAGAGGGCCTGGGAAGAGGTGAAACTAATGTTCTCTGAACTTTTTCTCAACCAGATATTCAGTCTCCCATATTCAGAGGCAAAGGCAAAAGCAGAATATCCTCTGGGGCAGAATAGGAAAGGAAAGGAATCCTTGTCAAAGGGAGAACTGAGGGCCCAAGATGGGTTTTGTTACAGTCAGGCCCAAAAAAGAAGCAAAGAGGCAGGTAGGGACACGAAGAGGGCAGCTCAAGCGGAAAACATGTAGAACAGTAGAACAATGACACAGGTTCCTGGTCACAGAAAGTGTCTGGGCCCCTATCAGATAGAGCTGGATTCACTGTGTTCTATGTCAGAGGCCCACTTAAGTGATCCCTGAACTCAAAGGTGTTTAAAGGGTGAGAAGAAGGAGCAGTATCTTTGCCAGATGCAGCGCAAAGAGGCTGAGCCTGGTTGATACCCAAGGAATGAATGGGTCAAGGCTGGGTCTATCTTACAAAAGTCCATTCTGGGCTGTATGTGAAGGACTGTGGCGAGAAAGCTAGGGGAAGTAGGTCAGGGCACAGGCTACAATTGCAACCTCCCAGGCTGGGACTCCCACAGACAAGGCACTTACAATGTGTAGCTACTGACTGGTTACATTGCCCTCTGGCCTCAGGAGTACATCCAGAAGAGGGAGCCAGCACAAATTGCTTGTCCATCTGCCCAGGTTGGACTTGTCACAAGTTCTTATGTGGGTTTCCCTCCAGCCTTCATGCCACCTACCAGGCACCTGCCATAATGCCTGCTTGACTTTGGAAGGGCCCACCCTAGACTCAGGAAGGTAGCTACACATCTTGCTAGGCCAGTTGCCCAGGATATACCTAACACCCACACAGAGAACATCAAAGCATGCACCTGTTGTACCTGCTGCAGGACTTGACACAGGCCCCAGGGATAAGAGCTACTTGGTGGACGGCCTTGGTTAGACAACGTGAGCAAATTTTCTAGTCTGTGATATGTCAGCGTATGAGTATGGGCCATGGGAATCGGCCCTGCAGGTTGTAAGGCTATCTAGACTAGGTGGATGAGCCCACATACATACCCTGCTCTTGTCTACTTCCCAGCGCTTCCCTGGCAGCACAGGTGGCATATGGATAATGCACTCTCAAGTTACCACACACCCAGCCATCTCAGCGGCCCATGGAGTTTTCCCCACAATCCAATGCCTGGCATAGCATGGTTACCCACTTTCCACTCCAGCAGAGCATCTGAGTCAGCTCCCAGGATGCACAGCACGGATGGGGCCACCTGGAGCCAGATGTTCTGCTGAGGTCAGGCAAATGTTGCCAGCGAAAGTTGAAGGTGGAAACTGGTCTAAAGAGATGGACAGCCCATCAACACGGGTTAGACAAGAAGGCTAGCGGAAAACAGAAGAGCTGAGCTCAGGCAGAGGTGGTGACCAGCAGTGGATCCTGGCCAGGGGTGTTCAAACCCTGAGAAGACTAGGGAAGAACCCTGAAGAGGCCTGCCTGGCACCTTGGTGGGGACAGCAACAGGACCCTCCAGAGCTGTACTGCACTGGCAGGAGACTCTGGCAACACTCTTAAGATGCTAGGAAACTTCCTTCCCTCCTCTCGCTGCACTCCCATTTTACATATCTGTGCACAGGCAAAGTTCCAACATTCGCCCCAAGGCTCTTCCAAAATCCCATATTCCAGAGAATTCTCCCAGCCTTTGCAGGTGACAGGGAAATGTCTTTGCTCTAGGTTATTTACCTACGCAGAAAGGAGATGGGAAGGGGGCTAGTGGCAGAGCCTAGAGATCAATGTCAATGCCCACAGCTCCTCTGGGTCACCAAGGGCGCCTACCTTTGGTCTGGGACAGTGCCTGAGAAAGCAGTCCCTCCACTCAGGCCACTCTATTACACTTCCTCAGCGGCCCAAGCCACAGCAATCCCTAACACAGCGGAGACTGGTTTGAACCAGCTAGTCTCATTAGTTACTCTGGGCAGAAGTACAATGGTGGCTCTCTGTGCAGACCAGGAGCCAGTATCATGTGGTCTATCACCACGCCAGGAACAACCAAGAAACCCCTGAGATCCTTGAGACCCCCTTCCACTGACTAGTCTTGCTGGACTCTCACTCACTCCTAGGAAGGGAAGAGCTCTTTCACTAAGAAGGACCAAGAAGCCAAGACAAGAAAAAAAGGTTGTGAGCAGGTTCTGATGGCTCCTAACATGGTAAATACGGGTGCTGGAACCGGCAGCTGTGGGAAAGGCATAACACCTAGGAGGGTGAGTATCCGTTCAGGTCACTGGAATCCCCCCAACACACACACCAACCAACCTCAGGCCAAGACAGGAACATGGAGATCCAAAAGGTAGGAAAATAGCTACAGACTAGACCTATGCTGGCTCTCAGCCAGGGGCTTACTCTAAAGCAAAGCAGGGAAACAGGCCTCACCAGCCACTTTCCGCTACTCTAAGTACAAAGAAAGGTGACAGAGACCGGGAACTGAGGGGTAGAGACCAGGGGAAGGTGGGCAGACACTTCTCACTGAATCAGAGGTCTGCTCTTGTACTTGCGAGAGGGTATGTTAGGTTCACAGAGGACAGTACCCTGAGACCTACTGGTGCACTGGGTCTTCAGATGGGAAAGGTAAGGACAAAGTTTCTATGCAAGGACAACCTTGGAGGCCAGTTTGGCATGGGTGAGATGGGCCTGAGTAGGAAAACTGGCCAGGTTGGGGCAGGAGAAAGTACCAAAAAAGCAGGTGGCTTCACCTAGATTAGGACTGGGAAAGGATGAGAGGCCCTTTCTTCCTCCAGCTCTTCAGAAGGACACAGGGCTTCATTGGGCAGAAAAGGAGATATACTTTAGTAGCTCAGGCATGGAAGGATTTTTTGTGGGGGTGTGGCTGCCAGAATTGGAGCCCTATCTCCACTTAAGCAGCTTCTTCCTCCAGGGGGTCTAGAAGTGAGGGGCAGTGTTGATGAGGTGTAGGAATGGCGGGCGGGCACCTGTTCACAGCTCTCTGCGAGGTCAGCTGAATAGGAGCTGGAATATGTCAAGGGGGACACCCTGGAGGAAGCAGAAGGTGCAGACAAGGAATCTAAGGAGGAGAGCAGAAATTCAGACGGGGAAGTAAAGGGGACCGTAGAACACGGAAAATGAGATTCAGAGCAAGAAAAGGCAGGAGCCTCGAGACGGGAGCGGGGTTTCGCGGGCCTGTGAGGTGGATGTCTGGATTGGAAAGGGTTCCCGGCCACCGGCCCCAGGCCTCCAGGCGACGCGGCGCCGGGCCGGGCCGGCGGCCCTACCTGGTACACGGAAGCCTTGGGCAGGTCCAGGCACACGGTGCAGCACAGCACCGAGTACAGCCGCTCCTCCAGCTTCCCGCTGCCCGCTGCCACCGCCGCCGCCGCCGCCTCGGCCGCCTCGGCCGCCCGCAGCCGCTTCTTGGGCGGCGCGTCAGGGTCGCCGGCCGCCTCTTGCAGCTGCCGAGCGCCGGCCAGGCCCGCCTCGTCCGGGAGCCCGGGCCCCGCCGCCTCGCCCAGAGCCGCCGCAGCCGGCCCCGCGGCAGCCCCAGGCCCGGCCCCTACCCCGACCCCGGACGGCACGGCACCCGCGGGCCCCGCAGCCGGGCCACCCCCGCCGGCCTCCTCGGCGCCGGACATCGCGTCCGGCCGGCCCGGCGGGCGGGTGCCGGCGCGCTCGCCGGCTGGAAGTTAGGGTCGCCGCGCGCCCCTGCCGGCTTCTCACTGCCGCGGCAACCCTGCAACCTGCCCGCTGCGCCGCTGCCTCAGTGGGCCTGGCCCGCGCGTCGGCCCGCAGCCGTCCAGGCCACCAACCCCGGCGCGGCCGCCATCTTTGTTTTCGCTGCGGACCCCCCCCCCACGCCACCGCCCCCTCGTCCTCCTGGTCACGTGTGCTCAGCGCAAACCAATGGTAGCGCCGCGAAGGGCTAGACGATGAGGTGGTCACCGCCAATGGACGAACGAGATAGCCGGAGGGCCCGCCCACTGTAGAAGGTGAACAGAAGGGGGTGGGGTCCAGGAGGCTGGAGGGGAGCGGGGATGACGGGGGTGAGGGGGAGGGTGCGTCCCTGGAAAGGTACAACCCGCTCTGGGGTCGGGAAAAATATCCATACTTTTACTCCTCGAGAGTGCAAAGCGCCCCTAGACTCCCCGGTGTGCCTGTGCCATTGTCCACAGAAATTCGGGCTTCCGTGCACCAGGCTCTGGCCTAGCTGCCTGGAGTGGAAGGGCACGAATTGGAAAAACCCACTGACGACCACTCTTGCGCGACGGGATGTCGACAAGACACCAAGCACCGGAACAGCGAAGGACTGGATACACTCTAAGCCACCCCTCGGCCCAGCCCTCGGGTTGGAGGCTGAAAAAGGATCCGTAGAGGAAAGTGAGGTTCTTAAGTTCTAAGACATGGCTTGTACAGACAAGAGGGTGTCAAACAGGTAGTAAGCGAATCAGTCCACAGAAGGGATGTGCAGTTCCCGGGAATTGCTGACGTACAGCTCGCTTCTGCCCTTTACTAGAGCAGCCACCAGCGTGTGAAGGTCACTGCCCCAGAGGGCCACCTGCCAGGTCCACCAAGGATATATGCAAATCTACCATGTCCCAGGAAACCAAGACCCAAAAACTGCTGTGCCTTTTCAGCATAGAGTTTCTTTCATTTCCTTTCTTTCTTCCTTCCTTCCTTCCTTCCTTCCTTCCTTCCTTCCTTCCTTTCTTTCTTTCTTTCTTTCTTTCTTTCTTTCTTTCTTTCTTTCTTTTTCTTTTGGATACAGGGTCTCACTGTATGTAACACTAGCCATTCTAGAACTCAACTTCTGGAGGCCAGTCTGGCCCAGAACTCACAGAGATGCGCTTGTCTCTGCCTCCCAACTGGAATTAAAGACCTGCACCACCATGCCCAGCACACTGCGGTTCTCTTGGCAAGTCTGCCAGATGCAAAGGTGAACAATGCCTTCTATTAGTTAAAGCACATTGCCCCTTCTTTACTCGGGGAAATCAGCTGATACACTAGAGCTAGCTCAAGAATAAGCAGATTCCATACTCCTGTACATTCCTAAGGTTTATTGGAAATCTAGCCTCTGACTCACAACTGCGTTCCTCCCAGAATCAGGCCCCAAGTGTGCTGAAGACTTGTTGCATTCTGGTTTAGGCAAGCTTCCACACATGCATGACCAGAGAAGGGCTAGCACCCAAGCTCTGCCCCTGATTAGTGAGTGTACAGCAGGCTCCCTTCAAGAGGGAAGCAAGCCTGCCCCTAAGGGAGAGGCTCTAGATGTAGACCAGCAGGAGGGGAAGCCATACCTGGAAGAGAAGCCCTGCCTTGCTGTCAGCCCCATGGTCACTCCCACTGCAGACGCTGTGTGTGCAGGGCCCGGCAATAGGCCCAACTGCCTGCAGCCAGGGCCCAACGACAGACATCCTCTTTTGGCAGCAACAGTAGCCTGTCCACTTCCAGACGGCTCAAGAGACCTGCCACACCCAGCATGGCACCCCCCCACATCCCGTAAGTGTTGGCGGTGAAAACAGCTACGATAAGGATGGTCACTGCCACCACCAGCAGGACCGCCTGCCCAGCCACAGAGCACCCTTCAGGTCCAAGGTGGTCACCAGCCACTGCCAACACCATGCCTCCTCCCAGAAGCAGATTGGCAGAGGAGCGGTCCCCATTCACCCAGTGAAAATCGAAGGCCAGGAGGGGCAGACCGATGACTGTGGCAACCCAAGCTCCAGCGAGACAGTCTTCATGTGTGCTCAGCCCCGGGGCCAACATCGTGATGGCAGCGAAGGTCTGCAGCAGGAAGCCAGCAGCAGCTCCTCGACTGGACTGTTAACACGGGGAAGACAGACATGTTAAGGAGCCAGGAGCCACCCTTCTAAAAAGGAGAGTTTGAGGCTGTCAAGGAGACCGAGGCTCATATATGCCTCCCACCACCCTCTTTTAGTGCAGGGATCTTTCTACATAGTTTGGGAAAGTAAGACTATTCACCTGTACAGAGCTCACCGCTGCGTGCAGAGACACCGCTGCCAGCACCAGGTGAGACAGGACGGTACTCCACTCGCTCCTGGATTTGGAGACCATGGCACCTTGAACAGCAGTGAGTTTGAGGAGATCGGAAAGGAGACTTCAGATTTGGAGAGAAGAAAGCACAGAGGCTGGCGACTTGGAGTCCTTAGTGCAGGTCTTCAGGAATCTCAAGCTCCAGAGACCTATGAGTAGACATTAGGATAGATTCAGCCCCAAACTTCTTGGAGCTCTGAGGTCACTGGACTCACCTGCGGGGAAGAAAGACTAATTTACTGGGGAAGGGGAATGGGAGTGGAATCCTGGTGCCCAAGCGAGGAACTCGGAACCGTAAGATGCGCAGTCCCGTGCTGTGGCCAGGGCCGAGTCCTTAGCGCTAGGAGAGAAACAGTCTTCCACGTCCGGGCAGGGAAGGAGCGGCAGCACAGGCCAGCCCGAGACAACGGGCAGCACCTGGCGACACCGAGCCGATGGCCCGAACCTGCCCAAAACAGTCAGCCCCGCCTCCTAGCCCGCCCTCCCGCGGCGCTGACCCGAGCAGCCCGCTTACCTCCACCAACGAGAGGAGCTCCGGCTAGAGCGGCGGGGCGGGGGCCTGCGGAAGGCCAAGGGAGGCTCTGGAGGGGTGGGGCTGGGAGGGTGGAGGTCACTACCAGAAGATGTTCACTACAGGTTTGTGTTCTACACAGGGTCTCTCTGTGTAGCCCTGGCTGTCCTGGAATTTGCTGTAGAGACCAGGCTGGCCTCCGACTCACAGAGATCCGCCTGCCTCTGTTTCCCGAGTGCGGGGAGTTAAGGTGTGCGCATCGGTTTCAGGACAGGTTTGCTCGTGCACCGGGTTGGTGAAGGGTTCAGGATCCGGGGGGGGGGGGGGGGGGATGTAGGCGGGGCTTCCGAAGAGTAGGTTCGGACTGAGAGGAGAGAGGTGGCGCTTCGAGGGGTCTAGGCGGAGCCGCGAGGCGGGGCGGGGCGAGGCTTCGAAGGAGGGTTGCTAGGCTGTGGGCGGGGCGAGGTGATGCTCGAGGGGGAGGTCTGGGCGGGACTGGGTCGGGCTCCGGGAGAGGGGTGGGATCTGAGCTGGGCTACCGGGGGAGGAGAGGTTGTACACCTGTGCACTGAAAGCTGTTGCAAGCGTGCGCGCGTACCTTGGTGGGTGTCTCCACGCAGTGCGGGCCAGGATTCCCAAAAGAGGCTAGACAGCCGTTAGACCTCTGTGCGCCCACTATTTTGCGAAATAGGGATTGAAAAACGCTTGACAGGGCCTTAAGGAGAGGTTTTGCAGTTCCCCGCGGTCGCCCGTCAGTGTGCGCCCTCCGCCTGCGGAAGATCGTCCGTGGGGGCGGCCACCGCGAGCATGCGCATGGGCACTGCGGCGGGCGGGTGCGGAGTCCTGGTGCGGGGACGCGGGGCGGCGCGAAGCGGTGCTCTCTGCCGCCCCGCGCCCCCATGTATGCCTTTTACTCTCTGCTCATCTACATCTTCTACAGTCTTTTTCGCAGGGATGGCGGGGCCGCGGCGGCCTCGGACCCCAGCGACCCCACCCAGGTGAGCGGAGTGGGCCTGCATCGCGGTTGGTTACCACCATCACCCTGAGATCTGGTCATGGCCGAGCTGTGCAGCTTATGTCCTTAGGTGCCTGCAATGGGAAATAGGGCTGTTCCTAGACCAGTTTTTTTTTTCTGTCTAGGTGTTGGGGTCATAAACCTCAGCCCAACCCCCTTGGCCCATATCAGAAGGGAAAGCCCCACATGCTGCCAGCACCCTCACTGACGCCCCATACTCTCTTCCCAGAAGAGCAGTGGTAAACCTAGGGGTCGTCGCCGCCCCGATCAGTTCGCATCAGAGCTCTGGACCGAGCTGAACAGCCTGGCGGGTAGGTGCATGCTGAGGAGCTGCTGGGGAAGGGTATTGAGGGAGCCCTGAAGTTGGGGTACTGAGGGAGAAAAGAATAGCCTCCAACTAGTGTTATGGAATGCCTCTTCCTTCCACTACTTGGCCTTGAAGGCTGCTCCAAATCTGAGGATGCCCAGAAAGGAGCCGAGGGTGGAGCACCTGAGGTGTCTCTGGAAGAGGCACTTATGCGTCTTGCTGAGTTCCTTTCCCTCCAGTTGGGGGCAGAAGAGAGCTGCGGGACGCCTCCTGACCCGGGCAAGGTGAGCATTCGGGCTCCAGCCTTTCCCCAGCCTCTGTGCTTCTCACATCCCCAACTCCTCTGCTCTGATTCTTACTTCCTGTACAGCCTGGTGAGGTCCCCCCGCTGTTGACAGTGACAAGTCAGCTCTTGGCCCTTCTGGCATGGACACGGAGCCCCAGAGGGAGGCAGGCCCTGCTCCAGGGGACACAATCAGCCTGCCCAGTGCGGTCCCCCACTCTAGATGGTTTGTAAAGGGTACCACTGCTTGTGGAGGGAGCTGGGTCTATCAGAATCGGCTCTGCTCTCTAGGTCAGACATTTCTGTACGTGTAACTGGCCTCACTGTGGCTCCTTAGGGTCCCTGTCACAAGAAGAAAGTTCCTCTCAGCCCACTCCCATCCTGGATGAGGTACCCGGGGATGAAACCCAGGAACCACAGCCTCCCCAGCTGGAGGAGGAACAGAGAGCTTGGCAGCGGCTGGAACAGCTTATTCTTGGACAGGTAAGAGAATCAGGAGCAGCGGGGACTGGGTGGGTGACCCAAAAAGGAATGGCGTCCTGTCCCTGACTCCTCCACAGCTGGAAGAGCTGAGACAGCAGCTGGAGCAGCAGGAAGAAGAGCTGAGCAGGCTGCGCCTGGGAGTGGTGAGGCTATTGGGGTGGGCTCAGGAGACAGACTGGAAAGTCACGGGAATGCCAGGTGCATCCTGATGGCATCCCTCTCTGTCAGGGGGCGACAGATTCAGAGAAAAGAGTTCAGCATCTCACACTGGAGAATGAAGCCTTGAAACAGAGTTTGAGCCTTACTCGGGAGCTCCTGCTGCACTGGGGCCCTGGCCCCCTCTCTAGAGCTCCACAGGTACTCTGCTGTTTGGCTGTGTGGTGTCTGCAGTCCAAGCTCCTGTATGCCTGGTATCCAGTGGCAGTACTTAAACCTCCTCAGGACTTTGTGTGTGCTTTAGTAGGGGGCCATCTCTAACCACGGAGAAACTCCGGGGCAGTCTTTGTAGGGTAGCTGCATCAGTGAGGCTGGTGCTCATAGAAGACACCTCCCACCCCATTCTTGGTCTCTTTGAGTAATCTTAGGAGAACAGAGAGACTGGGACAGGGAGCCCTGCGTGGAATCAGTTACCATGGCTTTCATCCTTCTTGCCACTCTTGATCTGGCCTTTTTGTCTGTGAAATGGAGCTATAAGATACCCTTTCCAGAGCTTCCATCTGGCTCCCACTCTCCTATAGGAGGAGGCAGGGGCTCTGTTGGAGCTGCAGGGACAGCTTCAAGAAGCCCAAGACACCACAGAAGCCCTCCGAGTCCAGGTGAGCTAGGGGACCTAGGGATAAGGAGGGCTGTGTTACTGGGAGGTGACGTCTCGGGCAGGGCCTGGTGCCTGTTTCCTCAGTGACGGAAGTGGGGTTGGGAGGGACAGTTGGGAGTCCAGGAGATGCAGCTGCAGGGCCTGCGAGGGGCCCTCCAGCAGCTCCAGCAGGAGACAGAACAGAACTGCAGACAGGAACTGCAGCAAGTTCATGGACAGCTGGCAGGTAAGGGCTAGGAGAAAATGGTTTTGGGAATGCTTTGGAATCTATTCTTTTCCTCTCAATGGCCTTCCTCCTCTAGGACTTCGGGCACGGATGGCCAGCCTTCGTCAGGGCTGTGGGGACCTCCGAGGACTGGTCAGCACCTTTACCCAGAGTTGTCAGGGCTCTCTGAGTGAGGCCCAGGGCCAGGTCAGGAACTTTCCTCTCCTAGTACCTTCTCTATGAGGAGCCTGTTCACTGTTCTTCCTAGGGGAGCCTCTGTTATTATTTCCCCCTTTTTGTCCCTCAGGAGCTGTCTGTACTAGTGGGTCAGCTGTAGGTACTTGGATCAGAATAATTTCTGAGTGGCTCAAAGTGTCCTCATTCATCTCTTTTTTTTTTTGGGGGGGGGGCGCCATATGTAGCATGAGGGCCAGCTTGTTGGGGTTTCTGTCCTGCCCGGTACCCCATAGCCGGCAAGTCTCAAAGAAAATCAATCACACAGAGATCTCTATAAGTTATAAAGCTGATTGGCCCATTAGGTCAGGCTACTTATTAGTTCTTATGACTTATGTTACCCCATTATCCTTATCTATGTTAGCCACATGGCTCAGTACCTTTTCCAGCGGGGCACCTTACATCTTTCCTCTCTGGTGGTCTGGGCAGAACTGCGGAGGGAGCTTCCTGCTTTCCAGAATACTCCCAGTCTCTTCGTCCCGCCTCTACTTCCTGTCTGGTTGACCTGCCTATACTTCCTGCCTGGCCAATCAGCGTTTTATTAAAATACACAACTGACAGAATACAGACAATTCTCCCACAGCAGGGTAGGGAGTAATGGTTGCAAGATAGGGTTTCTATGTCTCCTTGACTGTCCTGAAATTCACTCTGTAGCCCAGGCTGGCCTTGCACTCAGAGATCTGGCTGCCTCTGCCTCTCGAGTGTGGGGGGTTAATGCTGTGTGCAACTGCTGCCTGGCTGTGTCCTCATGTCTAGGCTGTGAAAACTGGCAGTTGCTGAGAAACCTGGAAGGATAGATGAGAGAATGAATGAATATTTTTGTCTATGTTCCTAGAGTCTATCTCAGATTCACTGAATGATGCCCACAGTGGTCCATACCCACTGAAAGTTGTATGGCACCACAGCTGGTCATATTGCTCTCAACACCCCACTTCACTTGTCCTTGCCTGGGCACCTGTCTTTGTTTTCTTCACAGGTATCCTGGGCCCTTGGGGCTCTGTCAGCTGGAGGGGCTAGGACTCAGCTCCCAGAGGGGCAACAGGGACCACCAACTGGATGCTCAGGGCGGCTTTTGGAACTCAAGGGTAAGATTGGCTTTGGGAGTGGAGCAGCGACGACTACAGGATGGAAGAAGAGGAGCTCTCCACGTTTCAGGGCTAAGGAGCCAATCTGCTGGTGTGGTCCCCAATGCAGGGAATATCCGTGTGCTATGTCGGCTGAGACCAGCCGAAGGAATACCTTCTAGCCTGGTGAGCGTGGAGCCTGGACAAGGGGGGACCATCACCACCTGCTACCGAGGGCGCCAGCACCGCTTTCGTCTGGACTGGGTCTTTCCTCCAGATGCCAGCCAGGAGGAGGTAACAGCCACCTTTACATCTGTTCTGACCCTTCCTCAGAGTCCCCTGGGTCCAAAAGAGGCCCGTTCCCTCTTCCATGACTGCCTGAGTACCTAAAAGGTGGGAGGCTGGGTTCTGTCAGTCAGGGAAGGGAGCCGCTGAAAACCCTTGAAGGCAGGAGTGGCTTCCCAGCTGAGCGCTGAGGAAGATAAGCCTGTCCAAGGTGAGTTACTGTTTGTGTAGAAAGGGCTGCAGGCGTGGATGGGTACCACAGTGGTGAAGACGTGGCTTCACTGACACACCGTGTGCTTCTTCTTATGATCCAGGCTCTACCCATCAGTGAAGGCAGAACTTGTTGCTTTGTGGCCCTAAGGCAGGTTAGGTGGGAGCATAGGTGATGAGCTAGCAGGGCAGCTGCCAGCCCCAGTGCTCTCCCCCACTACCTGCTCCAGTCAATCCTACTCTTCCCTCTTTTCTGGCCCGACATCAGTGGAAAAGCAGTCTACCCCAACTTGCTTCACACATGGTCTCCATTTGCACAGAAACTGTGCTGCTGGAGTCTCTGGGACTGAGGTGGAGGCTCAGAGCTGAGAAGGGATTAGGTAAGGGACAGAGCTGGCAATGAAGACCCAGACTGCTCGCTGGTCTCAGAAACGGTGTTATGTAGTGGCTGGCTGGGATAGACCCACCACTGACTGACTTCTCATCTCCTGGCCTCATCTCCCACCCGAAACTGCAGCCATACACAGCTCCCTACTTTTATTGTACTCTGGGCAGCCTGGACTGGGTCCTCGTCTACCAGACTGTACCAAAGGTATCTCTCAGGAAGTCCTCACCAGTGTCCCTCATTTTTGTACCACCCAGTTCTGAACTTTTCATCCTCACTCTGGCAATTCTAGACTGCGTTTATATGATCATCCATCAAAACATCAATCAGAAATGACAGCCACACCAGGCGGTGGTGGCGCACACCTTTAATCCCAACACCTGGGAAGCACAGGCCAGCGGGTCTCTGTGAGTTCAAAATCAGTCTGGTATACAGAGTGAGTTCCAGGACAGCTACACAGAGAAGCCCTGTCTCGAAAAAAGAAAGGAAGAAAGAAAGAGAGACAGAGAGAGAAAGAGAGAGAGAGAGAGAGAAATGGAAACGACAGCTGCTCAATCTCTAGGGACCTTCTAATATGAAAGATGGCCAAGTAGGTACTCAAGGCTGTTAACTGTGTCTACAACAGTTCTGTCCAGCACTATGTTTTAGCCCCATGGCCCCATGTCTCTCTGTCTCTTGCCCAGGTGACTACCCTCTATACTCACAGAGGCCCTCTTGACTTTTTTTTTATCTTTGATTTTTTGAGACAGGGTTTCTCTGTGTTGCTCTAGCTGTCCTGGAACTCACTCTGTAGATCTGTAGCTCAGGCTGCGTTTTGGTTGTTGTTGTGTTTTTTTAGATAGGGTCTCACTGTGTATCTCTGGCGGGCTTGGAACTAGTTATGTAGACAGGCTGGCCTTGAGCACAGAGATCTGCCTGCCTCTGCTTCTTGAGGGTTGGGATTAAAGGTGTGCGCCACCCTTCCCTGTTTAGGTTTATTCTTTTCTTGTTAAGTATTACTCAGGTTCTCCAGTACACATTCCCATTAGCTGCTATAGAGGAATGACCTGGAAAAGCGTAGAAAAGATGATTAGTACTTGGTTTCTAGTTGCCTCAGGTTTTAACCTGAAAGCCCAGCCCTGGCATCTAAGCCCTTGACCATTGCCCCCAGGACCTCCTAACTGGTCTCTAGGACTCTACATCCTCTCCCAGAGTGTCAGCTTTGTTGTGTCCCTACCCCACTAATTCCTGGTGCACCTGCTGTAGGAAGGAAGGGGAGCCACTTATCAGGGGAGTTACACTTTGCCCACATCTTGTAAACTGCACCCACTGCCCTTTCAGGTCTTGACTAGGGAAACAGGGAAGAGCTAAGGACACTTCTCCCGCCCGTTTTTTTGTCCCTAGGTCTTCAGGCAGCTAGAGCCAGCAGTGCTGTCTTGCCTCCAGGGGTACAGTGTCTGCATCTTCACTTATGGTCAGACTGGGACTGGGAAAACCTACAGTATGGAGGTGGGTTGGAGTTCACACTTGGGGGTGGGAGGTGGGAAGCCTCGGGGGTTTGTATAAGAGTCCAATGTGGCAACTGCACACTGTCCTCAGGGCCCACCTGAGGACCCTGGCATAGCTCCTAGGGCACTGCAGTTGCTGTTCCGGGAGATGGGGACTGGAGGGCACCACCATGTGACCCTCAGCATGGTGGAGATCTACAACGAGGCAGTCAGGTCAGGGATGCGTGGGCGGCTTTCTCCTTGCCCCAGGGTTCTGCAGCCACATTTAGAGCCCAGAGACCAAACCCACCCTTTCTTACCAGGGACCTCCTAGCTACAGGGCCTCCAGAGCGCCTGGTTGTGAGGCAGGGACCTGCAGGGCAGGGGGGAATTCAAGTGGCTGGCCTCACGCACTGGGACGTCCCTAACCTGGAAACCCTGCACCAGGTAAGGCTGCTTTCTTCAGGGCCCCTGTCTGCTTCCACCTGGGGCAGAGACACCCCCCCCCCCCCACACACACACCTGATACACACATATATCTCCAGATGCTGAGTCTGGGGAGGAGCAACCGAGCTACGGCAGCTACTGTCATGAACCAGCACAGCTCACGCTCCCACGCCCTAGTTACGTTGACTTTGCGCTCAGCGTCTCCACCTCGCGCCCAGGGTAGCACAGGTACCACAGATTGTGCTTAATTTAAGTCCTGCTGGGTTTCCAGTTAACTAGAGGTCTCCATCCACATCGGTTTCATTTGAACCTGCAGGCACACTGCACCTGGTGGACCTGGCAGGATCCGAGCGTGTGTGGAAAGCGGGGGTGGCCAGCCCGCTGCCGAGAGATCCCAATGGCGCCCGGCGCCTGCGGGAGGCCCAGGCAATCAACCGCTCTTTGCTGGCGCTAGGAGGAGTGATGGCCGCGCTCCGAGCTCGGCGGCCGCACATACCTTTCCGAGACTCGCAGCTTACACGCCTGCTACAGCCAGCGCTTGGCGCCGGCACCACCGCAGTGCTGCTGCTGCAGGTGGGTCCCTGGGTTGGCTCAAGCCTGAGGCACTGCCCACTAGAGCTATGTTTGAGTGTCCCTGTCTTGCAGATCTCAACGAGGACCGAAGATCTCGGGGAGACGATCTGCTCGCTCAAGTTCGCCGAGCGAGTGGGTCAAGTGGAACTGGGACCAGCCCGGCGCCGTAGGGCCCCACGCTCTGGAACCCCTTCTTCTCTCAGTACTGACACCCCGCTCACTGGGACTTCCTGCACCCCTACACCATCTCCTGGCAGCCCTCCAAGTCCCGGCCCCAACTGCTGTTCTGGCTTGACTCTAGAGCCTCCAGGGGACCTGCCTCCGTAGGTCTGGGTCAATGCCCTTAGGACTGACTGGTCTTGGGATGGGAACATACCTCTGCTGGCAGAGGCAGCAGTGAAGTTCCTATAATCAACCTTTTTAGTTGTTTGTTTTTTTTTTTTTCCAACTCAGGCCCTAGCTGGCCCCCAGAGTCCTACAGTTTCCCCTTTGCCTTCTTGATCTGGTCAGGGAATGTCGCGCTTGGAGAAAGGATTGCCTCCACCCTTCCACCCCCAACTGGGCCGCAGGCCCTCAGCTCTCACCTTATCACCATTTGCCCTTATCACAGTCCGCAGCAGGGGATCCGGAGCTGCAGGAACCAGACCCCAGACCAAGTGGTTTCCCAACTCACCACCCTGCCCCCAATTATCAGACTTGGAATTAAAGCCTTGTAAATTCCTTTACTGTTAATCTCTCCCCTACTTCCACCACCCCAAATCATGTGGGGTCCAGATTTCATTTTCTAACCCTTTTCCCAAAAGGTGCTACCTCCTATCCAGGCAGTTGAGGGGTGGGGGGAAGACTTCAGAATAGACCCACTTTTGGCTCGCCCTCCCCCAGCCTGGAGCCAAGAAGGCGCGGTGACAGAGGGATGGCTAGATGGCTAGATGGATGGCATGACAGAGTGGGATAGAGAGAAGATGCACCACTCTAGGCTGACTGCTTCTCCAGATCCCGTCCCTGTGTGTGGGAGAGTGATTGGCCAGACCTGCCGGGTCTAGCAGAGGCAAAACCCTTTCTGGAGTAGCCAATTAAAGTTGTGGGTTTTCAGCAAGGCCATGCCTGGTGTTTTAAAGCTATTGCTGTGGACATGCTCCCAGGTCTGGTCTCCATCAAAATGGTACCCAGGGGTAGAAGGGAGAAGCAGCCCCTGCCTGCCTTGAACTATTACAGGTTGTACCAGGAGAGCAGCCAGCCGGGGGCAGGAGCAGCCAGGTCCCAAGGGTGGCTGGCCCACACATCATAGATGCTCTTGTTGGGTGGTACTCCCTGGAAGAGGGAATCTAGATCACAGAGCAGGTCTGGGGATCCTTGGGACTCAGTACCTACACTCCAGTAGGCTGGACTGGTTGAAGATGGGCACTGGGGACAAGAGGTGGGAGGTAGTGTGGCCAAGGGCACTACTACATTGGGAGTGTAGATGGGCAAGTAAGAAGTGGGTAGCTGTCCCCACAGGGAAGCTCTGCACCCCCTGCTGGACATTCCCATGGGATCTTGGGAACCCTGAAGTAAGTGGACTGGCCAGGTGCCTTGCTCTGGGGAAAGAGAAGGCCTGATGACTTCCCCTTGGGACGTCTCCCCCTCTATTCTTGTGGGCCCAGGAAGGGAGCAGAGGGGCCACAGAGGCTTCTCAGTGGAGTTACGGGGTGCAGTACACATCTCTTCTTCCCCTTTGGATCTGGTACCTGCCTGAGCTGAACTGCTCTGTCCAGCTAGCGCAGGCTGCTGGGGCCATGTTGATCCTTTCCCCGTTTCCGCTAGCAGGGACTGGATGCTGAAACCGTCCCTAGATGGTGGTGGGGGACTGGGCGGCCGGTAAGGCCGGCCATGGAGCACGTAGGGGCTCAGGTCCTTGACGAAAGCTCTGTGTGTGCCCCGGGTCTGCCATCGCCGGCACAAGGCAGTGTTCTGAAGGCGCAGCGCCTCTGCTGGGATCAGGCTCACATCCACCGCCCAGAAGTTGCCCTTGGCCTGGGGCTTTGCAGGGTCCTTGGGCACCTAGAAAGTGATTGGCTTGGGTGTGGCTATCCCACCCAGAGGTTCAGGGTTTCCGTGTCCACACCCGCTCCCAGAGTTTGATCATAGACCACCCTACCTTCCGGAAGCACCGGTTAGAGGAAAGGTTGTGGCGGATGGAGTCCTTCCAGCCTTCGTAGTCATCCCTGAAGAAGGGGAACATTGCCTGGACCTGACGGATGATCTGAAACCAGGCAGTGTTTGGCGTGGTGAGCCAGGGGTAGTAGTGCCCTCTCCTTCCCCCCCCGACAGCCGGCAGCAGGGCACCTCTTCTCAGGGAGACAGACCTCTGGGCCTGAGGGCAGCAGAGTGGGTGGGGGTTGTGGAAGAAGGGTCTTGAACAGAGTCCCTGAGTCACTGGCAAGGATGAGTGGACTAGGTAGAGGCCGAGCGAGCCTGGGATAGGTATGACCCACCAGCATGAGGGATCCTCTCACCTGGGCCAGCTTCAGCCTGCGGAAAGGTGCTGCCTGAATTACCAGAGCGATCATGGCCAAGTAGGTGTAGGGGGGCTTGTCATGTCGCAGGTATCTCTTCTTCCTCCTCTTGGGGGGAGACTCTGCCTTTGGAGGCCTCTGATGAGAGGTGTTGCAAGACATCACGCAAGGAAAGCGGCCCTGTGTGGGGGTCTGACCTAACAGGGGGCTCAGGGCAGACTGCCTGTAAGTAGAGGTGGGGTCCCAGCCTGAGGCCATGCTGGGACAGGCAGGCCAATCCCTTTCTTTATCATTCTGATGGAAGGGGGAGGAGTGAGGAGGAAGAGGCTGTGGGGGAGGGGAACATGTGAAGGGCTGCCACAATTAGCAGGTTTCAGTTAATCTTGGAGGGAAGGGCAGAAAAGATTCCCGTAGGGACTTTTGGTGGGCTCCTGAGATCAGTCTCCACTCCCAGGTTGCCTTTCGGTGCCTGGGCATCCCCTATGACCTGAAGGAAAAGCCCTTGACAAAAGTTTACCCCCATACCTTATCTGCTTGGGGTCAGGTCCCTAGCTCCCATTTAACAGATGGGAAGTGACTTTCCCCAGCCAAATTACCCTGAGGGACATGGGGAATTCCCTAGAGTTCAAGACAAAGTAGTCAAAAGAAGCCATGTAGGGGGTCTACAACCCGGGACTTGATGGGGGGTGGGGGCGGACAGATGAGGAGATGGATTGAGGGACGACTTCCTGGGCCCAAAAGGCATAGAGCCTGTCCTCTTAACGCACGAGGAGAGAGACTTGTTATTTTTCCAGGAGTATGGTATAGGATCCCATTTGGGCCCTACTCCTTCCTGGACATCTAACTGGTTTATCTACCCTTGGGCTCAGTCACCATTTATGTTCTAAATGTTACCCAAGTTCTCCTGGCTACTACCTTGGGAGGTTTGCAATGAGGGTCTGAATCACCGCACTGAGAGCAGAAGTTGATACCGGAAACCAATGGTCCCAGACTGACATCAGCACTAAACACTTTGAGAATCCACCTTTTGGATCGAGACCTTTGCTGGTGCCAAGAAAGGCACCGTCATGAGTACTTGAGGGAGCGGGGGCACACGTGAAGGATGAACACAGTGGGACTTCTCTTCTCCTGACTATTCTACCCCTGGCTGGGTTAGGATCTTATCCCAGGCTCTTCTTTCAGCCCTTATCTGCCTTCCCCTGGAATCCTATCACCTCCCGGCCCTCTGTTTTCCGTAGCTGAGGGTTCCTGTGTCCTACCAGGCAAACAACGCCGGCCTCAGCCCTATTCAGCAAAAAAATCATTCTCTTGTACAAGTCTGAGATCTCCCTTTCCCACTGGTCCTGTCTTGCTTCCAGGCTAAAGCCTGGCTCCCTGGCTGCTCCTCCCTAAACACAGTGTCCTAGGGCCCAACCAACATCCAAACTGCTGCCCGCCCCTCCTCTGGGACACACTGCTCGCTCCTTCGAATAACGACGCTTCTGCTTTGAAGGAAAGACTCCAACCCGTCTTTCAAAGACCAGGAAAGAGATCAGCCTTCCGGAACACCTGAACAATTGCCCTTCCCGCCGCACTCGAGACACCAGGATGTTCGTGCCACAGAAAGAGCATAAAAAACTTTCCACAGTATCAACCCGTCTACCGGGGCTAGCCCCGCCTCTGGAGGGCGCTCTTATAGAGTGGCTCTGCCCAGGACTCCCACCCGGCACCGCGGCTTCCGCTCCGGACACCTCGGGCCGGAAGTGTCGCGTTGCCATGGCGAGGATGGGCGCGGGGCCCGCCCCCGTGGCGCCTGGAGCAGCGCCGGGTCCCAGGGTCGGCCGGGCCGGGACCGGGAAGCGACTAGCCGGACTCCAGGTGAGACTGCCGGCGGTTGTAGGTGAGGGTCGGGCCTGTCTGGGAACACAGGAGCGGTCGGGGCGAGGCGAGGAGCGGCGCGGCGGGGCGGGGCATGGCGGGTGAGCCGGAGCTGCTGTCTCTGCGGCCCGGAGTTGGCCGTGCCGGGCAGTGGAATGGGTCGTGAGGGGCCTGCAGAAGGGGCGCCCGTGAGGCGCCAGCGGAGGGGTCATTTTTGTGTGTGTGTGTGAAGCCTAACAGCGAAGGTAGTTCTTGAAACCTGTTGGTCTGGTAGGTCGGCCGACAGTCTTCATTCTGATTGAGGACAGCGAAGGGACTTTGCTATACTTCATGTGAGCTTTGGAGTTCTGTAAAGCACCCTTGAGGCTTCAAGTGCCCTCGCCTGGAGGCTGTGCCTCATGGATTGTGGTTAGGAGAGGAATGTAGACCAGCCTGTGAAAAGCGTTTGGGCTTCTTTGGGTTCCTGGCTGTACCAGTGCTGGAGGCTTGAGGCAAGGAGGATTAATTATTTCGGGTGCTGAAGAGAGGTAGGTGTGTATTGGCTTGCCCCAGACTCAGGAGACAGAGCAAAGCTAGCTAACCCATAAGCCCTCCTTTCTTCCTGGTCCTTACATGGGGGTGCAGTTGGAGGCGAGGGCATCCATTCCTCAGTTAGCCCTCTTTGGTGTCTTTGATCCCCAGGAATTCCCTTATAGGATTGAGGTTTACTTTGAAGGCTTTGTCTTGCTGTAAGCAGCCTAGCTCTCCAGAAGGCCGCCTGATTCACTTCAAGGAAACCAGAGCTGCCACTGGCCCAGCATGGGAGCTGAGTTCTTTGAGGGACTGTTGGCTTGGTGAAACCTGCCCTGATGCTGCCTTCATGTTGTCATGGTGATGGAACCTTTAGAGCTCTGAGGGACCACTTGCCTGCCTCTGCTCCAAGTTTTACCTGAGTTAGATTTCATCCCTATTGTCCTTTCCCTCCTTTTTTGGAATTACTAATTCTTTCAAATATTCATTATTGTTTGGGATGGCTGCATGCCATGGTGTTCATGTGGAGAGAAGAGGAAAACTTTGTGGAGTCCATTCTCTCTCTCTGATTGATATTTATTTGTTTGTTTGTTTATTTATTTTATTTATCTTTTTCGAGACAGGGTTTCTCTGTGTAGCTTTGGAGCCTGTCCTGGTACTCACTTTGTAGCCCAGGCTGGCCTCAAACTCACAGAGTCTGCCTGCCTCCGCCTCCTGAGTACTGGGATTAAAAGCATGCGCCACCACTTCCCTACTCTCTTATTATTTATGTATGTATGTATGTATTTGTTTTTGAGACAAGGTGTCTCTCCATAACTCTAGCTGTCCTGGAATTCACTGTGTAGATCTGTAAACCAGACCGGCCTTGAACTCACAGAGATCCATCTCTTTCTGCCTCCCAAGTGTTGGGATTTTGGAACTATGTCTGAGGGATTCTTGAATGTATGCTAGGGTCTGTTTCGCCAGCTGATCATGGCCGTGCCTTTGCTACAGGCAGCTGAAGTGTCTCAGTCACAGAGAGCCAAACATACTGCCACGCCTGAGGTTCCACACGTTCTCTGTCCCAGCCATGCCCTGCCCCAGTACCTATCCTACATCCACGTAATGGTCAAACTGAGCTATCCGAGGCAGTAACAGGCTGTTTCCCCACCTCTAGGCTCTCGCGGGACTTCCTCGTGCATGCCCCTTGAACACGCCAGAGTAAGGCCTGTGCGTGTCCTGTCTGTGTTGTACTCGTGGTGCTGATATCCAGTGACTATTCATCGTTTACTGGATGCTTCCTGTAAGTCAGGCACTGGGCTAAACTCTAAGGGAACGGCAATAAATCCAGAAGAAGTGACATGTCAAATAAAATACAGTGAGATAAGAGAGTTACAAGGTAGCTATGGGAGACTACTGTCGAGGTAATGCTTAAGATCAGGGTGTGATCTGGGTGGTTGAGATGTGGTGGGAGCACTCTCCAGACAGAAGCCACAGTGATCTCGAAGTGGGATGAGGGCGACAGTGGTCCAGTGGGAGTCCCGGATGAATGCGACAGGCTTGGGCTTAGAAAAGCCCAAAATGTTTCAGATTTGCCAGCCACATGATTTCCTTCAAGACACTTATGCTGTTTTGTAGAAAATCAGCCCCAGACCGCACACAATTGAAGAGCTCTTTCAACAAAATTTGCATTTTCTATCATATATTGAATGGTATTTTGACATTATTGTTATTATTACCAAAATACATTTTTAAAAGATACAGTTTATGGTCACTGGGTTTGGTGGTACACACCTTTAATCCCAGCCTTCGGGAGGCTGAGGCAGGCAGATTTCTGCCAGTTTGAGTCTAGCCTGGTCTACAGAGCCAGTTCCAGGACAGCCAAGGAAAGGCTACACAGAGAAACCCTGACTTGAAAAACCAGGAAAAAATTGTTTGAAGTAGTCCCATTTTTCTCCTTTTGATGGCCTATAGGAGTTGTAATGTGTTCCTGCGTGCACGTGGGTGGGGTGGTGTTGGGGGCGGTTGGTCTGGTTTTGGTGATGCTGTGGATTGAACCCTGGGCAACAAACTCAGGGCATCTCACATGTGGGGCAAGTACTGTTTCCTACGACTCCAGCCTTCCTTCGTTTGAGGAAGGCTCTAACTGTATAACAAGGGTGGCCTTGAATTTGTTATGCTTCGACCTCTGCCTCCCTGTTGGGACTGCATACTGCCATTATATCACGCCAGCACTCAGATCTTCATTTTGAGGTGGGATCTTGCTATGTATATCCCAGGCAGACCTGGCACTCAGTTTCCCAAATTTCTTTGGTTACAGTTACAGGAGTAGATTGCTATGTCTGGCTTCTGTTTCCAAACTTTTTGAGATAGAAACTGTTCATTAAATAGGATCTCCTATTCCCCTCCTCTAGTGCTGGAGGGTTGTGCTGTACCCTGTTTCTAGGGGTTTGCCTAGTATAAGTATCTCATAGGCTGAATCATAAAACTGTGGCCTTTTATGTCTTACACTTTTGAAACATGTGTCAGAATTCCATTCCTTTTTATAGCTTGGTAATATTCCACTGTATGACTGTGCCCAGTCTTGTTTGTTCCTGCATTGAAGTGTAGGTGGCTTGATTATACTTCTTTTCTTTTGTGATTAGGTAACCGGCTAAAAGTTTTTCATTTGGGAATGTCTGTTTTTTCCTTTCCTACTGCTGGGTTGATAGAGCTACATTTCATCCTTTCATTTGAGGTTCTAAGTCCTATAATGCAAAAATGGAAGTAACATTGATCGCTCTTTAGACCTAGGTGTGCAAATGAGATTGTTTTGTCTGTGGATCTGTTTTCTTACCTCCTGTACCCCATGAGAAACAGCTCTGTTCAAAGGGAAGTTGCTTTCTCACTCGATCCCAGTCCCCTTTCTGATATCCTGTGAGTTTGTTTGAGATAGGCTCTCACTCTGTAGTCCTGGCTGGTCTTGAACTCAGTATGCAGAGCAGGATGTCTTTGAACTTGTGAGGATCTTTTGAGTGCTAGGTTTACACCACATTTGGCAGTCTTGAGGGATTTCGTTTGTATGGCTGTTTGTTTGTTTGTTGTTTTTTTCAAGACAGGGTTTATCAGGACAATAGCCCTAGTTGTCCTGGAACTCACAGAGATCCTCCTGCCTCTACCTCTGAAGTGCTGATTAAAGGCATGTGCCACCCTGCCCTTAGTATGTTTTATTTTGTTATTTTGAGACAAAGTTTGTATAGTCTGTGTTGGCTTCAGACTTGCTGAGGCTGACTTTGATCCTCTTTGAAGTACCCCTGTGTGCCACCATGACCGACTTCCTTGAGATAGTTGAACTTGATCATGCCACGTACTGTGCTTTTTCTTTCTTTTCCTTAGTGACTTTAGGGCCATATCAGTGTCTTGCTTGCTCCCACCATTTTTTTTTTCTCCCATTTTGTTTCCAGGAGTTTGCTAACTAATTATATATTTTTTTTCTTTTGTGGGAGAGTGTCTCCGTTGGTCATGCCCTGTGTATAAGGTGAATCTCAGGAGCATGAACATTGTTCATTGTAGGACCCTGCAGTCTTTGTTCTAAGTCTGGAACCCTTATGACTGTGTTTCTTCTGTCCACAGCTTCAAACCGGGTGTCACAGCCGACAGTTGGCCCCCAGGCAGGTTTGATCTGCCTCAAGTGTCATGGTCTCTCTGGGACCAAAGTTTGAGTCAGAATAGTCTTCTATTTGCTCTTCAGAGCTCACTTCTGTTAGCTTTGTTGCTTTTCTGCTTGACAGACTGTAGTGTCCAATCTACAAGGAGGTCACAGCCCAGGTAGAGACATAAGCAGGACAGGGCTTGGGAAGTAGTACTTGTGGCTACTAGATTCTTGTCTGCCTTCCTTTGTCCTCACCTCGTCCTCACTGAGTGTTAAATGCAGATGTCTGCTGAGACCTTTAGCCTTTGACATATTGCTTTGGGTTAATCAGACCTAGTCTGGAGCCAGATGGCAAAAAGAAAGGAAGTTTGAGAGAGCCTCCTTTGCTATTTGGGAGGGGCCTTCCCAGATGCTCTACTCAGCCATGTGCACTGAGCTGGCTGAAAGTGTTATGTGTGCAATTATATGGGTCCTTCCCATGGAACAATTAGCCCTGTCGTTACTGAGCTAAAGAACATTCATTTTGTTTGTTTTTCATGACAGGTTTTCACTGTGTAACAGCCCTGGCTGTCCTAGAACTCACTTTGTGGACCAGGCTGGCCTCAAACTCACAGAGATCCGCCTGCCTCTGCCTCCCGAATGCTGGCATTAAAGGTCTGCGCCACCATGACCTGGCTAACGTTCATTTTTGTAGATCAAAAAATAGGGGAAAATTGAGTTTCATATGGTTCTCCTGCTTGTGTTGGTGGAGTAGAAGCATTGAAAAAGAACACAGAGCCTCAGATGAGAACCAGAAGAGCAGCTGAGACCAGAGCGTGAGCAGGTGTGAGTTGCCTATGAAGCAGGATCAGAGAAGAGAGCTAAAAGTCTTTTTTTTTTTTTTTTTTTTTAGACAGTCTTCCATAATAATCCAGTCTGGCTTCCCATTGGCTGCGATTCAGAGATGGCCTTGAACCACTGACACTCCTACTCCGGAGTGCTAGGATTATTGCTGAAGAGAACGTCAGAGCCTGGATTCTAACAGTCCCAGTAAAGTAGGGTTAGCCACTCCTCCTTACTAAGCCAATTAAAACAAGCAAGCAGTAGTAAAAGCTAAAGGAGATGTATTTGTGTGGCCCACACAAGGGGGACTTGCTCAGGAGGGGATGAACTCTGGGTCTCTCTGTCCCTCTTCCCAGTGTAGCAAAATTGAATAAACTTTTTTTTTTTTTACTCTTAATTTGGTTCTTTGTTGCTTTACTGAGTGTGATCAAGGTGCTTGCTGCCCGGCCTGATGGCCTGAGTTCCATCCCAGGACCTCTGTGGTAGAAAGGAGAGAACCAGCTCCTGCAAGCTGTCCTCTGGCTTCATGTGTGCTTCGTGGCACGTGCACGCCCTCGGTAGATGGACAGATTCAGTAACTGGCTTACTGAGGGTAGGTGGCCGTGTGTGGTTGTTAGTGCAGCCAGGCCACAGGCTCTGACTTTAATTCCAAGTAAGAGGCTTTAGGCATGTGCTATCCTGGCTTTGTTTTTGTTTTTGAGACAGGGTTTCTGCGTGTATCCTTGGCTGTCCTAGAACTTGCTCCGTAAGCCAGGCTGGCCTCGAACTCAGAGATTCACCTGCCTCTGCTTTCTGACCGCTGGGATTAAGGTGTGCGCCAGGTGCCCAGCGCCTATTTGGTTTGCACAGTGGTGGGTATTGAACTCATCCATGTTCACGCATAGCAGACAAGCGCTCTACCAGCTACGCTGTGTCCCCAGAGAGGAAACTCTTTTCTTTTTTTTCTTTTTTCCTGAGACAGGGTTTCTTTGTGTAACAGCTCTGGCTCTCTTGGAACTTGCTCTGTAGACCAGGCTGACCTTGAACTCATGGGGGATCTACCTGCCTCTGCCTCCCTAGTGCTGGGATTAAAGACAAGTTCTTTGTTGTTGTTTTGTTTTTGAGATAGGGTCTCATTACATACTTCTGGCTGGCCTGGAATTTGCTATGGCTATGTTGATCAACCTTTCCTTGAACTCAGAGATCCACTTGGCCAGAGAGGAGACTCTTGATAATGTCCAGCACACAGGGAGGCTGAGGTTCAGGCTGGTAATTGACTGTGAGCCAATGGGAAACAATGGAGCCTGGCGGAAACTCACATGGATGTAGGAACATCACAGCAACCTGAGTGGCCACGGTTGAGTTGCTGAGATGGACAGAGTGCTTTGAAGTCTGGTGTACTCTGGCTAGACACAGATCGCTCCCAAATGTAATGTTTTTAAATCAACATTGAGCTGGGTGTAGTGACTCAAGCCTGTAATCCCATTGCTTAGGAGGGTCAGATAGGAAGATTGCTGTAAATTTGAGGTCAGCCAGGGTTCCACAGTTATAGGCTAGCCTGGGCTACAGTGAAGGGACTCTGTCTCAAAATCTTGGGGGTGGGGTGGAAGCTGGACACAGTGCTGCGTGCCTGTAATTCCAGTACTCTGGAGGCAGAGGTAGGTGAATCTCTGTGAGTTTGAGGCCAGCCTGGGCTGCAAAGTGAGACCCTGTCTCAAACAACAACGACAAAAATCTGATTAGTCTGAGGTCTTTTGTGGTCAGGGATGTGAGAAACACTCAGTTCGCTGGTCCTGGCTCTGTATCCATGACCATGGATTGTGGTCATGCTGCCAGCTAGGACTGTGTCATTTAGAGAGAGGCTCAGCAGGTGCTGAGGGCCAGCTTCTCAGAGGGTTTTCTCTTAGGTCTGTGAGATGGAGGCTTCAGTGCCTCCAGTGGGTCTTCCTTAGGACCAGAAGTGTCTCTCGCACAGTTGTCCTCATGCAGAATGAATGGGCTATAGTGGGCACAGAGAAGAAGCCATAGTGCCTTTGCTCACCTGACCTTCGATACACGGGGTTCCTTATCTGGTGAGCACATTTTAGCTCTGTGCTCATCCCTTAAATGATGCTGGATCCAGAAAGTATCCACGTCAGAGGAAGAGGCTCCTAGGAAAAGGTTGAGCTCAAAAAGCACTTATGGAGTAAATAAGTGATTGAATGAATGGGATAGGAAGAGCAGAGAGCTCACCTTTCTAGATCAGAGGACCCCCTGGGTGACGGTCACCATGATGGAGTTGCAGAGATACAGCAGAGGGACTCAGGACAAGGACCCTGATATTAAGGACTCTCCCAGCTCTGAGCTCAGTTCCTAAGAGTTTTGTCCATTGCTTGGTAAGTGGTTGAGGCTGAAAATGGAGAGCCACAGGAGCTATTGCTCATGAGAACTTGTGCAGGAGTCTAGAGACAGGTAGGCAGGCAGGAGTGGAGCCTTGCTGTAGAAGAAAGTGGGGGAAGGGCAGGGATGTTAGACACCAAGTGTCTTGGGTTGTGGATGAAGGGCCTGATTGGGGCTTGAGATACCTGTTGGCCTGCAGCAGTGGTTGTGAGTGAAGTTGCCTGAACTCCACAGGGTGAGCCCAGAAACCTAAGCCTCTCTCTTGTGAATTCTCAGCTTTCTCTGCCTTGAAACTGGGATGCTTATTCTTCTGGCCTCCAGGGCTGTCTTTAAGTGATGTCTGCTTGGGTTCTAGAACGACAAATTGTTTTCCACAGTGCTGCTGCCCAGGCTGCCCTGTTGATTCTTATTGCTAGTGAAAACAAGCTCTCTGGAGGGCCTTATGTCCTTGGTATGTGGGAGGGGCTTTCCACATCCTCTGTGTCAGAACACTGTTGAACTTCAGGGAGCTGTGTGTGGGAAGCCTGGACCTGTGGTCCTGTAGGCAGCAGCGCCTGTGGTGGGTGGCTGACTAGGGCGTGTTTCTGTCCCACAGACCCTGTGGTGGTGGCTGAGGCATGTTTCTGTCTCACAGACACCTGTGGCACGAGAAATCCACAGTCCTTCATCCCTCCCATCATCTAGTCTTTGTTGTTTGTTGAGACAAGGTCTTATTGTGGAGCCTTGGCTGGCCTGGAGCTCACAGAGATCCACCCACCTCCAGAGTACTGGGACTAAAGGTGTGCACTGCAGGGTCTGGCCTAAACGTTTGGTCTTTGAAGTAGTCAGTGTTAATCCCCCCACCTCCTTTGAAGTAAAGTGAAGTAAAGTCTTGTTTTATAGCCCAGACTGACCTTGACTTCCTGCCTAAGCCTCCCAAGCTGTTGACATTACATGTTTGTCTGTTTAAATTTTTTACTTTTTTGTGTATGGTATTTTGCCGACCATGTCTGGTACCTGAGAAGGTCAGAAGAGGGTACTGGATCCCCTGGAACTGGAGTTAAAGATCTTTGTGAGTTGCTGCATGGGTGCTGGGAACTGAACCTGGATCTTGTGGGAGAGCAGCAAGTGCTCTTAAACGCTGAGCCACTACTCCAGCTCTTGTTCATTCTATGTTGAAGTGGGTTGGACCACATGCAGTAACTAAGAAGTGGTCCATAGAAACCCCTTCCCTAGATTTCCTTTAGTGCTGCTGTGCCTACCTGTGTAATACAGATTTCCAAACAGCGAGATAAACTGCACGGCTCTCTGCAGGGTCACAGCCTCCCGTGAACTTGTGCGTGCTAGGCCTTCTACAGTCTAGGCCTTCTACACCCAGCTCCCCACTTTTACTCCGAGAGCCCTGGGCAGCTCTCGTCTGTTGTCTAGCACTGTTATGTGTGAGTATGTAAGGACCCTGCTAGGAATATTCTACCAACCGTCTTTTTTTTTTTCCTTAGAGACAAAGAGCTATGGTTCTTTGTAACCATAGCTGTCCTGCAGCTTGTTCCACAGACCAGGCCGGCCTCGAACTCAGAGAGATTCGCCTGCCTCTGTCTCCCAAGTGCTGGTATTAAAGGCGTGCGCCACCACCGCCTGGCCATACTGACAGTCTTACAGCGTGGCACATTTTTGCTGTCAGCGTCCATCTAAGCTACACTTGACAGCTGGAGCAGACCACAGTTTTTCTAGCTGTCCACCTCTTCCAGACAGCTTGTTTCTAACTCTTAGTTGTTATAAATAAAGCTTTTTATGAATGTAGATTAGAGCTTTTTAAGTTTTATTATTATTATTTAATTATGCATGTGGTGTATATGTGCACATGCATGCCCAGGGAAATCAAATGGGAGTTGGATCTCCTGGAACTCAAGTTAGCTGCCCAGTGTAGGTGCTGGGAAAAGTGTGTGCTCCTAACTACTGAGCCTTCTCCCCTGACCTAGATTGCTTTATTTCTTTGAGATTAATATCAAGTATAGTTTTGGGTCCTTTGATGGTTGCCTTTTAGGCAAGACCTTGATGTATAATCTTGGCTGGTCTAGAACTCTCTATGTAGATAAGACTGACTTCATATTTATGGTGATACCCCTGCCTCTCTTTTCAGGGTACTGGGAATAGTGACATGAGCCACCATGCCTGGTTCTCACTGGTTTGTTTATTTATGGTTATGATTATAATTATAATTAGGATTATTATTTTGTTTCTTGATTTTTCTCCCTTTTTTGTTTTTTTTTTTTTTTTTTGAGACAGGATTTCTCTGTGTGGTAGGCCTGGCTGTCCTAGAATTAGTTCTGTAGATCAGATTGGCCTTGAACTCACAGAGATCCTCCTGCCTCTGCCTCCCAAATGCTGGGATTAAAGGTGTGTGCCACCACCACCTGGCTTTGTTATTTTTTGAGACAGGGTCGTAAGTAGTCTATAATGGCCTCAAACTTGCTATATAGCCCAGGATGGCTTTTAGCTTCTGATCCTCCTTCCTCTGCATCGGAAATGCTGAGACAGATAGGCATACAGTACTTTGCTTGATTTTATGACATGCCGGGGGTTGAACTCAGGGCTTTGTGGATGCTGGCCAAGCACTCTACCAACTGTGCTACATTCCCAGCCCAGGTTTACTACTTTGAATGTGCGTATGTGTACATTGGTGTGGACATGTAGAGCAGAGGACATGTGTGCATGTGCATGTAGAGGCCAGAGGTTGACATTAGCCAAAGTTGCTCTCCTGTATTTATTTGATTTATATTATTGACACAAGGTTTCACTGTGTAGCCCTAACTAGCCTGGAACTCACTATGTGGACCAGGCAAGCCTCAGAATTTATAGCAATCTATTTGCCTCTACCTCCTGAGTGCTGGGATTAAACGTATCTACACCTCCATGCCAACTTTTGAGGTAGGATCTTTCACTAAAGCTGGAGCTCAGTAGTCAGGTGGTGGTGGCACATGCCTTTAATCCCAGCACTTGGGAGGCAGAGGCAGGTGGATTTGAGGTGAGTTTGAGGCCAGCCTGGTCTACAGAACAAGTTCCAGGATAGCCAGAGCTGTACACAGAGAGACCCTATCTCAAACAACAACAAAGCTGGAGTCCATGATTTGGTTACAGTGACTGGCCAGTGAGCTACAAGATGGGTTGTCACCCCCACTCAACTCCTCTGGGGTTGCAGACGCAAGTCACAGCCTCGGCATTTTCTGTGGATGTTTTGGATATGCTTACACAACAAGCACTTCTCTGACCTAACTTCCTCCCCAGCTCCCTGCTTTATTCCTTTATCCTTAAGCAAACACTCAGGGGCTTAGGTATTCCATAATAAGCTGTACTATGTAATAGCCTAGGTAAGTCAGACTCTCATTCTGATCGCCCTGCTCGTTTATGCACATTTGCATGCTGAGCTTCAGATGCACTGTTGGGAATGGCACAGTCTGGGATGAGTGGGTGAACACTCACTTTACAGTTCTGACACCCATGAGGGTCCCGCTCTGTTTGCTTAGGTCTCATCTCTTACCTTGCAATATTATTTTCTGATCTCTGTGCAGGTCTTCTGTTAAGTCTCTTAGTATTTGTGTTCGGGGTTTCTCTCATGATAGTAGACAGAGGGCTCCTCTGATGCCCTCTTCTCAAGATGACAAGAGGGGAGACTAAGGGAAGGAAAACAGGGAGACTTCTGTAGCATCTAGGCTGCAGCACTCAGGACCAGACAGCTCTGTCTGTGTTAGGAGCTCTAGTGGTTCCCTTAGTTCCACTAGGAGGGCTGAGGGATCAGAACTTAGGCTGGTCAAGGTGGAGGGTAGGAAGCAGGGTGAGAACAGGACTGTGTATGTGTGAGTGCTGGAGTGTTGGGGTTGGGTTCCTGGTCATAGGAGCGACAGGAAAGGAATGGGGATTTGCATTGAGACTATGGGAGAGGGCATCTACTTTGGTGAGCAAGTAGATGGTACAGTTGTGACAGAGGCATTAGCAGGAAGAAGAGGTCAGTGAGGTGGCA
This sequence comes from Myodes glareolus, assembly GCF_982192425.1. NCBI lineage: Eukaryota > Metazoa > Chordata > Mammalia > Rodentia > Cricetidae > Myodes > Myodes glareolus. The sequence continues at coordinate 38,444,666 of NC_142044.1, forward strand.
GAGACCTGCAGAATTATCCATGAGAATACTCAGACCATCAGGAATTCTGCTACAGTGTAGGACAAGACTCCATGGAGAAGAGACAGTCCTTTACAAGTGGGGTGACAAAGGCTCTGTGTATGTGGGGGGGGGGAGGGCAGGAGCCCACTGAGAGGGCAGCCGGTGGGATGGAAGCCACGCTGAGAAACTGCAGTACCTTAAGAGAGGATGTGGGCTTCCCGGTATCACTAGGCAACCATTAAAGCAGTCTGGAGGTGGTGGTCCACACCTCTAAACCCAGCATGCAGGAGGCAGAAGCAGGCAATCTCCGTTGAGTTAGAGACCTGCCTGGTCTACAAAACAAGTTCCAGGATAGCTTTGGCTGTTTAATGAGAACCTGTTTAGAAACAAAAGTAAACAAATTCCAAAACCTATTGTTGGCTTTTATGTCTTGGGGACATGTGGAGCAGAGGTCAAAGCTCCCTTCCCATTTAAGCCAATGCTCTGGTGAGGTGTTCCCTCTGCAAGGTGCTGCTGAGCTGCAGGGATCCATCTCAGCATGGGAGAGCCATGAGGACCTCTGTGTTGCCTGAGCTTGAGTCCAGTGAGTCAGGGCCTGAGAATGAATGTACTCACTCATTTTATATATCTACTCATTATATAAATAAAGGATTTATATAATGTTACATAGTAGATATGTTCTGGCTGTCCTTGAACTCACTGGGATCCTCATATCTGAGCCTCCTGAGTTCTGAAATTACAGGTGTGAGCCACCATACCTTGTGCGCCATGTAGGTTTAATTTCGTCTCCTTTTTATAATGCAGACTTGTGAAAACTAAGTGTAATTGGATTTGTGGGATTTCCTTTCAGTTTCTGGCTTTTGTGTTCTGTTTAAAAAGCTGTGTGTGTGTGTGTGTGTGTGTGTGTGTGTGTGTGTTAGGGTTATGAAACATTTTCTTCTTTTGTCCTTATACTCTTGGATTTTTTTCTTTTTTTCTCTCTCTTTTTTTTTAGATTTATTTATTTATTATGTTTACAGTATTCTGTCTGTATGTATGCCTGCAGGCCAGAAGAGGGCGCCAGATCTTATTACAGATGGTTGTGAGCCACAATGTGGTTGCTGGGAATTGAACTCAGGACCTCCTTCTCTCTCTTTTTTCTTTCTGATTTTTTTTTTTTAGTTGGTTTGTTTGTTTGTAGGTAGTATCTCACTATGTAGCCCTGGCTATCCTGGAACTTGCTTTGTAGACCAGGCTGGCCTGGAACTCACAGAGATCCACCTGCCTCTGCCGCCTGAGCGCTGTGACTAAAGGCTGTGCCACACTGGCCAGCTGGCTTTCTTTTTCTTAAGGTCATGTGTGTGCTGCCTGGAGTTTATTTTGGTGTTTCCCAGGCAGCTTGCCACTGCCAGCACTTGAGTCTTCCCCAGTGTGGGCCTCTGTGGACCTCCCATGTCAGTGTGGATTCTGAAGGTCCTTGCTGCCACCCAGTTTCCTACAGGGCATGGGCTCTGTCTATACCCCTGATGACTGCTGCCGTTTGAGCACTTTCTCTGGAATTCTACGTGCCAGCTGTCCTGTTTCTGAGGCTCCTCTACCTGCCCTCTTGGCCCTTTCCTCCTGCGTAGCTCCCTGTTATTCCCAGTCCTGTTCCTCGTAATTGGTCCTGTTTCCCTGGAATGTCTTCCTGCTCACTTCCTGCCTGTGGGATCTCTCCTTGCCCTCCTACCTCATGCCCCTCAGTCTCTGCCATCGGTGCGAGGACCTTCGCAGCTCCATCGCACAAGGAGTCGAGATGCTTCATGGTGGCTTGACCGACTGGGTGGCATTACCTTCATTCCTTGCCCTTTCCTTGCCCGGTGCCCAGGTGCTGTTCTTTCTCCAGGTGCCAAAGTGTACCTGTGCCGTGGCAGTTTATGCTCACCTTGCCCAGTACAGAGCTCGCAACATAGTTTCTATCGGGAGTAATCTTCACGTGGTCTAAGTTCAGCTACACTGTACCAGGCACAAGTACTTCCCCATACCTGTTCCCATTTCTACTTCCTTCTGACACGAGTCCTTCTCATGTTTACCATTATAAATGCACACACTGTTGTCTGTGTATAGCAGTGGGGACTGAACAACTGCAGGTGACTGTGATTGCCTGCTTGACTGCTGGGACCTGAACCTAGGGAGTTCTCTTAGCACTGAGCCGTCTCTCCAGTCTGAGACAGGGTTTCTATGTGTAACCTTGGCTGTCCTGAAACTTACTCTGTAGACCAGGCTGGACTCGAACTTAAAGACCTACTTACCTCTGTCTCCTGAGTACTGGGATTAAAGGCGTGTGCAACTACTGCCTAGCGTATTTTATTATAATTTTTTTTAATAGCAGAAGAAGCACGATTTGTTAGAGCTCTTTTGATCATAGTGTGGTGTTTCTGATGCTATGATAAAACACTGAGCAGAAACAGCTTGAGGGAGGGTACAGTCCGTCATCTAGGGAATCCTCAGAGGAACGCTGCCCACTGGCTTGATCTCCATGGCTTACTTAGCTTCCTTGCTTATAACCCAGGACCACCTGCCCGGGTGCCACTGCCCACAGTGGGCTGAGCCCTCCCACGTCTGTTATTTGAATAAGCAAATCCATTTTCATTTCACACTCAGGAAGGCTGCCTGGGAGTAGAAATGGCACAAGGGTGTCTCAGTGGGCTGCTGGCTGTACAGAGGGCACAGGTAGGGGTCATCACTCTACTGCTTGGTTTTTATCAACTGGGTGCAAGCTAGAGTCACCTGGGAGCTCCAGGAGGGATTTCTCAACTGATAAAATGCCTGCGCACTCTGGCCCCTGGGCCATTGTTTTGACTACTGATGTGTTTGTTTATCCAGAGTCTCCAGCTTCTACATCCATGTCAGTGTCTTGCAGCTGCTTTCAGACACTGATCTTCTTTGACTTGTGGCAGAAATGAACATACAGATATTATTCTACAGAATGACGGAACCTTATTTGCATGCCCATTAGTATGAGTTTCTAAGGAGGCACCTTTCTTGCCACAGACCAAATAAACTCTCCTGGCTGACTTCTTCTTGTCATGCTCAGGGACTCTTTCATTGATTTCCCTGTTGCTGCCCCATGTCTTCTTCAGGTGCCAGCTTCCTCCATGATGTGCAGCAAGGGATACAAGAGCTCTCCCCTCTGCCGCCTTGACTTGCTGATGGGCTTTAGTCATGGGGGTCCTAGGAGACGACAGGTATCAGAGAAAACATTCGGGTCTGGAGATGAACCTTCAGAGAGGCGTACTGTGGGTGCTCCTCTGTGAGCATCCGAGCCTGTAGACGGTGCCCTGCTTGGCCCCCTAGCTGTCTTCCCGACCTTTCCCTCCTGTCCTCTCAGCTTTTCGTCCTTTCTCTGAACACCTCTCCTTTGTCCTTATTTCTGGGTCATCTGCCTCCACCCATACTATTCCTTGTTCCCCAGGTGTTTAGGCTCCTTGCAGCTCTCGGGCTCCAGGCTCACTACAGATACCATGTGGTAGGTTAAAAGGCACTGTGGTTTGGTGATTAACAGGGCAGTGCTGGCTACACATCGGATGGGAAGCTGTCATTGCAGGTCTGTGAGCAACATCTGGGCAGCTGATAAAGGCCTTCTTGGTGTGATAGGGCTATCTCAGCAGCCCTTCATTTGGTCTGGAGTGCTTAGACCTGCTGGAGTACCTATAGCTTTCTCAACCAGAAGAATTGGTTTGTCTGTAGCAAAGGCTATCATGGCTTGGTTTTTCTGAGTATAAATTGGGGGTGATAGTAAGTTCTTCTTAAAGGGCCTTATAGTTGGAAAGGGTAGGGAAGTCCAGGGCCCCAAGAGGTTGATTGTGTTCTCATTGGAACTGTAGAGAATGGGGTTGGAGTTAGGGTGCTGACCTCGTGCACGATGAAGGTCAGTTGCCCCTGGGACTCTCTGTAGGCTGGGTCAGTCCAGTGGTGCTCAGGCTGAAGGGTGGGGATTGGGGTCAAAGTCCTGTAGGAGGCTTTCCTGTGCTGGGTCCTACATTCCTGGTTCAGCTCAGCCAGGCTTGAAGCCCAGATCTGGAGTAAATCAACGAAATTATCTCTATTTGACATTCCAGAGAGGCTCTAGGAAGGATTTGTGAAATAGGGCAGGAGCTGCCTTCCTCAGCCTCGTTTTGGCCTGGGTGTGATGTTTTGGCCATTTGGAGAATGGTTAGACTGGCTATCAAGTCTTAGTAGGTTTGCTGTCTTCGTGACTCTGGCAGGCTAGGAAGAGGAACCACGCCTTAGGTTCAGCTGGGTCAGCCAAGGCTCAGCTAGGCAGGAGGTGGCTTTCCTCTTAGAACTTCAGAAGAGCCCACTGGCTTTCAGCTGACCTGTTCCCTTTGAGGCCGGCTTCTGGAGGAAAGCCAGATAGACAGCTCCTGGCATCAGGGGACTGAAAGCTTAGAACTCAGCCTGCTGGGAGTTGAGCTAGAACGCCGTTGGAGTGTGAACTGTGTCGGGGGACGATATGTGTGGTAGGCCTGGGCTCACTGGGGTCCCCTGGGTCCCTTGTAGTCCCATCCCCTTCATGCAGTCTGTCCTCAGGCACGTTCCAGAAAGGTCAGGAAGGTGGGTTCACAGAAGTTGGGGAAGACAGCCTTCTGGACAGTTTGGAGCTGCTGAGCTATACTTATCTTCCCTCTGCAGCCAGAGCACTGTTTGCAGATGTGCATTAGATGAGACAACCAAAAGCCAGCATGTTTTCTACTTGACAAGTGGCTGCTGTCCTTGGGTTGTCTTCTTGTCCTTAGGACAAGGGCATCAGGATAGCTTTCCTTTTGTCTAGTGATGGGGGCAGGGAGAGATCTCTTAGTTCCTCTTCCCCGTGGGTGCTGGTGTCCCCATGACTTCAGCTGAGTGCCACTCAGGATGGCAGAAATACTGACTGGCCTGAACTGGCTTCGTGATGGGAGCAGAGCAGATGCCAGGCCACAAGGGACTCGGAGCAGAGTCTGTTAAGCCTTTATGCTATCCCTGGAGAGCCAGGGAAGAACCCTTGCCCAGCCCAGCCAGGACTCTGAACTTGGCCCCGGGGTGGCAATCCTCTTGGTTCTGTTGTACTGTTTAGCATGCACGGCCTTTCTGGAAAGGATGGATAGGGTCCTGAGATAGTCCTTGTCCTCCTCTTCCCTAAGTATATGAGGAGGAATAGGGCCAAGCAAGCCCCAGGACATATTGTTGACTCTCAGTGTGCTGTGGGCAGAAGGTGGGTCCCACACAGAACTCGTCTGGTGCTCTGCTTCTCCCCATGAGCTGACCTTGGTGTGTTTTCTTATTCATATTTACTCCTCAGGTGTGTGTGACGGCTGGAAGGGGAGACTCCCCTGAGAAAGTATTGGCAAGCTTCCTGTCTTCTAACTACCTAGAGATTGTCACCCTTGGACACTGGAAGCTGGAACCCCAGGACTGACCATACACCCTGGCCTTTGCTGTCGTACCTCCTGAGACCTAGCTGTGCTGGCTGGACACCAGCCAGAGGACTGAGGGCAGCCAGCATGGAAGAAGAGCAGAGGCTCCCGGGGGCTGCCAGGGGCTTGCTGCTGATTGGCCCTGCCTTCCATTCTCCTAGGCAGGGTGCCAGAAAGCTGGAACTTTGTTATCTGGGTAATTAGCTTCAGACCCTGGACTGAGGCCGGCCAGGTCTTAGGGCTACTTCCCACAGGCTGTGCACCCTGACCCCAAGAGGGAGGCGAGGCACTGTATACAGAGGCCCTGCCAGCTGAGCAGTTAAAGTGTCAGTTCTGCTTGGGGAACAATTGCAGCCACCCCACACACACCTTCCACCCCACCCCCTACCACACTGCCCTCCCTGCCTAGGCTCTGCCCCTTAGGGCAGCTGGGCCTGGTCATAGTGTGGGGCCTTCCATTTCAGCCTTGTCAGGAACAGAGGGCACCAAGTCTTAGGAAGGGGATGCCCCCAAGGGTGCCAGTCCAGCCAGCTGCCCCACCCTTCAGGCTTGTCCTGCCCCCCCAAATCCAAATTGTGGTACCCCAATCAACCCTGTGGGCAGACATCCACCACCATGGCCGAGCACTTGGAGCTGCTGGCAGAGATGCCCATGGTAGGCAGGATGAGCACCCAGGAACGGCTGAAGCATGCCCAGAAGCGACGTGCCCAGCAGGTAAAGATGTGGGCCCAGGCTGAGAAGGAGGCCCTTGGCAAGAAGGGTCACAAGGAGCGACCACGGAAGGAGGTGTCTGACCTAAAGCCTCGGAAGCAGGTCCTCTTCCCTCCCAGCATTGCTCTTCTGGAGGCTGCTGCCCGAAACGACCTGGAGGAAGGTGAGTGTGCTTGAGTCCTAGGGCAGGGCACAGTAGGCACTCCCATCTGTCTGGGTGTGGCCCTGCTGTGTGCTGGCTCAGAACTCGTCCTAGAACTCATGTCAGTAGGTCCTGGACTCTAGCCCCAGCTCTGCTACTAACAGTCAACTGTCCTTAATAGGGGTGCATGCAGGAGGTCTTTCTCTGAGAAAACCAGATTATAGGATGGTTGGACCACAGGGTAGACACACGGGGTTGCAGAGAAATGGTTCTTGGACTGATCACCATCACTACCTCATAACAGAGTGCAAGGCTTCCTGTAAATCCATTCCCTTTATGCATGGCTCCTTAGCCCCATCTCTGGAGAGTGGGGTAGCATTGCTCTCCTCTGGTTAGAGCTGGAAAGTAGGTGTTGGCCAGGTCCAGTGTGGGTCCTAGAGCACACATGGCCTGGCACTACCACACACTTCCCCAGGTCCTGCCTTTGACTTTTGTCTTCTTTAACTGGAATCTTCCTAGAATGAAGACAAGCCTAACCTTAGCAGACCTCCTTTCCTTTCTGCACCCTGTGCTTATATATAACTTCTGGGGCCTGGAGGAGGAGGCATCTGCTAGCTCCTGAGGACCCTTCCTGCCTTCCTTTTCTTGCAGTTCGCCAGTTCCTTAGTAGTGGGGTTAGCCCCAACCTGGCCAATGAGGATGGCTTGACGGCACTGCACCAGGTGAGCCCCTGCAGGAGTCGGGGTGGAGCAGGCTGGCCTCTCTGGGGGGTCAGGGCATGGGGCTTAGGTTGCTTGTTTGCAGTGCTGCATTGATGACTTCCGAGAGATGGCACAGCAGCTCCTGGAGGCTGGGGCTGATGTCAATGCTCGGGACAGTGAGTGCTGGACACCTCTGCATGCTGCAGCTACCTGCGGCCATCTGCATCTGGTGGAACTCCTCATTTCACGGTAGGACCTGCTAGGTGTCCAGGTGGTGCCTCAGGTGACCCCTCTGGAATGCTTCCTCTGTCTTTACCTCCTCTGTCAACCTTACCTGGGATCCAGGAGGAGGAGTGTGTTCACTGTGCTTTTGGCCTGCTTGGCAGGCTGGATTTCCAACTCTGAACCCAGGGACTCTCCACAGTTTGCATAGGAAAGTGCCATTTGGTCAGTGTTGAGGATGGGCTTGGTAAGGAGGGAAGTGCCAAGGTACAGCTGAGGCCTTTACCCCTAACAAGGAAGGTAGAGCAGAGGAGGCCAGTGACTTCTCTAGGAGTCAGGTGCTTCTCTAGTAGGTCCGCGTATAGAAGCTTGGTCCTCCGTGTGTGGGCAGATGAGTTTCTGTCCCACGTGTCGGTAATGGACTAGTGCTGTGTAGCTAGCTGCTTCCTTGGGCTCCTCTTGGAGCTGGTGATGGACTGCAATCTTTCTTCTGGTTCTGCTTTTCCATAATGCACAGGCACCCCTTCTGTGTTCTGGGACTCCAGAGTCCTTGCATATCTGCAAATGCCTCTACTCTATTTATGGGAGTAGATGGGTGTCATAAAACTGAAGCCTAGATGGACAGAAACTGCTAAGTCTAGCTTGAAGACAGGATCTCGGGCTGAAGGGTGGCAGCCAGCCTCAGAGGCCAACTTTTCTAGCAGGAGGAAGGAGCTTTGTTTTCTTCTTCCTTAGCACAGTCCTAGCCCGAGGGCCTCTGGTGAGTGGGGACTGAGGGCTCCTTGAGCAGGAGCTGCTGTGAAAGCAGGAAGCCAGTGGCTTGTCAATCTTCCTTGTAGTGGCGCAGAGCTCCTTGCAGTCAACACCGACGGGAACATGCCCTACGACCTGTGTGAGGATGAGCAGACACTGGATTGCCTCGAGACTGCCATGGCCAATCATGGTGTGTGTGCTGTGCCTACCCACAGGGGGTGATGTTCGAGGTCATGCCCTCTCTGAGCCAGCTTGTCCCTCAGGTATCACCCAGGACAGCATTGAGGAGGCCCGGGCAGTGCCAGAGCTGTGCATGTTGAATGACCTCCAGAGTCTACTGCGCACTGGGGCCAACCTCAATGACCCTTTGGACCATGGGGCCACGCTGGTGAGGACTCAGTCACTTGGGGGTGTCTGTCCTGGGGCAGGTAACTAGAAGGGGTGTGGGGCTGGGATTCAGGGCTGAGTGGTCTGCCTGCAGCTGCACATCGCCTCTGCTAATGGGTTCAGTGAGGTGGCTACCCTGCTGCTGGAGCAAGGAGCCAGCCTGAGCGCTAAGGATCATGATGGCTGGGAGCCTCTGCATGCCGCAGCCTACTGGGGCCAGGTGAGTGTCCACAGGAGCAGGGAGAGGGAAGGTTCCTGGCTCTAATTGGAGCCCTCAGCCAAGCAGCTACTGCTGGCTGCCTGCAGGTGCACCTGGTAGAATTGCTTGTGGCACATGGGGCTGATCTGAATGGAAAATCCTTGGTGGACGAGACACCCCTCGGTGAGTATGGTGTTGCCTACATCTGGCAGAAGGGCTAGGCCATGAAGATGCCTGTGACACCTCTTTCCATCTCTTCTCAGATGTGTGTGGGGATGAGGAGGTGAGAGCCAAATTGCTAGAGCTCAAGCATAAACAAGATGCGCTCCTGCGGGCCCAGGGCCGACAGCGCTCCCTTCTGCGCCGGCGCACCTCTAGTGCAGGCAGCCGTGGGTAAGCTTCCTGCTGCAGGTCACTGTCTACCTGCTGAGACCTAGACTCTGCCCCATGCATGTCAGCTGGCAGCAGAACCCCAGTAGGCTCTCTGTGGGCAGAGATTGTGAACTGGATGACGAGATCTCAACTTCCTTCCTCCCCAGAAAAGTGGTGAGGCGGGTGAGCCTGACGCATCGCACCAACTTGTATCGCAAGGAGCATGCGCAGGAGGCCATCGTGTGGCAACAGTCACCACTCACCAGTCCAGAGCCGCTGGAGGATGAGGACAGACAGACAGATGCTGAGCTCCGGCTGCAGCCCCCAGAGGTGAGGATGCAGCCTCTGTCCTGTCCCAGATGTGGGGCAGACTTGGCATGCAATCTTGTTATTTAGTACTTAGTCCTCTATCCTTGCTAGCCCCCGATGGAGGTGATGGGCACAGTGACCCTGTTTCCCTAGTTGGGCTAGGCAGCCGTGGGTAAGCTGCAGGTCACCATCTACCTGCTGAGACCTAGGCTCTCCTAGGTATAGGCCTCGGACCTTCCCACTCTCATGTCTGTCCATCTGCCACTTTCACACAACTGAAGCCCAAGGCTGGGTGGGATAGGTGAGAAAAAGCACCTCCTGATGGCCTCTGGGGTCCTTGCTCTGCCCACAGGAAGACAGCTCTGAGGTGGCCAGACCACACAATGGCCAAGTAGGGGCCCCGCAAGGGAAGCACCTGTACTCGAAGCGTCTAGACCGGAGTGTCTCCTACCAGTTTAGTCCTGCGGAGAGCAGCGCCCCTGATGCCCTCGTCCGAGACAAAGCGCACCACACACTGGCAGAACTTAAACGCCAGCGCGCAGCTGCGAAGCTGCAGCGACCTGCCCCCGAAGGGCCCGAGACCTTTGAGTCTGACCTGTCTGTTGACACTGAGACTCCCCAGCTGGACTGTGGCTTCAGAATAACTGGGGACCCACCTCTGCTCAAGCTCACTGCCCCCTCGGAGGAGGCTCCTGTGGAGAAGAGGCCATGCTGTTTGCTCATGTGAAATGTGACTCCTCAGTATGGCAGGGTTCAACCCCATGCCCAGCCAGAGGCTTCCTCATGATCTCTGGCCTGGTGGCCCACTCCAGCACATGCCCCAGTGCTGTAGGGGAGCCAGCACAGAGCCCTGTACCCCCTTTCAGCCCAGGACACTGGCCACCTTGCTCAGGGATGGACTATGCAGAGCTAGCTGTACCTGTGGGCCTCAGGCCACAGGCTGCTTATCCTGTGACTCTTGATAAAGGCTGTTTGCCACTGAGCCTCCCCGTGTGTCTCGCTGGGGAAGGGGCAGGGAGTGCTGCTGGGTTAGGAGCCACCCATGCCCAGGAGTGCTCAAACCTGTAGATGCATGCTGGGGTTTGCAGGTGGCAACCCCAGCTCTTGTGGGAGGGAAGCTCAAGGCCGCAGGCAAGAAGCCCTGCCTTTACCTCCACCTCTCCTGGCTGGTTCAGCTTCTTGGAGGCTCCTCTGTAACCCTTTGCTTTCCTGAAGGCAGCAGGAGACTTTGGAAGAAGATTCTCCATGGAAGTGCAGAGGGTAACCATGCAGAGGGACAGGGACCCTGGCTAGAAGGGATACTGTATTTTCTACAGGATTGGGCCAGAGCCAGCAGGGTAGAACAGGCAGAAGGCTTGCTGTAGGTACTTCCCAGAGTCATGGTCTCAGTTCCTGGCATGCAGCCCTCATCCTGGGGCATATCTGCCAGCTTCCGCCTGTGCTGGTATAGGTGACAAGCACTTGGCCACTCAGGCTGTGCTGGCTAGGCACAAAGCTTCAGAACGAGAGGGGCCCTTTAGGGGCCTCAAGCTGGAGGGAAGAAGGCAATTCTAGATCATGTCCCATAACATTTGGTTTGCATGGTCATCCCTACCAGGTGACATAAGTACTGACCAGGCCAGCTTCGTGTCCTTCCCTGGGGCCTGTCCTTCTTCTAGCACCTGTGGTTGGAGGGTTAGTGTCCTTGGACAGGCTTGGGGGAGGGCTGGTGGCTGCTGGTTAAATTTAGAGTAGCACTGTGTGCTGCCTGAAGTCCACCTGCTACCGCTGCTGCTGCTCAGCCCTGTTGGTAGGAGGCAGGCAGGGGCAGGCTCTGCCTGGGCCAAGCCTATATTAATCTGTGCTTTGGCCTAAGGGCCAGAAAGAGGCCAGTGAGAGTAGGCCACCGTGTTATCAGGGCCAAGAGATCAGAGGTGAGTGCCTCTGCACAGGGCCTCAAATAGTGTTTCTTCTAGCCTGCAGGGACAGAGGGATCAAGGCTCACCTCAGGCTTTCCTAGCTGCCTGCTGTCCAGCTGAGAAGTCAGGCCCTCAGCCTGAGCCATAGATGGGTCCAGGGGCTTAGATATTCAGTGTTGAGCTTGACCTATAAGGCCAGTGGGAGTGGGGCTCTATGGGCCTATCAGAGCTCACTTCCTGTTCTCTACCAATCAGGAGCAAGAAGGAAGGGGACTTAGTTACCCTTGGCCTGGGTTGTGGCCCTAAGGGCAACCTCAGGCTGATGTGTATAGAAAGGGCATGAGGGCAGCCCAGGGTGAGGCGTCCAGGACGAGGTGTCCTGTCTCCAGGCTCTTCCCCTCCCCCCAAACCCTTGCAGCGCTCATCAGGGACCAAGGTCCAACTGTAACACTGACAGTCCCCATGGAACCCAGAGACTGGACACCTCCCTTTCCTCCCTCCGTGCTCCCCAGATATAGGGAGCCTGGCATAGGTACCCAGGAGAAGGAGATATGTCTACTTGCTTAAGTAAAGATGGTGTGTGTGTGTCAGGTCGGAGAGGGCTAGGCCTCAGCTGGCCCTTGCTAGGGTCAGGCTCCAGTAGTCCCTGGCTCTGTTCTTAATAGATCCAGTTGTTGAATACTCTCTTCCCCTCATTTCCAGTGTGTCAGATCTTGAGCCATCCGTCTGTCCCTACTCCCCAAGTGGGTCTCCTGCTCTCTCACTGGGACATTAGGCGGCACTGGGCCTCGCCCCAAGCCCCGCCTGCCGCCTTACCACCTCCCTCTGGCTCCCTGGGGCAGATCTGTGCCCAGACTGGTGGGGCGGGGCCCAGGGTGCTGCAGCTCCTTCAGTCCTTTCTGCCCCTTTCGGTAGGACCAGAAGGCTGTGGTGCAGAGGGTGGTGTCTTACCTCAGCAGACTTCCCCATTCCCAGCCCTGAGTCCACATCTGGACCCTTCTACTTCCTGAGCCAGTATCCTGCCTGGTCTGAGCAGTCATGGCCTCAAGAGTGAATGATCAAAGCCAGGCTTCAAGGAATGGACTGAAAGGGAAGGTGCTAACTCTGGATACCATGAACCCATGTGTGCGGAGGGTGGAGTATGCCGTTCGAGGACCCATAGTGCATCGCGCCTTGGAGCTGGAGCAGGAGTTGCGTCAGGTATTGCCTTGGGCACTCGCTGCCCTTCTGCTAAACTTGGGTTGGTGAATTAGTCCCCAGTCCAGGGAATGTGGGACAACAGCGGCAGAATAACTGTCAGATCTCACTGCCTGCTCTCCTTTCCCAGGGTGTGAAGAAGCCCTTTACTGAAGTCATCCGTGCCAATATTGGTGATGCACAGGCCATGGGGCAAAGACCCATTACCTTCTTCCGCCAGGTTAGGCTGCTGTACTGCCTGTGGCACACCCCCCCCCCCTCCCAAACTGCCCTGGCCTCATTATTTGGTTCTCCCAGGTCCTGGCCCTTTGTGTCTACCCCAAACTTCTGAGCAGTCCCGACTTCCCAGAAGATGTCAAGAGAAGGGCAGAACGCATCTTGCAGGCATGCGGGGGCCAGAGCCTGGGTAAGTGCTTGCTCCCGGTGGAGTCCAAGCCTTAGGGAGGGGCAGAGAGAGATAGGTCCCTTGGGAAGCTTGCAGGACTTGCCCCCCTCACTAGCTTGGCCTCTTTCAGGTGCCTATACCATTAGCTCTGGCATCCAGCTGATCCGGGAAGATGTGGCACAGTACATTGAGAGGCGAGATGGAGGCATCCCTGCAGACCCAAACAACATATTTCTGTCCACTGGGGCCAGCGACGCCATTGTGGTAGAGTGGGCCAGGCTAGAGTAGCCCTTATGTGTGAGGCTAGATCAGGCTCAGTCTGGTGCAGCAGCATCGGCTCATGGTAGGGGTGGGGGCGTGCAACCCCGATTGCACTAACACTGTGCTTCCTATCCCACCCACAGACAGTGCTCAAGCTGCTGGTGGCCGGTGACGGCCGTGCGCGCACAGGTGTGCTCATTCCCATTCCTCAGTACCCGCTGTATTCGGCTGCTCTGGCTGAGCTGGACGCCGTGCAGGTGGACTACTACCTGGACGAAGAGCGTGCCTGGTCTCTAGACATCGCGGAGCTACGGCGCGCTCTGTGCCAGGCACGTGACCGCTGCTGCCCTCGCGTTCTGTGCGTCATCAACCCTGGCAACCCGACTGGTACGCCTCCTATCTGCTCCTCCCCATCTAGCTCCGCCTCACTGGACTCCTCCTACCAGCCCCGCCTCTTCCTTTGGGACCTGCCCCAGCTCTCCTGATCCCAGAGCGCCTGGGTTGAGCTTGGTTCTCTGTTGCCCGGGACTGACCCTGTCAGTGCTGCATCTCCACACTCCAGGACAGGTGCAGACCCGTGAATGCATAGAGGCTGTGATCCGCTTTGCTTTCGAAGAGGGACTCTTCCTGATGGCTGATGAGGTACAGACGACTGGGAGTCGGGGGAGACATGGCAGTGGGCAGCAGCAGCTCAGCAGCCAGCCTGAATGACACTGCTGCCCCTCCAGGTATACCAGGACAACGTGTACGCCGAGGGCTCTCAGTTCCATTCTTTCAAGAAGGTGCTCACGGAGATGGGGCCGCCGTACGCAACACAGCAGGAGCTTGCCTCCTTCCACTCGGTCTCGAAGGGCTACATGGGCGAGTGCGTTCAGGCGCAGAGGGTGGTAGTGGTGAAACCCGAACTAGTAGAGAACTTTCCGGACCACTGTCATGGCTCAACAGTTCCAGACCCTCTTCCCAGACCAGCCTCAACCCATGCTCTCCCCTGCAGGTGCGGGTTCCGTGGTGGCTATGTGGAAGTGGTAAACATGGATGCGGAGGTTCAGAAACAGATGGCCAAACTGATGAGTGTACGGCTGTGCCCACCCGTGCCGGGCCAGGCCCTGCTGGACATGGTGGTCAGTCCGCCGGCACCCTCTGAGCCGTCCTTCAAGCAGTTTCAAGCAGTGAGCAGACCAGACCAGGCCAAAGATGTCTGGTGACCCAGCTTTGGGTGGGACTACAGGGGGACACAACGAAACCCTCTTCCATAATTCCCTCCTGTGGCTGCAGGAGAGGCAGGAGGTGCTGGCTGAGCTGGCAGCCAAGGCTAAACTCACCGAGCAGGTCTTCAACGAGGCCCCCGGGATCCGCTGCAACCCAGTGCAGGGCGCAATGTACTCTTTCCCTCGAGTGCAGCTGCCCCCGCGGGCAGTGCAGCGTGCTCAGGTGCAGAAAGCAGGGTCACAAGGGGGCGGAGCAGGGTGTTGACCTGGGTGCTGTGACCTGACCACTCTCCTGATCCCCAGGAACTGGGCCTGGCCCCTGACATGTTCTTCTGCCTGCGCCTCCTGGAGGAGACTGGCATCTGTGTGGTCCCTGGAAGTGGCTTTGGGCAACAGGAAGGCACTTATCACTTCCGGTGAGACCTGGTATGTGTTGACCTCGCCACGAATGGGCCTGTGCCCCAGGCTTACTGTTTGTCCTTTTCAGGATGACCATTCTGCCCCCCATTGAGAAGCTGCGGCTGCTGTTGGAAAAACTGAGGCATTTCCATGCTAAGTTCACCAAGGAGTACTCCTAGATCACATTGGACGGCCTGTGACTGAACCGAGGGTCCTTGGGAGCCTTCAGTATTTGCTGTTTTTGCCTAGGGTCTGGGTACCTGTCCCTGCAGGTCCCTAATAAAGCTGGGTGTCAGCCTGACTTGAAGTGGCTGCCTGGGTGACTCCAGCTTTTGATTTAATTGATTGACTTTGCATAGTCAAATGGACCCTGCTTAAGGAACACCAGACACCTCATATAAAGGCGCTGTTAAGGACGGCTCCCAGGAAAGGGCCCCTCGGGCTGTTATTCATCCACTTGTCTTAAGAGAGTACGCATCTGTGGCTAGGTCTTCATTATGGTCTTAAATGTGGGGCATGTGGTGACCCCTTCAAATCAACTAACGTACTAGTGAAGTGTGTGAAGGCAAATGTGGGTCACATCCGCCTTTTAGGGCTAGCCCAGGGCCACTTGGGAGGGGGATGAAGTTACAGAGAATTCCAGGGGAAAGTGGTCTTAGAGGCAGTGTCATAAATAGTAACTTTCCCCTGGGCTACACAACTTGCCGTGCCAACCACAGGGTGGAGCTGTTAAACTGAGTTACACCAAAGTGGGAGAGACAGCAAGGGCTTGAGAAGACTTGTGGGGGGGAGCAGAGCAGGGGAGGACCTTTAGCAAACCACCTCTAGGCACCCTTGGGGTGCTAAAGGATTAGGTGCACTCTCCTGAGGGTGGAGACTTAGGAAGGAAGGATGCGCCCCTGTGCACAGCAGGTACTGGTGGGGTGCACTGGTTGGGTCTTCAGTAGTCCTCTGAGGTAGGCAAGAGCTGTCCTTCCTCCCCTCAATGCTACTAGGATTGAATTCAGGACCATGGAACTATATCCTGCCTGCCACCCTTTCTCAATTTTAAGGCATGGTCTTGCTTGCTAAATTAATCCAAGTCAACCTTAAACACATGATGCTCCTGCCTCAGCCTGAATAGCTGAGATTACAGGTGTTCACAACCATGTTCTGAAGTAGAACACACTTTATAGATGTGAAAACCTGGGCCCTGAGACTATCTGGAAGTTATAGGACAGCAAGCCAATGTTGGGATGCTCAGACCTAGACACAGGGTCATGTGTCGAAATGGGCACAACAGCACCACCCAGTTGTCCACTATGGAGCTAGTTCTTAACCCAAGGTGTCATCTAACAGCCTTATGGTGGCCTTGGGAGTAGCACAGTTCTGGGAAGAGGGAAGGGATTGGGCATGGGCCTTCCTTGCAGGGCCAGAATCATGTGGGCTGGACTGGCTACCCTCACTGAACACTAAGGGAAGGGGTTATCATGGGCAGTAGCTGACTGGGTCCTGACCTTTCCCACAAAACACTAGCTTTTGAGGTCACTGCCTTGACAGGCTCTGAAGCCACAGTCATAGCAAGGTATGGGGAGCGGCACCAGAAGCACCATGGAGCAGAGTACTGCCACCTCCGTGGGAGTTGAGGATTAGAAATGCATCTCCTCCACGGGAGCCCAGGATTAGAAATGCCTAGGCCTTTAATCCCAGCATCCAGGAGGCAGACAGATCTCTGAGTTTGAGGCCAGACTGGGTTACAGAGTTCCAGGACAACAGAGCTATACAGAGAGACATTGTCTCGAAAAAAACAAAACAAGAAGAGCTTCTGAAAGAATCTAGTAACCATTGAGCACAATGTAAGATACCTTTGAGACCAGCCTGTACCACAGCTTCCTTCCCAGCCGCTTGCAGGGTCTGGGAACACGGGAAGCAGGCTGCTGTGTCCAGGTTTGTCACCAGGGGCGCCAGAGCAGACGTTCTCGGTCTGCGAAGGTTATCTGTAGCCTGCTTGACGTTAGCCGCTAGAGTTTTTGGCCAATTGTGGATTAGACTGCAGAATGACTTGGGAATTGGCTCCGCCCTCAGTCAAACGAGTCCTGCCTCCCTTGCCCGACCCCTGCGCAAGGCATGCTGGTAGTCATGGGCTGTGCGCAGGCCCACCGAGCTCAGGTTTATTCCCGTATTTTCTCCCAACTTCGGTACTTCCGGTATATCGGGGCCCCAGTGTGAGCTTCGGGATCTTGGCCTGATAGTCCCTGAGCCTATGTAGATGGACTAGACCCTGGCCTTCCCAGCTGAGCCGTCTGATTCCACCCCGAGCTGGACATGCACGGGAAGCTGCTGCTGCTGGCCGGCCTCTATCTTGTGCAGGGTCTGCCCTACGGACTGCAGTCCAGCTTGCTGCCCATTTTACTGCGGACCCATGGCCTCTCCCTGACACGTGTGGGCCTGACTAAGGGATTGTATGCGCCATGGCTGTTCAAACTGGCGTGGGCGCCACTGGTGGACAGGCGGGGCTCCCCTCGGGTCTGGTTAACACTCAGCACCGTGTCCCTGGGCCTAGTGTGTGGGCTCCTGACCGTGTTTCCTCCTCCGCAAGCTGGCCAGACAGGGCTCCCCACCATCATGATGGGGCTGCTACTGCTGCTGAATCTGGGTGCAGCAGTGCAGGATGTAGCTCTAGACACGGTCGCTGTGCAACTCCTGGAGCCAAAGGAGCTGGGGCCTGGAAACACTGTACAGGTGGTGGCTTACAAGCTGGGATCAGCACTGGCTGGGGGCGGGCTGTTGGTCCTCTTCCCCACTCTCTCTTGGCCACTGCTTTTTCTGCTCCTAGCTGCCACCTACTGGCTGGCTGCTGCTTTAGCCTGGGCTGCACCAGCCTTGGGACAGCTGCCTAGGCCTCAGGTCTCAGAGCATACCCCCACCACATCCTATTTTCTACAAGATTTGCTGGCTGTGCCTGGGACCCTCTGGACAGCAGGCTTTGTTCTCACCTACAAGCTAGGTACGTCTTTGAGTTAGGCAATGCCAAGCTCTGAGCCCTAACTTCCCTAGGGCCCTGAAACCCACTTAGCTCTCAGCCCAGCCCTCCCCAGAGCTCTGTAGTTCAGTCTTCTCTCAGCTTCAGCCACAGCCCACCGGTGTCACCGATAGCGCTTCAAATTAGCTGGGCTTCAGGGCCCAGCTTTTTCTAACACCTGGGAACCATAAAATTGAAGGGGGGCAGAGGCCTGGCTGGTTGGAGGACTGAGGCTCAAGAAGGGAGAAAGGAGAAGGGGACCATCCTTGTTTATGATCTCCTGTAGGTGAGCAGGGTGCTGGCAGCCTGTTTCCTCTTCTCCTGTTGGACCATGGTGTTTCTGCCTCAGACTTGGGGCTATGGAGTGGCTTGGGCGCTATGACCTGCTCCATTGCTGGCTCCTCTCTGGGGGGGGCTCTACTGGCCAGGCACTGGTAAGCACTCCCCAACCCTAATGTGACCCTTATCTCCACCCATCTCCCAGGGAATCTTACCATATTCAGTCTCCCAATTCCCACCCCAGGCAGCCTCTCTCCCTGTTGAGGTCAGTGCTGCAGCTACGCCTTGGGAGTTTGGCCTGTCAGACTGTTCTGCTTTTCTACCTCAGTACCCCTGGGGCCAGTCTGGAGCCTGGTACAATCATGAGAGGTGAGAGGTCAGCCTTGACGAGGGAGGGAGCAAGAGCCGGGGGCCCCACTGACCTTTCTTCTTCTAGGGGCAGCATTGCTGAGCCTGTGTCTACAGCAATTTCTGGGCGGTGTGGTCACCACGGCCACATTCACCGTGATGATGCACTGCAGCCAGATGGCACCCAGAGCCCGGCAGGTAAGAGGGCAGGGCAGGGATGCCCGGGGGCTGCAGGGCTAGGGAGCCACTAGGTCCTGATCTGTATTCCCACCCCCAGGCCACACACTATAGCCTCCTGGCCACTTTGGAACTGCTGGGCAAGCTGCTACCGGGTACCCTGGCTGGAGTGCTGGCTGATGGCCTGGGCCCACGCCTCTGCTTTGCTGCCTTCCTCGTACTCTCAGGTCTGCCCATTCTGGATCTCAGTCTGGCACCCAGTAACCTGACCTGAACTGCCATGTATGGCCTGGATGTCTGGAACACATGAGATGTAGCTGTCCTCAAACTGAGGACTGTGTTGCCAGAAAGGACATAAAATTGCTTTTTATTTTGCACTTTGGTTTTGCCTAACGGTCAGTGATGGCTACATCATTGCCTCGATAGCACATGAACCTGACACCCTCGGTGTAGTGGCCACAGTCTGGCTTGCCTCACGCCTCCACCATATAGCGCTCTCCCATGGAGGCGGTCATCGGCTGCTCAGCAGGAGCTCTTCTGTAGCCAAGCGCATCAGGGCATGGAAATCCAGATGTAGATACTTTCTCCAGAAACGCCGGTCCTGCCCATACACCTGGGCTGGGTAGCAGGGACTTGCTATGATGGAGCAGAAACGTAGGACTGAGGACTCAGCCGGCTCTAGTGCCCAACTCCTCCCTAATTAAAGCAGCCCCGTGGCCCTCACCAATGCCATGGAAGATGCGGGCCACAGCCCGTCCTGAAAACCTTTCCTCTGGCCGCAGGGAAAGGAGCTGACGGATATCACGGCGAATATGATCCTCCCAGTCCTGAAGCTGTGGGGAGATGGCATGTGACCTTCCCTGCACCCCACAGCATCTGTCACATAAAATCACACCCCAAGCAGCCCAAGAAACCTTGAGCCAGGCAGGGGTTGGACTGTGGGGTTGGGTTGTACGTGGGCATGTCATTATCCTTGGCTTTAGGAATCACCCGTCTTCAAAGGGGTGTGGCACTTACCTGGTTCTGCCCAGGCTCTGGACCCTGCTCATCCTTCACAGTTTCCTCTTCCTCAAAGTAGTGGCTGAGCAACGTCTTCAACCGGCTGCTGCGCTCCTCATCCGACTGCTCTAGGCAGGGTCCACAGCTGGGAAAGGCCACACTGGGGATGAGACAAACCTGTCAAGAGTGCCCCTGGGGTCGGAGTGGGTGGCCTGGGCTCTGCCTACCTTCTTCCCACCTGCGAAAGGTCTTAGATATCTGGTGTAGATGGGCCAGGGCCTTGTGTTCACGAGCCTGGACTCGGCTGTACAGGAAGTCGCAGATCTGGTCCTTGTCCTCATCTGTCAGGTCACCAGGACTGTGCAGGTGAAAGGCCAACTCGCTGAACTCCACAAGCACCCCTGTGCCCCGTGGTGCACCTGTCAGCAAGTGTGTCAGTCAGAGGCGGCGGGGGCCAGCACAGCTAGACTGAGGGAGGGCTGGGCATACCTTTCTTTGGTTCTTGGTCCCACTGCAGCTGGTAGAGAGCCTGGCGCACAGAGGCCAGCTCCCAGCCCATCGAGTCTGCCAGCTCCACTATGTCAAACTCTAAGGAGCTGCTACCCTGACTTGTGTCTTTAGGTGGCCACTTGGCCCAGCATGCAGCCAAAGGGGGACACCTGTGCCCAGGAGACAAAGGAGTATGTGGTCAGCAGCTCCAGATCTTTGTCTTCATCCTTAGCCTGAGGTGAGATATGCTTACCTGTGGGCCAGAGCTTGCAGCTGGGCACGGCCCCCAGGGCAGTGCAGACGGCAGTGGGCATAGGTATAAGGCAGCAGCTCCAGCCAATGCCGAGGGTGTAGTTCCAGATAGCACAGCAGAGTCTCAATAGCTAGAGGCAAAGGAAGGCTCAGAGGCTGTTGATAGTACCCCATATCTCCCTGTACCCCATATCTTCTTGGCTCCTTACCCTCCTCTGTCATGTCCAGAGCCTGTACTGTAGACTGCACTGGGAGTGCCCGCTTATGGCCTTGGCAGGCTGGACCCAATACAGGGTCTGTTTGTTGGCCGTTGTGCCTCCGGGTGCATGTACAGGGTGGGAAGACACGCTGCACCAGCTTCTTCACAGCCAGGAAGTCAGTGCCATCAGCATGGGCGTGTCTGCGCAGTTCCCAAAGGTCTTCGCCCTGCATTGAGACAGTCATATGCATACACTTTGGAGCTAGAGTGGCAGCGGCAAGAAAAATAGGATTGCAGTTGGGACCAAAGTGGCATGGCATAGGAACAGCGTAACTCCTGGGGAGATGGGGTGCCAACCTGCGGCTGCAGGAACAGGTGACAATGGGCGGGCTTCCCATCACGTCCTGCACGACCAATGGCTTGCACATAGCTCTCGAAGTTTGGAGGCAGTCCCAAGTGTAGTACAGCCCGAACATCTGGCCGGTCCAGCCCCATCCCAAAGGCTACTGTGGCCACTACCACCCGCAGGTGGCCCTGCATGAAGGCCTGCTGCACTCGTCGCCGTTCCTGGCTGCCCATGCCAGCATGGTATGCTTCAGCTACAGCCTCAAGGCCGCAACCTTAGAGAAAGTGTACAAATGGTTGATGGGACCGAGCCAGCATGCAGAAGGAAGGGTCCCTGGGGAACAAACCCTAAACATGCCTACCTCCGGGCCTTGGATCTCTCACCATGGACAGGCAGGTCCGGAGGAGTGCAGCCACCCGTTCTGTATCCTTTTGTCGATGGCAGTAAATGATAATAGAACCCAGGGCACGAAAACGGTCACCCTGCAGCAGTGTCACCAGAGCCTGGCAATAAAGCGCGATTAACATGGCAGGTCGTGGGCTTCTGCTGGGCCCTTGGCATACACATAACTACCTGGTCTGAATCTCTGTCCATGGACACGGAGAGGTGCAGATTGGCAGGGATGGAGGCCAACCCACTGAGCGCAAGCTCTTCCGCTATGCCCAGGTGCTGGGCCACGTCGCGTGCAGTGCTCCGTGTGGCCGTGGCTGTGAGACCCAGAAAGCAGCGCACACCCATACGCTCCCGAAGGACCTGAACCAGGGACAGTGTTGAGTCACTTGTCCCACCTGGGTCCTAGTCCACCTCCATCCTGACCCCAACAAAAGCTCACTTTGCAAACACGCAGGTAGGAGGGCCGGAAGTTGTGTGACCACTGAGAGAGGCAGTGGACCTCATCAATGCAGGCGAAGGCAACTGGAGGTAGCTGAGAGGCATCAGGGAGGCTGGCAGGGCCCTTAGCCCCACACCTGACCAAGGCCTCGGGGGACACAATCAGCACATGCACCTGGGCTGCCTTTACCTGAAGGGAAGAGGGTTATGGACACTGCCCAGAGGGATGCCCACTACCACCCATCCATGGGGCCCTCCTGACCTTTTTCAAGACAGATTCTCGCTGTTTCTTGGTCATACCTGAGTGGAGGCAGGCTGCCTTCAGACATGGAGGCAGGTCAGACACCTGTAAATCCAATGCTGTCATAGCCCAGCCCAGCTCAGTCTGTGCCCCTACTCAACCCACTGGAAGGAAAAGTATCAGATCCTGGGTCCTGGGAGAAAATGCTCAGAGCTGGCCACCTATGGACCTGTGCACCCTGGAGATAAGGAACCAGGTGAGAACATTGGGCACTAGGCTGTGCTACCCTTAGGAAGGTCGGCTGGCCACTGGTGTGTTCAGGAAACAAGAAGAATCCAATGGTATCAGAGGTGTCAGTTTGCAGACTTTCTAGGTACTAAGCCTGTCCATATACCTGGTCATCCATGAGTGACAGGAGAGGAGAGACCACCAGTGTGAGGCAGGGGCTTCGCTGGGCATACAGCAGTGCAGGAAGCTGGTAACACAGAGACTTGCCAGCACCCGTGGGTAACACCAACAGAGTGGAGATACCTAGGCAGGACAAGAGGCAGCTATAAGGCTCAATTTGCCAGACATAGCTTGGTGCAATTCCTAGGCAGTCACACCTACCAGAAAGAATCCTCATGACTGCACGTTCTTGACCAGGGCGGAAGGCTTGGTGCCCTAGCTGCTGTAGGGCCTGGAATACCTCAGCAGGGGTTTCTGTGGACACAGATGTGGTGGTTTGAATGAGAATGGCCCCTATAGGCCCCCATAGGCTCATGTATTTGCATGGTTAGTTCCTATCTGGTAAAACATTTGGGAAGAATTAGGAGGTGTGGCCTTGTTAGGAAAAGTGTGTCAGCCAGGCGGTGGTGGCACTCAGGAGGCAGAGGCAGGCAGATCTCTGTGAGTTCGAGGCCAGCTTGGCCTACAACAGCTAGTTCTAGGAAGGTCCCAAAGCTACAGAGAAACCTTGTCTCGAAAAAACAAAAAAACAACAACAAAAAGACAAAAACAAAAAGAAAAGAAAAAGTGTGTCATTGGGTGTTGGCTTTGAGGATTTCAACAGTCCAGGCGAGGTAAAGTGTCTCTGTCTCTCTGTCTGTCTGCTGATCAGGATGCAAAGCTCTCAGCCACTTCTCCAGCACCATGTCTGCCTTTCTGCTTCCCACCAAGATAACAGACTAAGCTGCTAAGCAAGTCCCAATTCAATACTTCCTTTTCTAAGAGTTGCCTTGGTCATGGTGTCTCTTCACAGCAATAGAACAGCGACTAAGACATGTGTCGGGAAAGACTCTGGACCATTAAGTTTCACTCACCTGCTACCTGCCCCAGGAGCCCTGGTGGGTAGAGGGGCAACGCTGGGCATGGAGGACAGGGCATCTGTAGCTTTGGCCCATCGGGTTCTCTGTCCTGACCTGCTTGGATAGGCAAGAGAGTGATGTGGGGGCACCAGAATCCACAGATCATCCAGGCCCAATGGCCTCAGGTCACATCCACCCATTCCCCTAACTTACCAGAGAGGGGACAGGAAGGAGAGGCTGTTGTCTGTGCTACTTCTTCCAAAGCAGAAACAGGCTGTTTATCTTCCCTGCCACCTTCCTCCTGGAAGGTCAGGGTGGAGCCTGGACCAGAGTTAAGAGCTGGTGGAACCTTCTGTTTGCATAAGTAATTCTCTAGCTCCCCTTCCCGATGGTTAAATGACCCAGCACTCATGGCAGAGGTTTACCTGGCTGGGAACACTGCGATGCCCAGTGCCCAGACTGCCCGCACTGGAAACAAGTGTCCTTCGCCGTGGCTCTGGGTCCACTTCCCCCAAACTGCTCCCTTTTCTTCTTCCACTTTTGCTTCCATACCTGGGGAAGCCCACAGGGACTACTCAAGAGGGAGATGGGAGGAGAGAAAAGGCCAGCCTGCTCCATTCAGCATGTCTCACCTGCTTCCGGAGAAGCCTGCCTCGACTGGCCCCAACTCGCACATAGCACTTCTGTTTCATGTTGAGTCGAACATAGTTCCCCCTGTCCAGGGAAGCTGGTCGAGGGGAGATGTGGAGGCGGGCTGTGCCCTTGGCCTTCGCGGTCTTGGCCTGCTTCGAGGAGCGGGGCTGAGAAGCATTCACCTGTGCAGGTTCTCCTGGTGGCTCTTTCTCGTGAGCTGTAGTCCTGGCTCCCTCAGATAGCTGTCCTGCTGGACTGCTGTCCCGGGCTTGTGCAAAGTCCTCAGAATCCTTACTCATTTTCCTGGCTTCATCATTGCTGGATGTGGGGCTTGGAGGCTGTAGGGCATCGGGGCTCTGTGACTTGTTTTCTGGAATACCAGGATCAAGGACATTTGTCTTGCCTGACTTCTGAGGTTGTGACTCCTTTGCATCCAGGTCAAGCCCACAGGCATCGGGAACCTCTAGAAGGTCGGAAACTCTGGCGTGACACCGCTCTAACCAGCCAGGGTCTAGGGAACTCAGCCGCAGGCTCAGGGATGCCTGAAGCTGTTGGAGCTGGCCTAGCCTTGGCCGGGGCTCAGAAAGTCGGGGAAGTACGTCATTAGTTTCATCTGGACAGGTCCTTGGGCCTGGTGGCCTTGGGGTGGTCACCGTGGACAAAGATCTCTTCTGAGGCTGGAGTTTTCGGCTCAGGGTTGGCCTAGTCTAGGTTGGGGAAGATAGAACAGCAGGTAGGATCTCAGGACCCTGGGCTTTGCAGACGTTTGGGACAGACAAGAAGCTGACAGTGAGGTTCCTGTGAGCACCTTAGGAGCCGAGTCCAACTTACTGCAGGAGCACACGTGTGTGTGCGTGAGCATGTGTGTGTGCTGTAAAGAAGGGTGGATGCAGAAGGGTCCCGGCAAACTACCCCAGAGCCAAAGGCAGTTCTGGGTTCACCTCCACTTCTTACCTGTAGCTTTGTTTTTTTCAGATTGGCTTTGAGCCTTTCCCCATAGTCTTGTACTGAACTCAATGGGCCCTGCCTGGGGACAGGCTGTGTGTTCTGGGTTGCAGCTCGATTCAGGTGGGGACCCCAGCAGCTTGGCTCCTGTGCCTGCAGTAGACAGTAGTGGACTAGACCACGTTAAAAAGTGATATGGGCACAGAAGTGCCTCCAAAGCTTCCCCTTAACCCCCACGGGAAGGCCTGGCCATCAAACTTGTGGGCTCCACGGAGGCATGGCTGTAATAGCTCTTGGCTCCAGCCGTTTGACCATACACAACCTTGACTGGGATCAAGGGCCAATATACCTCCTCAGCTGCCTCGGCGAGAGACTGCTCTAGGCTGCGCTGTCCGTCGCCAGCCTGGCGCACTGCATGCTTTAGGGTACGGTACTCACGGTAGAGCGCTGAGAAGGCAAGGGTCGGGGGTCAGGGCTCACCTACTAACCTTAGCCCCGTCCCAGGCCCGCCAGCCCAGCGCTCACCGCGGGTCTCCTCGGGTGCCGCCTCCACATCCTCCTGGGAGAGAAGCTCGTCAGCCACGGGCTGCGCCTGGGTCCCCACTCACCGCCCTGTCCGTGCCCCCAACCCCACCTCACCTGCGCTGGCCGTCTCCCGTGCAGCCGTGCGAAAGCGCGTTCCCACTCCTGCAGCCGTGCGCGAACGCTAGCGAGCCTTTCCATGGCAGTCAGATCCTGGGTCTAAGAGAATCTCCCGCCGCCGCTGGGAAGTGTCGTTCTGAGCCAATGGGAGCTGGCAGCGGGCGACGCCAGACCGGGCGGCCAATTCGCTGAGCCCTGGAGGGGCGGGCCCTGCCGTGTTACGTCATCGCGGCGCGCCACTCTGCTGCGCGGCGCTGGGCAAGGCTAGCGGAGGGGCCTTGGTGGTGGGGGCGGATGGGTGGATGAATTGGGGCCGCTGGACTGGGATCCGAGCCCGGCGAAGAGACGGCAGCTGTAAGGGTCACGGTACTTGGACGACCGGGCCGACGGGGGCTGGCGTTTGAAAGCCCCGGCTGCAGCGGATTCTCGGGAGGTGCCGCTGTGCGGGGATGGACCCGGGTGAGCCCCGCAAGCGCAGGGCGACCTAGGGACGGGTGAGGATGTTCTGGACCTTCAGGGACATGCTCGTCCGGGTTAGTTGAGGTTCCGGGCTTGATTCGTGAAGGATTCGGGCGTACACATCTGCGTGTCTCACCGCAGAGACCGCTGTCTCCTGTGTCCGGCGTTATGCCCCCAGAAGCAATCTTTGCTTGTAGGCCAGGCCGACTGCTTTCCTCTCACGACAGGTGCTTGATCGGCTTGACCTGTCAGCGAGGCAGTCCTCGCGAGATTACCGTAAGGTACAGCCAGATCGAGGATAGTCGTCCGGGGTTTCCCAGGGACCTGTCTCTTAAGGACTTGTTCAAGGTGTGAGAAGTAAGCAAGCCCCGGGGTTCTGCAGCTTTTCTGCTCCCTACCCCTTGTCCCGTGCTGTAACTCTGGGCAAGCGTAGGTCTTAGTTTTCCAATCGGTTACAGGGTGAAGGCTGTAATGTGGTTCTGAGGGTAAGGTGACTGTGTGTATCAGGAATCCTTCAACCTCAGGGGTCTTTTGCATGGAATGCTTTGATGGACGGCCTCTGACTAGATCTTTCAGAATTCCGTGAATTTAAGACTTGGTGGTCTCTCTGTGCAATGATTGCTCAGTGAAGTTGGGATTCCCAAATAGGAGGCAAGGACCACAGAGGGTGAGAGTTACTTTTCCTCAGGGATTTCTGTGCTTGGTTATACTCTAGAAAACCGTTACCTCGAGCCCTGTGGTGGTGGCGCACTCCTTTAATCCCGGCACTCGGGAAGCAGAGGCAGGTGGATCTCTGTGAATTCGAGGCCAGCCTGGTCTACAAGAGCTAGTTCCAGGACAGGCACCAAAGCTACAGAGAAACCTTGTCTCGAACCCCCCCCCCCAAAAAAAAGAAATGTGAGAATTGAAATAAATTTTATTTAAAAAAAAAGGAAAAGAAAACCGTTATCTCTGGAGTTCACACTTAATGGCCTTAATCTCATGGACTGCACAGCATCTGTACTCAGGATCCTTTTTGGAAAACTAATCCTGGCACTTAGAAGCTGTGCTTAGATTTCCTTAAATCCAGGGGCACGCCTGTTGTATTGTTGGGAAGAGAGGCCCTGGGTTTATTTTACTTTAAAAATACTTACTTTCCCTTAGTTTCGTATGTCTGTGTCTATGTCTGAGTGGAGTGTATGTGCGTGCACCGCGTGCATAAGGAGTCCTGTGAGACCAGGGGAGGGCATCCCCATCAGGTCCCTTGGAACTGGAGTTTCAGGTGGCCGTGACACACCATGTGGGTTCTGGAAACCAAACCTGGGTCTTTTGCAAGATCAGTAAACACTCTTAACCCCTGAGCCATTTCTCTACCCCCAATCTTACAAACAAATGAACAAACACCCAAACCTGTTAAAACTCAAGCATTGGGCCAGCCAGCCAGTGATCTCCAGGGATCGTTCTGTTTTCTGCTGACTCCAATTCTGGCTGTTTTTACACAGGTTCTAGGATCTGAAGTTTGATCCTCTCTTTTGTTTGGCAAGCACTATACAAAGTTATCCCCCAGTCCCTCTCTTCCTTTTATTTTTGACGATAGGATGCTATTGTATATGGATAAATAGATTAGGTGGACCTTGAACTCAACAAGGTCTGCATGTGTCTTGTTTCCCTGGTGCTGAAATTGAAAGTGTACAACTAACTCCATGGCTAGCCCTGATTTGTTTATTTATGTTTATTTATTGTGTTTTTTTCAAAGCAATATTTTTCTGTAGCTTTGGAGCCTGTCCTGGAACTCTCTCTGTAGACCAGGCTGACCTCGAACTCCCAGAGGTCCACCCGTCTCTGCCTCCCAAATGCTGGGATTAAAGGCGTGCACCACCACCTCCCAACTTTTTTTAATGTGCCTTGGTGTTTTGTTTGCATGTATGTCTGTGTGAGGGTGTTGGATCCCCAGGAACTGGAGTTACAGACAGTTGCGAGCTGCCATGTGGGTGCTGGGAATTGAACTCTGGAAGAGCAGCCAGTGCTCTTAACGACTGAGCCATCTCTCCAGTGCCCTTATTTCACTTTTGAGGAAGGATTCCTGAGTCACATTTGTGACTTGAGAGACCTAAAGTGTCGATGCTGGGTCCCGCAGAGCAGCAGCTGTTTCCAGAAGGCCACACGTGAACACGCAGGTTAGTGACAGTGCTCTGTTGTTTATGTTCTGCTTGATGACTCGATTTCCCCTAGTAGGAACTTACTAGAAATTACCCCTGCCAGGTAGGATGGCACATGCTTGTAATCCCAGAAGAGGCAGGAGGATTGTCACAAGTCCAAGACAAGCCTAGGCTATGAAGTGAGACTCTGTCTCAAGCCAGACAAAGAAGCATTTCCTTTTTGCACCTCCTTCCACGAAGTGCCAACTCCATGTCAGATAGCATGGTGGACATTTGTACCACAGATAATTTGGAGAGGTTTGCCCCGGGGTTTCTCTTCCCTAATTAAGATCCCTCTCCTGCAGGTGGCTATCTGCCCAGCCCAGCGCCATGCACACGCTTGTGTTCCTCAGCACACGGCAGGTGCTTCAGCGCCAGCCAGCTGCCTGCCAAGCCCTGCCCCTGCTGCCCCGAGAGCTCTTCCCCCTGCTGTTCAAGGTGGCCTTCATGGACAAGAAGACGGTTGTGCTGCGTGAACTGGTGCACACATGGCCCTTCCCACTACTGAGTTTCCAGCAGCTGCTGCAAGAGTGTGCCCACTGCAGCCGCACCCTACTGCAGGAGCGGCTCAGCACAGAAAGCATGCAGGCTGTGATCTTGGGGTTGACTGCCCGACTTCACACTCCAGGAAAAGAGACTGGAACGCAGCCCCTTTGCAGGTATGCATTTGTCTGAGGGGCCCACAGGCTAGGAGTACAGAGAAGAGTACACTGAGTTGGCACCAGGGTGGTCCTGAGGTGAGAAAGAGAGTAGGATGGGAATAGCCGTATTTGCTGCTTTGGTACAAGGCGGCTGGGAGGAGGGTAGGCCTTGCCCCCTCATTCCCTGCCTCTGGCCATTCTTGATCCCAGGAAACATGCTTTGCGGGTACTAGATATGACTGGTCTTCTGGATGATGGCGTGGAACAGGATCCTGGAACCATGAGCATGTGGGACTGCACAGCCGCTGTCGCCAGAACGTGCATTGCCCAGCAGCAGGGCGGGACTGCTGAGCCGGGGCTGTCCCCGGCCCCCGTGGAAGTTCGTGTAGACCTTCGGGTGAACCGGGCTTCCTACACATTCCTTCGTGAGGCACTCCAAAGTAGTGTGGACAGCCCCCTGCGGCTCTGCTGCCGGGACCTCCGGGCTGAGGATCTGCCCATGCGCAACACTGTAGCACTGCTGCAGCTTCTAGATGCAGGCTGTCTGCGCCGGATAGACCTACGCTTCAATAACCTGGGCTTGCGTGGCCTGTCTGTCATTATCCCACACGTGGCCCGCTTTCAGCACCTAGCCAGCCTGAGGCTGCACTATGTGCATGGGGACTCGAGGCAGCCTTCTGTGGATGGTGAGGACAACTTTCGCTACTTTCTGGCGCAGATGGGCCGCTTTATCTGCCTTCGGGAGCTCAGCATGGGCTCCTCTCTCCTTTCAGGCCGGCTGGATCAGCTGCTCAGGTGAGTGGTCCCCACCATTGCTCTGTCCCCTCTCTGTATGAGGACTCCTTGGCCTCCCCACCCATGACCCTTCTGTAACCCTTTGTCCCTGCAGCACCCTGCAGAGCCCCCTGGAGAGCCTAGAGCTGGCCTTCTGTGCACTGCTGCCCGAGGACCTGCGCTTCTTGGCTCAGAGCTCTCATGCTGCCCATCTCAAAAAGCTGGATCTCAGTGGCAACGACTTGTCGGGCAACCAGTTGATCCCCTTCCAGGGTCTGCTGCAGGCCGCCGCAGCCACACTGCTGCATCTCGAGCTGACTGAGTGTCAGCTTGCTGATGCCCAGCTGTTGGCCACACTGCCCACCCTGACTCGATGTGCCAGTCTCCGCTACCTTGGTCTCTATGGCAACCCTTTGTCTATAGCTGGACTTAAAGAGCTGCTCCGTGACTCTGTGGTACAGGCTGAGCTACGCACTGTGGTGCATCCCTTCCCTGTGGATTGCTATGAAGGCCTTCCTTGGCCACCACCTGCCTCTGTCCTTCTGGAAGCTTCCATCAATGAGGAGAAGTTTGCCCGTGTAGAAGCTGAGTTGCACCAGCTGCTGTTAGCTTCTGGCCGTGCCCATGTACTCTGGACCACTGACATCTACGGGCGCCTGGCTGCAGACTATTTCAGCCTCTGATTGCTAGGGTCTTGATGAGGGGCAGGTCAAGCCCTGTGAGACTCTGCTGGAGGCCTGCCACAGAGGATTTCCTAGTCCACGGGGTGTACCTCCAGTCTCCATGTTTTGCAGTATCTGCTCCCAGTATCTGGCTGACTGTTGCTATCTCAGGACGGCACTCCCCTACTCGGAATGGCGGCACCTTACTGCTCCTGGGGTGCCCCCTCTGCAGAAAGCAGTCCCTGGGCACATCCCGTGCCCTTAGGAATGCAGTGCACTGGGGTGGATGTTAGGATGGTCGGCTTCAGGTAGTCTTGGGAGTACCCATGCAGTCTGAGGCCTTATGCTGTGCATCCTGCCTGGCATCTGAGGCACCCTATTACCTGGCTCTGTAGGATGTGAGCAAGGTACAAATGTGCAGTATCTGGAACTTGAATTCATGTTTTTGTTTGTTTTTTTGGTGTGTGTGTGTGTGTGTGTGTCTTAATTGGATGGGAAAGTCTTCCCCATGTTTCTGATGCTGCCTCATCATGACAAGGTGCCAACTGTTATCCAAGCTACTGCCCCATTTCCCTTCTGTGGTGCACTGTTCCCACTATTCCTACTGGCCAGAGCCAGGGTGAGCCGCCAGAGCTGGCAGCTGGGGACACCTTATCCACGGCCCCTGACACTCACAGACCCATGATTCCCGACCTGACTACCCCAACACAGGGCTGTAGCGCGACTCCCGACCTAAAGGCTCCAACACACACTGCTGTTGTCCGGCTTCAACTTTACTAATGAGCAGGTGCGGGCTGCACCGGCCAATCCCCGGTGCCTACGTCATTGACACGCGCGACGGACTTAGCAATGGATCTCATAGGCGACACGTGGAGGGAGGCGTAGCCCAGACATGAGCCCTTCAGGAGGGTTTTGTTCCGGCGCCTCCTCTGGCGGTACCTCAGCGAACAGGGGTTTGGAACGGTCGATGACGAACATCTCGTGCCCGCGTTCATCACGGAGTTCCTCGAGCTGCGCAAAGGTGCAAGGCCCGTCTGAATAGTCGTTGACGAACAGTGTGCCTTCGCCCGGCGGTGCAGGCACCTTTTTCCGCCGGCGTCGGCGTCGGCAAATCATGGCAGCCAACAAGAGCGCAGTGAGCGCCAGCAGCGCGATGGCTGCCGCGATGGCTGTCTGCGTTGCTAGGCCCAGGGCGCGGAAGGCCATGCTACCCGCCTCGTGCCGGGGCTCGTGTCCCACAGGGCGTGTAGCCGGGGCCTGCGGGGCGGGTGGCTGCTGTGACTGCTGCCGGGACGCGTTGACCAGGAGATGGAAGGGCACACGCGCTTTGCCGCCAGCATTGGCGGCCTCACATTCGTACTTGCCGGCATGAGCCAGTGTGATGTTGGTGAGGAAGAGCATGCCGCTGCCGGTGTCACGGGTCGCATGCCCACCCAGGCCTGATGTCCCACCTTCCAGCTGGGCTTGGGCTTGAGGTTTGCCATCACGAGGCTGGGGCACCTTTCTCCAGACCACCAGGGGCTGTGGGTATCCCGATGCCTGGCAGGCTACCTGCAGGTCCTCCCCCAGGTTAGCAGTGAGCTCCGGGGGCTCCACGTTCACAGAGGGAGGAATGCAGATAAGGCTGCCACCAGATACTTCTAGTAGACTCTGAAGCGCCAGGCGTGGGGGCTCTGCACATGTGATCTTCTTGTCTCTGGAGCTCAGCAGCCGGCGGCCCCCCTCTTTGATCCAAGAGCCCAGCCAGTGAAGGGCACAGTCACATCGCCACGGGTTCTCTGTGTAGGGTGGAACACAGTCTAGGTAGATAGATAGTTCTGCTGATGCAGACAGGGGCCCTTTCCCACCTCTTACAGATACCTATGGAGTCCCAGACCCTTGGTCTGGGAAGAGGAGTCCCACCTCTTCCCTCAGTCCAAGTTCCTAGGAGTGTGTGTGACCCCAGTTCCCGAAAGAGCATCTGCTTCTCTGATGTCCCATTGCAAGCCTCCAGGTCCTTGCATATTCCAGCATCACTGAGACCCTGTTGTCAAAGGCACTCTCCAGTTTCTGCCTGCCAGCTCTGATGAGAAGCTGCTATGGCCTCAGCTCTGTTAAGTTACTCTGTGGAACTGGTACTTGTCCTCCTTACTCGGGTGCATGAGCTGTTACTCTACCAGCTCTCCCTGGTGGTCCCTTACCAAGGCTGAGGGCTCTGGTGTGACCCTGCAGAGGAGTGCTCAAGGGTTGCCATAGTGAAGCGAGACAGAAAGGGAGAATTACAGGGACCCAGAAAGGGAGGCAAGTCTCCATAGGATCTGGCTGAGCTTCTCACCAGGTAAGATTAACCTTGGGTTGAAGATTGCAACCTAACAATATTCCTTTTAAATATAGAAGAATGTTAAAATGGCAGTGAGCCATACTTAAAGCCTAAGCATATACATGATCTTCAAGAATGACCTTACTCCTTTTGTAGGTAATTTCTGAGGGAATCACAGGACTAAACCTTTGTTTACAGTAAGGCCATCTTCGCTTGCAACCCTTGCTTCCTAGGAGTTTGCTCTATCAACTGTAACCCATCCAATGCAGAGGAACCACCCTTTGATCTCACTTAAGTTTTGATTGTTTGCTTTCCAGATGGGGTTTCTCTGTGTAGCCCTGCCTGTCCTGGAACTCGATTTGTATAGCAGGGTAGCCTCGAACTCAGAGATCCTCCTGCCTCTGTTTCCCGGGTGCTGGGACTAAAGGCGAGCGCCACCATACCCAACTCACTTAGGCTCTTTAACCATCCTTTGAGATGTAATTTCCAAAGCCGTCAAAACCAGATGCTAATGTCCCCTTTAATAAACTCCAACTCAGTTACATCTTGGCTTATTCTGAATTCTTTTCTGCAGTGAAGTTAAGAACCTGGTTCTGCCTGAGTCAGGCTCTGTAAAAAATTAAGAGAACTCCCCGGGCTGATGTGGCCACAGCGTGGAGTGTTCTCTGTTCCTACCATAGCTGACAATAGGAACCTCCTGTATACCTGAGCCTGCTTCTCCCAACTGGTGCTAGAAGAGACCCTTGCCAAAGGAAGTGTTACCTGTGAGGCGCAGGACTTGTAGGCTGCTCAGAGGCTGCAGGGCCTCTCTGCTGATGGTGCCCAGTTGGTTCCTGCTGAGGTCCAGCAGGGCCAAGGAGGAAAGCCCAGCCAGGGCCTGGTCCTCCAGTAACTCAATGCTGTTTTCTTGAAGATGCAGCTCCTGCAGTCGCTGAAGTAGGGACAGCAGATCGTCAGGCAAAAGGGCCCTGGGAAGCTCGACAATATTGACTTCTCTCCCCCAACCACTCCCACCAGTAGTGCGTTTATTGACATCACTGCAAGATCCCGCACTTAGGGCAGTTCTCGCTCACCGGCAGGTGCAAGAAGGTGAAATCCAGCAGCTTCGCCAGCTGGTTTCCAGCCAGGTAAAGCACGCGTAGCTGGACCAAGCCCACAAATGCACCGCCTCGCAATCCCCGAAGCCGGTTGCCGGTGAGCGCCAGTTCAAGCAAGCGCGGCTGTGCGCGGAAGGCACCCGACTCCAGCGCCCGCAGGGTATTGTTGTGCAGGTAGAGGTGGCGCAGGGCAGCGAGAGGCGCCAGGGCGCCTTGCTCCAGATGCGCAATGCTGTTGTCTTGCAGAAACAGCGTCTGAAAGGTTGTGGGGACGAGAGGATTACTTCACTGTGGGGCAAGTCCCACTCCCGTGGCGTGTCCCATCCCACTTGCCTACCTCAGCACCCTAGTGACCTTCCACCTCACCTCTGAGGCTCACACAATCTTTTCCATTGCGCTGGGCACTTATAACCCACTACTCCAATCCAAGACCCTCCAGTCCCACATAGTGCCCACCTGCGTCCCTGGGGGGATTCCCGGTGGGACGACACGCAACCGTAGGGCGCCGCACTCCACAGTGGCGCTGTAGCAGCGGCAGGCGGCGGGACAGCCAGTGGCTCGGGGCGGGAATCCGGGCAGCAGCGGCAGCAACAGGAGTCCCAGCAGAAGCAGCACCGGGGGAGCCCCTGGGTTCATTTCCGAAGAGCTCCACCAGGAAGCTGTGGCTTCCCCAAGGCCTGGACCCTGATGGGATGCGCCTCCTGAAACAGGTAGGCAGGCCAGTGCTAACATTATTCAGCCCGCGCATGAGCAGGAATGTAATGCCAGGCATTATGGTGGGTCATGCTCTTAATCGCAACACTGGGGAGGCTGAAGCAGCAGGATTGCAGTGAATTCAAGGTTAGGTCTAAGCAATATGTTCCAGGCCAGTCTGGCTGAACTGCGGTGAGACTTCGTCTCAAAATACAAAAGTAAGAAACAACCAATTAACATGGATGGAAGTCTACATACAATCCTTGTGTAACTTTTGAAAAGTTACAAACAGCACTCAGGAGGCAGAGGAAGGCGGATCTCTCTGAGTTGAGGCCAGACTGGTTTACACAGTTCTAGGTGGATCAAGGCTCCATAGTGAGACACTGTTTTAAAAAAAAAAGCCTAACTTCTTCTCTTGGTAAAACTTGTATAGAGGGCAGGCAAGATGGCTACACAAGTGAAGGCACGTGCCTGGCCAGCCTGGTGGAAGACGAGAATTGACTCTGCCAAGATCTTTTTTGACCTCCATGGGCTTGAGGGTCCTCCACTTCTGACCCATGCATGCAAACAATGCTTTTTAAAAGGAAAACAGAACAAACCGAGACTCCTTCCTTGAAGGTCTCTGCCTCGCACTAGCGTTCCTCCTGTGCCTGCACTGTCCTGCTCGGCACTGGCACCACGCGGGTTCTTCTTCACCCAGATGATGGGCTGGAATTGCTTAGGCCAAGTCGAGGGTCTAACTACCCAAGCCTCGACCAAAAAGGGCAGGCTCTGAGCAGACATGCCCCCTTGGTCTCACTCAGTGGCTGCTGGCACCAGCATACAGTTCGGCACTGAGCAGAAACTTTTGTGCCCCATCACAAGAGCAAAGGCTCCACCTTACGGTTCATTTGTCATGATTGGTGATGCTTGGTGCAGCCTGTGACCCTCCTGTTGTAGGGATGGAGGTGGGTGGACAGTTTAAGACTTAGGATTTTTCCTCAGGTAACTCATACGGCTTATTTCCTTTTAAATAAATAGGGTCTAGTGTGTTTCTCTGGTTGGCCTGGAATTCATCATGTGGACCACAATGGCCTCCAAACCCAGAGTGCTGACTCTAAAGGCCTGTGTCACTAGGCCCAGCTTACTTCTAATTTTTTTCTTTTTCAAAAATTTTTTCATTTAAATTTACTTACTTTACATGTATGAGTGTTTTACCTGCAAGTATGTGTGTGCATCTCATGCATGCCTGGTGCCCTCAAGTCTAATGGGCATCAGATCCCCTGGAACTGGAGTTAGGATGGTTCTGAGCATATATGTGCTAGGAATCAAATCTGGGTCTTCTGGAAGAGCAGCCAGTGCTCTTAACCACCACCCCCCCCCTTGAGACACAGGGTCTTTCTCTATATATGGCCCTGACTGTCTTGGAACTCTCTATGTAAACCAGGCTGGCCTTGAACTCATAGAGATCCATCTACCTCCGCCTCTCAAGTACTGGGATTAAAGAGCTGACCAACTACACCTGGCTGTTACTTGTAATTTTTTTTTTCCCTTGGAGTCAGGGTTTCTCTGTGTAACAGGACTGTCCTGGAACTCGCTCTGTGGCCAAGACTGGCATTGAACTCACAGAGATCTGCTTGCCTCTGTCTCCTGAATGGTGCTGAGATCAAAGGCATGCACCACCACCACCTGGCACTACTAATTTTTTTTTGAGTCAGAGTCTTGCTATATAGCCTATGTTATACTTGAACTTGAGATACTATTGCTCATGCTCCCAAGAGGCAAATGAACAGGTGTGCATTATCACACCTAGCTTTCTCAGATAATTCTCTAGAGAACTGAGGGATAAGCCAAACAGGAGAATCAGTTCAGAGGCCCAGAGCCTATGCCCCATCCCAAGCTGGTCCCAGGGGGCCTCTATCTTTGGAGTATTAGTGTGTCCTAGCTGGGATGTGGGAGGAAGCCTTAGGCTACCAACTGCTTCCCCCCTTTCCCTCTTCCTTCTGGGAACTGATCTCGGTATCTCCTGCACACTAAGCACAGACTTAAGCACACAACATACTAGTGAGTTATACTCCTATCGTACCGACTGGGTATCTAGCAGTGACCTCCGAAACTGTCGGGAAGGGCATTCTATAGTAGTTTACAAAATGTATCTGTGACCTAGGCACAGAAGGACTAGGGTAGGGTTCTGGGCACAATGCTCAGTTTTAACGGTAGTGCCAAGGCAGAGAAGCCCGCTTTTCTAAAGTTAAGGAGGACAGGAGCACAGGTGCACTGTTTTCCTCATTTGGTACAGTCTACCGTTTTCGCACCTGCTTATTCTCTAGGTCTCCTTGCTGCGCGTCAAGTTGAACTGTACTAAGTGGCCTTGGTGTTTGTTTCAATTTTGCACCAATCGTAAGTCACTTGGTCATTTAAAGTCAACAGAGATGAGGCAGGAGAGCAGTAGAGTTTTAATGGAATAGCTTTGGCGCAGGCAAAGGCAGTTCCTAGATATCTCAGGACATGCGGAGCCCAAGAAGCTGGGACGTTTGCTAGGCTTCTGGGTTTAATTTCCTGGAGCACGAATGACTGGTTGGTCCCTGGCTCCAGGCCTTGCGCATCTGTCCAGCCTTCAGTAGCAAAGCCTTGATCTGTGCACTAGGGATCAGAGCTGCTGCTCATGCGGACTCCCAGATGTGCATCAGCCACGACAGGAATGAGGGCCCCTTACTAGATAAGCCCAGAAATCCTTTTATCAGGACACAAACCCCTAATCCTATGCAGGAGTGGGGTGTCAGTCTGCTGAGGGCTCATCTAGGCGGGAAGAAGGTGGGTGGAGTGTCCCTCCCTCGGGCGGGCGCAGTGCGAAGCCCCAGCTGAGGTCCTGGCAGCCCTTGAGATCAGAGGCGCTTTAAACCAGCACTACCTCCCCTAACCTAGCCCTCCCGCTCCAGTGGGTCCAAGCCTGCTCACAGAGGGCGTGGTTTCCACCCCCCCCCCCATCCCCGCTGCCAGAGAGCCTGACCTTTACTTGGTAGCAGTCAGAACCTAAAGGATCCCGATCCCGCCCCCAAGCCTGGTGACCTTGGGCCAGGAACCCCCCCCCCTCACCTGCTCCAGTGGCGAGCGACTCCCCGCGGTGCTTGCGGCTGCTAGACTGGAGAAGCAGCGGGGGGTGGGGGTGGGCGCGCACGCGCACCGGCCCACGCGCGCCTTGCGCCTGCCGCCCAGCCTGACGTGACCAGAGCAGGCCAATCCGTGGGATGCAAGACCAGTTGTAAGGGTTAGAGGTGGCGGAGAGGGGACCGCTGTAGAGACCGAGAATAGCCGGACCGCACCAGAACCTTGGACAGCGCCAACCTAACGAGGCCCAAGGCGCACCTCTGCGCGCACGCGCACTCAGTCACAGGCGTGCAGGTGACTGGGGACATTTGGGTCGACCTGGAAGTCTGGGACCGAAGGGTAACCTGCGAGTACTACAAAGCCCAGTGTTTGCCCTAAACCTCCCCACCCAGCCCCGGCTGGAGGCTCAGGGCGGCGGGGCGGCGAGCAGCAGCGGGGCCAGATCCATAGTTAGGGCGATGCGGCGACCTTGCCAGTGCACGTGAGAGGGGACCGTGGGTGATTCAGGTCCGTACTCGAAGCAGGCGCTGAGCTCGAAGGCCAGGGCCGAGCGCACTAGGCCGACGCCGCCTGCGCGCTCCGGTGCCGGGTGGTACAGGCGCCCGTTGGCCGCCAGGGGTAGCAAGCGAGCCGGCTCAAAGGGGATGGCCAGGGCCTCGCCGCCGCCGCAGTAGGAGAGGCGAGGGGACTCGCTATCGGGGGCCAGCAGGTGCGTGAAGACCACGGGCCGGTCTTCACAGCGCAGGAAGTTACGCTCTCTGCCGCAGAGAGAGAGGAAGGGGAAGGAAGCCTCATAGCGCCCGCTGTGGTTCGGTCTCAGACGGGAGAAGAAAGTAACCAGGAACTGCAGGTCTGTGGGAAGAAAAAGTCGCGACTGTTCTCGCTGGTGCCGTAGCTCCCCAGACAGGCTCTCCTTCCTGGGGCACACAGGCACTGGCGTGAGACTGCCGGTTCCCTTGGGGCTGGGGGCTGCCCGCGGAGTCGGGGAGCTGGAGACCTGGCAGGGCGGAGGGAGAGAGGCTTGCGGGAGCTGCGCAGCAAGCAATACCTTTGTAGCAGGTGATAAAGTTCTTCATTTTGGAGTCATCCAGGAAAAGCTGCGGACAGAAGGGACAGACAGTGGACAGTAAATCCCGAACAGAAAGCCCCAAGCCCAGTGTTGTGTCGCTATTCTTGCTTTTTCTGTGTACCGTGTTCGAGGGGGCATGTGTCAGGGCCCCGCAGACTTCGTTCACGCCCACATACAGGTTTCCCGTGCGGCGGCCCCCTAGCCCCCCTTCTAAAGCAGGCTTGCCTGCTGCTGGGCTCCAGCAGTCGCGAGCCTTCAGCTCTGGGATTGGTTCTTGCAGGCTGAGGGTGGGGCAGGATGGCGAAGCCGTGGAGGAGGCAGCCTCTGGGCTTCCCGGCTCCCAGCCTGGGCTTTGAAAGTCAGGTCTAACACCACACGTAGCACCTATCCCTAGGTTTCGGCTCTAGAACTCTTCCCCGCCCGAGGCAGCTCCCTTAGGACTCCTCCCTGGCATGCTCCAGGCACACCTGGCCCTGGTGATCCACGTAGTAGAAATACTCGCGGGTTCTGGGCTCCGGGCTTTGACCCTGTGTGTAGGAGACACGTTCGTCCCCACTGCAGGTCCGAGCTCCCTGCGATCTCGCCAAGGCTAGAGCCAAGTTACGCAGTGACCTGCAAGGCGGCCACATCCTTCCACACCGGAAACAGGTCACACACCGGGCGCTGCGCCTGGTGCTTGGGGTTCCGCCGGCAGCACGTGCTCGGCAGACGCCCCGCCCCCGGAAGGAGGCACGCTGTGTGGCCTCCCGCCCCCCACCCTTCACCGCACCCGAAGTAACCCGAGGCACAAGCAACCAGAGTGTGCATTTGAACTTTATTCACACGGAGCGCTGTCGCCTCTGTCCACACGTCGGAGGGAGCGCCTGCAGCCGGGCCGCCGGAGAGATCCAGGACCCGCCCTAGAGGGCTGCAGGCCTCGGCAGGGCGGGACTTTTGTTTTTAATAAATAAAAACAACTCTAAAAATATATATATATATATAAACGGGAGAAATGAAGTTTGACAACTGTTGGAAGTCAGATTCCAGAATGGAAAAAGCGGACGAGTCCAGGTCCCATCCGCACGCCGCCCGGGTGTAGTAGTTTGGTCAGAGGCCGCGAGGTCAAAAGGTGGTGCTAACTTGCTCAGCGCGAGGACGGCAATGGCAGTTCAAGAGATAAATAGCATCTGGTTAAAACTATGTCCTTAGCAAACTTAGTTCTGACATCTGTCGTTCTATTTATATCTTTATACACAAGTAGGCTGGGTGCGGGTTAGATTCTGGACTCACAACAAAAACAACCCTCCCAAAACAAACAAACAAATAAAAAACCTCTCGCCCTCCCCCCACCCGCCCCAAGAACGCCTACCTAGCCCTGGCCCCACTCCACAGGGCTTTGGTGTGGGGTCTCCCCTTGCACAGACCTTGGGCCATCAGGACCAAAGGCATTGGGACGACAGGACCGTGTCCTAGTGGTGGCTAGCACAGCACTCTAGAGTGCCTCTAAGTCTCCTTCAGGCCCCAGCTAGAGGCCCCTAGACTAGGGTAGGAGGGATCAAGGCGAGTGCCTTGGTGGCAGACTGCCCTGGAGAGGGGGACGAGGTCGTGTTGCCCTGAGCAACGCGGCATGTGCTTCGGCCGACCAGGAGGGCAGTGTCGCTCGGCTCCGGCAAACAGAAGGCACTTCTCGTGGCTGGCCTGCGGTCGGCGGGGCGCGGGGCGAGCCGGAGCCCACAGGAACTGGCCGCGAGATATGGCGGGCTGCTTTGCCCAGGAGGGTCTGGGGGCGGGGCAGGGCGGGCGTCTGGCGGGGCTTTGGCATGCTGCCTCGCCGCTGGGGTCTTCCCTCCCACCTCCCTGGGTGTCACCCTGGCCGGTGTCCATAGCCCGCGTGCTATAGCACGCCTTCCATGAAGCTGGTATCTAGATGCTGAATGAGCACTCTCAGAAAGGACATCTCCTTTCGCGTGTTCTCGAAGATGACGCGTGGGTCATCAGACTGACAGCGCAGGCAGTTGGGTGCCATCACCATGGCCAGGTTGCTGACGTCCATTTTGGTTATGGCTACGTTGGCTGGCTGCACGAACACCTAAGTGGGGGGGGAGCAGAGTAGGGAGAGGAGAGCGGAGTGGAGGGTGGGCGTGGCTATTAAGGGGTTGGTGGGGAAGGTGGGTTGGGTAGGGTGAAAGGTGGGCATTGGCGTGGCATTAGGTGCAGAGCAAACGTACCTGGAGGAAGCGAATGAGGTAGCACAGCACCATACGGTTGATGCGCGGTAACGCATGCACCACGGCCACTGCAGCCTCCGGGCTCTCGTAGTGCGCAATGCATTGTTCGTAGAATTCGTGAGGAATCAAGGGCTCCTCCAGCTCCCGATACCACAGCTTCAGCAGCGATGCTGAGGGTGGGAGTGACTTAGATGGTGTTGGTCTGGGGGCCCCTAAGTCAAGCATCCACCAGAGGCCACATCCAGAGACATAGGGTGTGTGCACTATGTGCGAGGGTATGGAGCAGGCTGTTGAGACTGAGCCCAGATCCCAGAGACGCTAGCTGCTGGAGAACCTGAGATCAATCTTTGTGGTATAGGTGTGTGTCCACAATGACTATCAAATAGAATTTCTCAGAAGGGTTGTGCTCACAAGGAGCTGTCTAAAAATGCCCCAGGAACTATGGGCTGGGCTGCTCTGGAGGGGCAGAACCCTGGGTAGACCAAGAACACTGATAGGTTCAGTGGGTGGGAGGATGTCTAGAAGTGATGGGGAGACACCACTTCACTAAGAAATAGGTTCCAGGGGGTGAAAGAGGATGGTGAGATGTAGCCACAGAAGGACAGAGGGACAGGGCCATAGTGTGATCCTGGGGTGGATGATTGGACAGGGCCAACACCTACCCAGCTGTTAAGTATGTCTGGGGCTCACCAGGGACGTGGGGGTCCTCCAGGCCTGTAGGTACCTTCCACTGATCCACCTGCAACTTCAGGGCATTCACCTCATCAATGTCACCAGGGACCCTAGAGAGTATAGCCAAGACTCAGACTAGAGGAAATCATCTCGCCCAAGTGCTGGAGTTTAGAGTGGCAGAAAGCTTCAAGGTCCCACCAACCCGATTCTCTCATGTAGGGTGGGGTGACTTAGGACCTTGTTGCTCTTTAGGGGGTATCCTGCTCCATGCATTTGGGTCAGTGGTGTGGGATTCTCCTGGGGCCATTCTTCCTTCATGGACTCTGATGGCTTCTCTGTGTAGCTGTCTCCCTCTGCAGGCCACTAAAGCAGAAACTTGCAGCCCCTGGCTTCTCTACTTATCTTCTGGGGACTTGGGCATCCTTGATCCTGACAGGCAAGTCATTACACTGGTTGATACTGCACGGTCTCGCACATCCCTGTTCACACAGGATGATGAACTGGTGATGGTGAGCTGCCTGGCCAGCTGCAAGTCGTCTCTAAGGCTCTTGTCATAGGTGATGTCCTTGCTGTTCTTGATGGACCTGTTGGCTGTCTCTGTTGGCCATGCTGCTATTTTGGGGGGTAACAGTCAACTTGCCTCCTCTGGATGGGACACTGTCTTGTCCCTTTTGGCTAAATGGCCTCTAGGCTTTATGGTCCCTGATATTAGAAATATATAGTGAACACACACCTGTGCTCCCTTTCCCCACCCACAATCTGGGGTTGGTAAGGCACCTGAAGATACCCTCCGTCTGGTCACCGTTGAGTGCCAGCACCTCCTCGGAGAGCCGTGTCTGTACCCAGGGCAGCTGCCTGTCAGGATAGCGCTCTTTCTGCATGCTCATCACCTCCTGCAGTGCACTGCCAAACATAGATGGGCTGAACACTGCGTTCTTGGCATGTCGGATTTCCTCCACATTAGGCTTCTTCAGGCCCTGTAAAAACAGCTCAGCACTCAGGTCCTGTTGCAGTTCAGCCTCCTTCTTTCATCTCTTCTTCCTCACTCTGGGTCCTGGCCCAACAAGAACCACAGACAACCCAGACCCTAACCCAAGTCAATAGAGGCGTCTCCCATCAAACCACTTGCAACACTCCAAACCACAGATATGCAGAAAGGTGGAGGGGTGAGGGTCTCCAGCACAGGCTTGCATATGGCAATGCCTGTCGGCTGCATTTCACCATGCCAGTTGGAATTCTTAGGGACAGTGCAGCCAGGATGCTATTCCCAGGCTCGAGGAGGCGGGGTATGGGCAGGTGGGTAGAGCACCTTACTTGGGAAGGCTACCTGATGCCTTGTCTAGTATGTGTACCCGTTTGCATTGCTCTCAGTTGGAGGCCCAGGCATGGTCAGGGGCCCTTGAAGGGCAAGAGACCATGGGAAGCACAGGTGCAAGCCTTCCTATCCAGGCTGGGGCTCTCCGCAGCCAGCCAGTGCTCCACTGAGTCTTACTGCCCTTCCATCAGGTCTGCGTGTGGACTGCAGGAGAGCCATTTACCCTACCCTACTTCTCCCAGGAGTGTTTGTACCTTCTTGGCCCCAGTCAGGGCTGCCTTCTGAAGTTTGTGGTAACAGTACTTCGCATAGGTGCTTATTGCCACCCCTGGAAGAGAAAGGGTGGCAGTCAACCTGGGGTGGACATTTGGGACACGGGGACTCAGAAAAGCAACTATAAGGGTTCTGGGATGCGGCCAACTTCTTACCCACCCCTGAGCTACATAGCAGCCCATATTCTCTCACAGGCAGTCCTTTAGAGCAGAGACCCAAGAGGAGAGGCAAGAGACACTCCCCCCATCTCTAGAAGCTAGGGTAGGAGAAATCCCTCTGCCAGCCTTCCTATATCCACCTAGGAAGAACAGGGGAACAAAGAGCACACCCTGAGTCCAAGGCTTTCAAACCCCACTTCCTTTCCTCCTTAGGTGACCCTAGCAAGACCTTTGGTTTTCCCTGGTCCCAGGGGAAGAGGCTTCTGGATGAAGCATTTGGTGCCTTTGGTCAGCACTGGGGCAAAGGCAGTTCTTCAGCAGCTCTGGCTTCCTTAGGGAGGGAGTGAAGTTGGGAGCAGAGTGTCAGGGAGAGAGTGGCCGAAGCTTGGCTCTTAGTGAAAGACAGCTTGCAGAAGATGTCAGTGTTCTGTGCCAGCGTTCTATCTAACCAGCGGGTAAGATAACGACAGGGCTGAAGGCCTGGCCTCCTCTCTCAAGGTAGGGAGCTTTCTGGAACTCATGCCTTGCAGCAGAGCTAGTGACACTGGAGTGTTGGTTCAGTCAAGTGTCTCCAACCTGTCCCAGCAAATAAGGATGGAGGCAGATGACAGAACATGCCAGGAAGTGTCATGGACAGACACCAGCTGCATGCTTCTGGAAAATGGACACCCCTTCCCTGGAAGGTTCTGCCTCTACTACCCGCAGCTGTGAAGTCTGTGATTGGGAGTACCTTTGACTTTGAAAGGAGACAGTTTCTTATGGACATCTGAGGTCTTGGAGAGGTCCTTAGATCCCCAACTTTATATACATGTGTGTGACATGGAACACACACATATATAAGATATATACATATACTTATTATATATAAGTATATAAGTATACTTATCCCACAAGTATATTATGGTCCATGAGAACCTTTATCACAAAAGTTTTATTCACATATGTAAAATGGTTCTTTTCTAATCAAAATAATTATAAATCTCTCAGACATTTAAGTTTTGGACAATCTGCCCCAGGTCCCAAGTGATCCACAGACTCTGGCAGATCACCTTGGTTTTTGTCCTCAGTGACCTAGAGAACACTAGAGCTTCTTCCTCAGGCCATCCTGCCCTTCATGATTGCTATGAGGCTGCCTGTTTTATAAGGACGGAGAGTGCTTAAGTGCCTCTCACTGCCCGGGCTCAGCTCAGCAGATGGGGTCTGAGAGCAATGGGAGGGACTTAAGCCTGTTGCCTCCTGTTCTGCCCACCCAGTGCTGCTTCATCTGATGCTCACTCAGGATCAAAACAAACCCTACTTTGACCACCTCTCAGGTGGTAGTAGTATGAAAAACTGTGCTTCAGGTTTTCTGTAGGACAGAGACGGAGATAACGCCTGTCTGGCGGAGGCCTGAGAATGGCTGTGCTGGAAACCTGGTAGCCAGCGGTAAGCAGACAGCTGCTGCTGCTGTGGCAGTAGCTGGTAGCCTAGGCCTGAGGCTGGGGCCACATGTGGCCTGGAGTCTAGGAAGCTGTAGTGATTTCAGCTCTTGCTAAGTGTCTAGAGTGGATCAGACAGTGTCATTGCCACCCCATGGAGACCTTTACTTGTAGGCCTGCTCTGGGCCCCCAATCAAGCCTTGTTGGACCTTCCTTAGCCAGAACCTCCACCAGGATGCAGGTAACAGTTTTGTGTGACGAACGGCTTACCATAGCCCTAGATGAGCGGCATTCCAGGGTTTTTACTATTGTAGCAGGCATCTGGGTAGGCTGTAAGCCTCAAAGACAGCTGGGTGTACCCAAGGTTTGTTGTGTCTGCTGCTGCTTACTCTGCATAGTCCTGGGAATAAATGCTCCCGGATTCTCTACCTGACAGTCTGAGCTCCAGGGCTCTGCCCAGTTCTGCTTCAAGTTCCACAGATACTCGACCCCTACCTTGTGGCCACAACTCACAGATGGTTGGTATACATGCAGCTCCATGCCCCCGGTGGTTAGGCAAGCAGGGTCTCTTTCTACTACTGTCCCCATGAGCAGTCTGAGCTAGGGCAGCCTGGGAGGCCCTGAGCAAGGAGAAATTTCCAGTCCTACAGATGTCATCCTAGCCTAGCTTGTAAAGCTCACCATGCTTTGCAGCTTCCTGCTGGCCCAGTGTGTTTGAAACAGACCTCATCTACAGAAAGCTCCCTAGC
Organism: Myodes glareolus; assembly: GCF_982192425.1. Taxonomy (NCBI): domain Eukaryota; kingdom Metazoa; phylum Chordata; class Mammalia; order Rodentia; family Cricetidae; genus Myodes; species Myodes glareolus. The sequence goes on from NC_142044.1 coordinate 38,489,642, forward strand.
CTTGTCCCTGGGTTCCAGTGGGTGGCACACAACGGGCAGAGCAAAGAGCAGGAGACAGGGGATTCAAATACTGTGAACCACGGCCTGAAGGAAGCAGCTCTATACAAAGCTGGTGCAGGAAGGCCAGAGCTGAGGCCTTGTGAAGGAGTGGCAGTGTTGAATTGAGAGCTCTAGATAGCGAGGTCACAGCCTTGCCTGGAGTTCAGTGCAGCAGACAGTCCTGAGACAGGGCTCAGGGGAAGAGCAAGAAGGCTGCTGGTGGAAGAAGGCAGAGGAACCCTGGACTGAGGAAGGCTTTGCTGGGGCCACCGTGGGAGAGGGAAGATCCCCTAACCATACTAGGGTGGGCTCCCCTGCCCCAAGACAACCAGCTCCACCTGTGAGCCTCACCCCAGCGTCAGGCCCACTCACTCACCTGGGGGCTGACTCCAGGCCTTCACAGGTTAGTCCACCAAGAAGCAAGTTGTGGATTGTCCTGGGTACTGCCAGAAGAGGTGCAGGGCATGCACCATTTCTCTAGGGTCATTTTGGCACCCTAGACCTCCAGTTTTTGCTTGCTTGGGAGGCCCCAAGCCTGAGGTTAGTGTCCCTCCCCCAGCCCAGAAGCGGTTAGAGAGAGGGCCAGGCGGCCATGGTGGAGAGCAGAGCGGTGCAGAGGCAGCACCCAGGCTGCAGAGGCCCTACCATCTGGCTCTTCAACATAAGGCTTGGCTTTCTTTCTCAGTTTGGACTTCTTCTTACTGTTCCTTTCCAGAAGCTCTTTTATGTGCTGGTTCACTGGGGAGCAAACACAACTGTGAGGACCACAGGACACACGCCAGAAACCACTGCGCATGTGGTTTCCACGCTTGGTGGCAAGGTCCCTGGAACCGCTGGGGTCTGTCCCCATCAAGCTGATGGCCACGTGTCTCTGGGGTGAGGCAGCTCTGTGTACACACAGGTCAGAGTGAGGGGCTGGGCCCTTTCTGGGGCTACATGACCAGAGAGCCTACAGTGGGTAGGAGGGCGGAGGGACTGCACTGGCCAGGGGAGAGAAGATACAGCTGGCTCACACTTCTCTGCTGACAGAAAGTTTGGATCTGGGCTCCTCAGCTGCTGTCTGGTCCACAGACCCACCTAACTACAAAGCCAACAGGAATGGGCGAATGGTGGTGACTGATTGCCACCTGGTTGAAGCCATGCCTGTCAGATTTCTGCACTGTGAAATTACCTTATTCTTCACGTGTTCTTTGGAAGTTAGTCACAAGGAAAGAATGTGCTAAGGATATTTATTTTATACTTTGGTTTGAGCTTTACCACTGGTAAGTTTTCGGTTGGCTCATGTTCCTGATTGGCTCCCATTATCTCTCCCTCCCACTGCCTCTACTGTCAATACTGGTGATTGAACACACAACTTCAGTGCATGCTAGGCGGGTACTCTAACACTGAGTCATAGGTCTAGCCCTCTCTGACGTTTTAAAATTTGTTTTTGAGACAGAGTTTTTCTGTGTAGGCCTGGCTGTCCTGAAACTCGCTCTGGCCTTGAACTCAGAAATTCATCTGCCTCTGCTTTTCAAGTGCTGGGTTTAAAGGCATGTGCTACCACTGCCTAGCCTTTTTTACTTTTTGAGACGAGATCTTATTTAGATTGGCACAGTTGGTCTTGAACTCTTGATCTTGCCTTGGCATCCTGAGTAGCTGATCTAAGACTACACTACCAGGCATGGCTATAGTTCCTTTTTACTTATTTTGGGTGTTAGGGACTGAACCGCAGCCTTATGAATACCGGCCAAGGGTTCTACGCTGAGCTATAACTGCAGCCCTTGAATCTTTTAGGTCTTGAAATTTTGATCCCTTGCTGTAGAGCTCAGGGCTGACCGGCCTCAAGCCCTCTGTGCTGAGATTACAGACACGTGCCAGCACCCCAGCCACTTTTGACATCTTCCACATCCCTCACACTAGGATGGCCTTGAACTCATAGAGATTCTTCTTTAATTTCTTCCCCCCACCTTTTAAAATTGATTTTTATTGAGTTCTACATTTTTCTCTGCTCTCCTCCCCCCTTCAATCCTCCCACAAGGGGCCCATGCTCCCAATTTACTCAGGAGATCTTGTCTTTTTCTACTTTCTACTTTCCATGTAGATTAGATTAGATTAGTGTCCTCATTGTTGTCTAAGTTCTCTGGAATTGTGGTTTGTGGCTGGTTTTCTTTTAAAAACCACCTATGAGTGAGAACATGTGATAATTATCTTTCTGTGTCTGGGTTAACTCACTCAAAATAATGTTTTCTAGCTCTATCCATTTTCCTGCAAAATTCACTTTTTTAATTTCTTTAGACAGCATATCTCTATGTAGTGTTGGCTGTACTGGAATTCCCTCTGTAGACCAGGCTGGACTAGAGATCTATCTCCCTATGCCTCCCGAGTGCTGGGATTAAAAAAAAGTACGCCACCATGACTGTCTGGTTTATGACCCATTTTGAGTTATGACCAATTCTTCATACAGTGCAAGTAAAGGTTGGGATTAGTTTCTTTTGTGTTTGAAAATCCAGTTCCTGAGCCGGGCAGTGGTGGTACATGCCTTTAATCCCAGTACTCAGGAGGCAGAGACAGGTGGATCTTTGTGAGTTTGAGGTCAGCCTGATCTACAGAGCAAGTTCCAGGACAGACACCAAAGCTACAGCACCATTCAAGGAAGGCCTCCCTTTCTTCACTGAGCTGCTTTTGAGCGGGACTGTTTCTACACCTCTGTGATGGTCACACGCAGACCAGACTGGATTACTCCAGATCTGTAACAAGCTAGTGGTGGGAAATCCTCCAGCACGCTGCTCTTCTGCACTAATCACAGTTCAGAGGTTAGTCCATTACCAGTGTGAGAAGGCGCTGGAAATGCTTTCAAGAGTAGCCTTGGCCATGGTGTTTCTTTACAGCAGAACAATATCTAAGACAAGGTCTAATTTTAAAGACTTTTTAAATAAGCATGTTTGTGCATGAATGTATGTGTGTGTGCATGCATATGTGTGTTGTATGTTCACGTGGGTGCAAGTGTCCACAGAGGCCAGAGGCTAGAAACATCAGATCCCCTGGAACTGGAGTTACAGTTGGTTAAGAGTCACCAAATGTGGGTGCTGGGAATCGGACTTGGGTACTCCTGCAAGAGCACTATACATTCTTAACCACTGAGCCACCTTTCCAGACACTGTTCATGTTTTGTTGTTCTTGAGAATGTATCTCGCCATGTAGCTTTTACTAATGTTAGGGTCATCATGTTGAGCTTAAATTTATGCTTCTCCTAATTCAGCCTCCAAGTGCTGAAATTACAGGTGTGTGCCACCATAAACAGCTTTTCACCACCATTAGCTAGACATTGGAAAGTCTTAAAAAATACGGAGTAAGGGGCTGGAGAGATGGCTCAGCAGTTAAGAACACGGAGCGCTCTTCCAAAGGACCCAGGTTCAATTTCCAGCACCCACATGGCAGCTCATAACTGTCTGTAACTCCTGTTCTGGAGATCTGACACCCTCACACCGACATTCATCAATGTATATATAAATAAAACAAAAACAGGGGTGGTGGCACACACCTTTAATCCCAGCACTTGGGAGGCAGAGGCAGGCGGATCTCTGTGAGTTCAAAGCCAGAAGAAGAAGAAGTTAAAGAAGAAGTTAGGAGAGCTGGTTGCTCTTCAGAGGACCTAGGTTCAATTCCCAGCACCCACATGGCAGCTTACAACGGCCTATAACTCCAATTCTAGGAGATTCAGCATAGATCATGTAGATATGCACATAGGCAAAACATCAATGCACATAAAATAAAAATAAACAAATCACCTAAAAAATATATATGGAGTAGCAACCTGGCAGTGGTGTTGCATGCCTTTAATCACAGCCTTGGGAGGTACAAGCAGGCAAATCTCTGAGTTCAAGGCCAGCTTGGTTTACACAGTGAGTTCCAGGATGGCATGGGCTACACAGAGAAACCCTATCTCAAAAAACCAGAAAACATACAAACAAAAAACCCAAAAAAAGTTCAATTCTGTATCTGCCTCCTGAGTGCTGGCTTTATAAGTGCCTGGCGAGGACCATATCCTTAAACATGCCTGCTGAAAAGGGATGATCAGCTTATATGTAGGGGTCTCTTCTGGGCTCCAGGCCAGGCAAAGTTGCACACAGGCAAACTTGAGGCAATCCCGAGATGGAGATGAAGGTTTTGACAGTGAGAGCAGCCCAGGCCCCACAGCCTGGATGCAAGGCACATGTTGGTTGCTTACCATTCAAGAGTCCAGAGGTAAGGCTTTATGGGCCTTAAATAGGGTGCTGTCAAACCCCAGCTCACAGGTTAAATCCATCTCCTTCTTTTATGTTAGCCATGACACCATGTGTATTACACACTGGGAAAGAGGCATCCATAGACACTTCTGTGTGAAGGGTAGTATCACAGGAGATCCTACAGAAATAGCTCAGTTACAGTCTTCTTGGCTAGCTGACCTAGGGATTTCTAAGCCTCGGATCATCTCCCAAGTCTTCATTGGCTCATGGACTCACTCAAGTATACTCTTGTGGTACACTATGGGCCTCACACTGTGCTAGGCAGAAGAGGAACATTTTCTTAATCTATAGCTCAAATAAATTGGAAGGCCCCTTAAAAGAGGACAAGGAAGTGATCTATGAAGTCAACAAAACATCTTCCAGGATTCCCCCGATGCTCAGAAAGGCTTAAGAGGACCAAAGATTGGAGTTCTTGAGTTCCCACTAAGGCCTATAGTAGTCCCAAGCTGCTTGGAACCTGATTTTGGCCC